>NC_090326.1:102629088-102959770 GCF_035084215.1 Heptranchias perlo | reverse complement strand
GACTTCAATTTTACTCGGGCTCCTTGGTGCCACACTCAGTCAAATGCTGTCTTGATGTCAAGGGCAGTCACTCTCACCTCACCTCTGGAATTCAGCTCTTTTGTCCATGTTTGGACCAAGGCTGTAATGAGGTCTGGAGCCGAGTGGTCCTGGCGGAACCCAAACTGAGCATCGGTGAGCAGGTTATTGGTGAGTAAATGCCGCTTGATAGTACTGTCGAACACACCTTCCATCACTTTGCTGATGATTGAGAGTAGACTGATGGGGCGGTAATTGGCCGGATTGGATTTGTCCTGCTTTTTGTGGACAGGACATACCTGGGCAATTTTCCACATTGTCGTTGTAGCTGTACTGGAACAGTTTGGCTAGAGGCGCAGCTAGTTCTGGAGCACAAGTCTTCAGCACTACAGTCGGGATGTTGTCGGGGCCCATAGCCTTTGCTGTATCCAGTGCACTCAGCCTTTTCTTGATATCACGTGGAGTGAATTGAATTGGCTGAAGACTGGCTTCTGTGATGGTGGGGCTATCGGGAGGAGGCCGAGATGGATCATCCACTCGGCACTTCTGGCTGAACATGTTTGCAAACGCATCAGCCTTGTCTTTTGTACTCACGTGCTGGACTCTGCCATCATAGAAACATAGAAAATAGGAGCAGGAGTAGGCCATTCGGCCCTTCGAGCCTGTTCTGCCATTCAATATGATTATGGCTGATCCTCTATCTCAATACCATATTGCCGCTCTCTCCCCATACCTTTTGATGTCTTTTGTGACTAGAAATCTATCTAGCTCCTTCTAAATATGTTCAGTGACTTGGCCTCCACAGCCTTCTGTGCAGAGAATTCCACAGGTTTAGCACCCTCTGAGTGAAGAAATTTCTCCTCATCTCAGTCCTACCCTGTATCCTGAGACTGTGACCCCTCATTCTGGACCAAACAGCCAGGGGAAACATCCTCCCTGCATCCAGTCTGATTGGCCCTGTCAGAATTTTATATGTTTCACTGAGATCCCCTCTCATTCTTCTAAACTCTAATGAATACATGATGTGGAGATGCCGGTGATGGACTGGGGTGGACAAATGTAAGGAATCTTACAACACCAGGTTATAGTCCAACAAATTTATTTTAAAATAAATTTGTTGGACTATAACCTAATGAATACAGGCAGAGGCGACCCAATCTCTCCTCATATGACAGTCCTGCCATCCCAGGAATCAGTCTGGTGAACCTTCGTTGCACTCCCTTTATGGCAAATATATCCTTTCTTAGGTAAGGAGATCAAAACTGCACACAATACTCCAGGTGTGGTCTCACCAAGGCCCTGTATAACTGCAGTAAGACATCCTTGCTCCTATACTCAAATCATCTTGCAATGAAGGCCAACATACCATTTGCCTTCCTAACTGCTTGCTGCACCTGCATGTTTGCTTTCAGTGACTGGTGTATAAGGACGCCCAGGTCCCTTTGTACATCAACATTCCCCAATCTATCACCAATTAAATAATACTCTGCCTTTCTGTTTTTCCTTCCGAAGTGGATAACTTCACATTTATCCATATTAAACTGCATCTGCCATGTATTTGCCCACTCATTCAACTTGTCTAAATCGCCTTGAAGCCTCTTTGCATCCCCCTCACAACTCATGATCCCACCTAGTTTTGTGTCATCAGCAAACTTGGAAATATTACATTAGGTTCCCTCATCCAAATCATTGATATACGTTGTGAATGGCTGGGGCCCAAGCACTGACCCCTACTAGTCACTGCCTGCCACCCCGAAAAAGACCCATTTATTCCTACTCTCTGTTTCCTGTCTGTTAACCAATTTTCAATCCATGCCAGTATATTACCACCAATCCCATGTGCTTTAATTTTGCACACTAACCTCTTATGTGGGACTTTATCAAAGGCCTTCTAAAAATCCAAATAAACCACATCCACTAGTTCTCTCAATTATTCCACCAGTTACTTCCTCAAAAAACTCCAGTAGGTTTGTCAAACATGATTTCCCTTTCATAAATCCATGTTGCCTTTTTGTAATCCTGTTGATATTTTCTAAATGTCCTGTTATCACATCCTTTATAATAGACTCTAGCATTTTCCCTACTACTGATGTTAGGCTAACCAGCCTGTAGTTCCCTGTTTTCTCTCTCCCTCCTTTTTTAAATAGTGGGGTTACATTTGCAACCCTCCAATCTGCAGGAACTGTTCCATAATCTATAGAATTTTGGAAGATGACAACAAATGCATCCACTATTTCCATGGCTATCTCTTTTAGTACTCTGTGATGCAGATTATCAAGTCCTAGGGATTTATCGGCTTTCAGTCCCATTAATTTCTCTAGCACTATTTTTTTACTAACACTAATTTCCTTTAATTCCTCCTTCTCACTTGTCCCTTGGTTCCCTAGCATTTCTGGGAAGTTATCGGTGTCCTCTTCCATGAAGACAGAACCAAAGTATTTGTTTATTTGTTCTGCCATTTCCCTGTTCCCCATTATAAATTCTCCCATTGCTGACTGTAAGGGACCTACATTTGTCTTCACTAATCTTTTTCTTTTTACATACTTGTAGAAGCTTTTACGGTCCACTTTTATTTTCCGTGCAAGTTTACTCTCATACTCTATTTTTCCCCTCTTAATCAATCTCTTGGTCCTTTTTTGCTGAATTCTAAACTGTTCCCAATCCTCAGGCTTGCTACTTTTTTTGGCAACTTTATATGGCTCCTCTTTGGATCGAATACTATCCTTAATTTCTTTTGTTAGCCATAGTTGGGCCGCATTTCCTTTTGTGTTTTTGCGCCAGAAAGAACTGTGTAATTGTTGCAATTCATGCATTGGTTCCTTAGATGTTAGCCATTGCCTATCCACGGTCATGCCTTTTATGAAACGTCCCAATCTATCATAGCCAACTCACTCCTCATACCTTCGTAGTTTCCTTTGTTTAGATTTAGGACCCTAGTTTCGGATTGGACCACTTCACTTTCTATCTTAATGAAGAATTCTATCATGTTATGGTCGCTCTTCCCTGAAGGACCCCACACAACAAGATAATTCATTAATCCCTTCTCATTGCACAATACCCAATCTAGGATAGTCCGTTCCCTGGTTGGCTCCTCAACGTACTGGTCTAAAAAACCATCTTGTACACACTCCAGGAATTCATCCTCCACAGTATTATTGCTAATTTGGTTTGGCCAGTCTATATGTAGATTAAAGTCACCCATGATTACTGTAGTACCCTTGTAACATGCATCTCTAATTTCCTGTTTGATCCCATCCCCTACATTACCACTACTGTTTGGAGGCCTATAGACAACTCCCACCAGTGTTTTCTGCCCCGAGGTGCTTCCTAACTCCACCCAGGCTGATTCTACATCTTGATTTTCTGAACTAATATCCTTTCTCACTAATCATTGAGGATGGGGATGTTTACAGAGCATCCTCCTCCCATTAGTTGTTTAATTGTCCACCACCACTCACAACTGGATATGGCAGGACTGCAGAGCTTTGATGTGATCCGTTGGTTGTGGCATCGCTTAGCTTTGTCTATAGCCTGTTGCTTCCGCTGTTTAGCGTGCATGCATCCTGTGTTGTAGCTTCACCAGGTTGGCACCTCATTTTTAGGTACGCCTGGTGCTGCCCCTGACATGCTCTTCTACACTTCTCATTAAACCAGGGTTGATCCCCTGGCTTGTTGGTAATGGTAGAGTGAGGAATATGCTGGGCCATGAGTTCACAGATTGTGCTGAAATACAATTCTGCTGCTGCTGCTGATGGCCCACAGCGCCTTATGGATGCCCAGTTTTGCGCTGCTAGGTCTGTTCTGAATCTATCCCATTTATCACGGTGGTAGTGCCACACAACACGTTGGATGGTGTCCTCAACACTCTTTCCTCTGGTGGGGAATCCAGAACAAGAAGCATAATCGTAGAGTTAGAGCTAGGTCATTTTGGATTGAAATCAGGAAGCACTCTTTTACGCAAAGGATAGTGGAAATCTGGAAATCTGGAAATCACTTCCCCCAAAAAGCTGTGGATGATGGGTCTCCTGAAATTTTCAAGGCTGAGATTGATAGATTGTTGTTGGACAAGAGTATCAAGGGATATGGAACAAAGGCAGGTAAATGGAGTTGAAGTACAGATCAGCCATGATCTATTTGAATGGCGGAACAAGCTGAAGGGGCTGAATGGCCTATTCCTGGGAGAGGCAAAAAAAGAAGCAGATAAAAAATGCTAAGTCAATTCAGGGAAAAAAAATCCGGGGAATTCCTCTCCAACCTCCAAGGTGATCTAAATGAGTTCAGAAGATTACAGTGACCATGACCATCCCAGGGTTTTAAAGGAAGTAGGTGAGCACATTGCGGATGCCCTAACTATAATCTTTCAAAGTTCTCTAGATTCAAGAACTGTCCCTCTAGATTGGAAAATTGCACATATCACTTTGCTTTTTAAGAAAGGAGAGAGAAGGAAACCAGGGAATTATAGACCAGTTAGCCTAACGTCTGTTGTGGAGAAAATGCTGGAGTCTATAATTAAGGATAGGGTGACTGAACACCTTGAGAATTTTCAGTTAATCAGAGAGAGCCAGCATGGATTTGTGAAAGGTAGGTCGTGCCTGACAAACCTGATTGAATTTTTTGAAGAGGTGACTAAAGTAGTGGCCAGGGGAATGTCAATGGATGTTATTTATATGGACTTCCAGAAGGCATTTGATAAGGTCCCACATAAGAGGCTGTTTGCTAAGATAGAAGCCCATGGAATAGAGGGAAAAGTACGGACTTGGTTAGGAAATTGGCTGAGCGAAAGGCGACAGAGAGTAGGGATAATGGGAAGGTACTCACATTGGCAGGATGTAACTAGTGGAGTCCCACAGGGATCTGTCTTGGGGCCTCAATTATTCACAATATTTATTAACGACTTAGATGAAGGCATCGAAAGTCTCATATCTAAGTTTGCCGATGACACAAAGATTGGTGGCATTGTAAGCAGTGTAGATGAAAACATAAAATTACAAAGTGATATTGATAGATTAGGTGAATGGGCAAAACTGTGGCAAATGGAATTCAATGTAGACAAATGTGAGGTCATCCACTTTGGATCAAAAAAGGATAGAACAGGGTACTTTCTTAATGGTAAAAAGTTAAAAACAGTGGATGTCCAAAGGGACTTAGGGGTTCAGGTACATAGATCATTGAAGTGTCATGAACAGGTGCAGAAAATAATCAAGACGGCATATGGAATGTTGGCCTTTATATCTAGAGGACTAGAGTACAAGGGGGCAGAAGTTATGCTGCAGCTATACAAAACCCTGGTTAGACCGCACCTGGAGTACTGTGAGCAGTTCTGGGCACCACACCTTCGGAAGGACATATTGGCCTTGGAGGGAGTGCAGCGTAGGTTTACTAGAATGATACCCGGACTTCAAGGGTTAAGTTACGAGGAGCAATTACACAAATTGGGGTTATATTCTCTAGAGTTTCAAAGGTTAAGGGGTGATCTGATCGAAGTTTGTAAGATATTAAGGGGAACAGATAGGGTGGATAGAGAGAAACTATTTCCGCTGGTTGGGGATTTTAGGAGTAGGGGGGCACAGTCTAAAAATTAGAGCCAGACCATTCAGGAGCGAGATTAGAAAACATTTCTACACACAAAGGGTGGTAGAAGTTTGGAACTCTCTTCCGCAAACGGCAATTGATACTAGCTCAATTGCTAAATTTAAATCTGAGATAGATAGTTTTTTGGCAACCAAAGGTATTAAGGGATATGGGCCAAAGGCAGGTATATGGGGCTCGAATTTAGCAGGCCTGCGGGTTCCCAGCGGGTGGTCCTCCGGGAGCGTGGAAAACGCGGACGGGTAATTGTGTGCGTCCCCCACGCGATCGCGGGATAATTGGACCCATTAAGGCCTGCTTCCGGGTTCTGCGCTCCCCAGCTGCGTGCCGGCCGGCTGCGCATGCGCAGTACCGTCGACGCGATGTAGGAGCTCCAGTTAAAGGGGCAGTCTCCCAAAGCCCCTCCTGCTGCAAGCAAGAGGTCTGGGAGAATGGCTCAACCAAGGGGAAAGGCTGCGCCCCGTTTTTCAGATCTGGCACTGCAGCTGATGCTGGAGGGCGTGAGGAGGAGGAGGGAAACACTCTTCCCTGAGGATGGGCGCAAGTTCCCTGCCGCCGCAACCAGGAAGGCATGGGCAGAGGTGGCGGCGGAGGTGAGCAGCAGGGGCAACACCCCAAGGACTTGAGAGCAGTGCCGCAAGCGCTTCAATGACCTGACTAGGTCTGGCAAGGTGAGTACACCAACGCACCCTCCCACATCCCGTCCCCACCATCACGCCAAGCAGATCACAACCCCCTCCTGCACAGCCACCACTGCGCTCCATCAGCAATCCTCACAGCCACTCATTCACCATCCTCGCCGTGCACGCAAGTACCCACCGTCCCTGACCCCACCCGAACACTACCACACACCCCAATCCCCATGCAATGGGATGGGCACGTGGCCCACACTTCCTCCCATCCGTTCCGCGCCACGCTCAACCCAACCACACCGATGCTCGATGCGTCTCACGATGCAAGACGCACCCACTCACACATCTGTGTTTTGCCTTCACAGGAGAAGAGGAGCAAGAACAACCGCGAAAGGGCACGCACCGGAGGTGGGCCGCCGCAAGTGGTGGAGCTCACCGACGCAGAGGTGGAGGCGCTCGACCTCGCCCGCACGCGACATTGCCTGTCGGTGGCCGATGGCGAGTGTGTCGCTGCCGAAACGGCCGGTAAGGGAAAGCTGACACTCAACACCCATGATCGCGAGTGACCGTATCATCACCTGCCATCAGGCGCACTGTCAAGTTGGTCCACATGCCTCAAAGTGCCCTCTGTTCTCTTGCAGGTGCGTCTTTGGATCAAGCGAGCGTGGAGGGCGATTCCTCAGAGGACATGGCGGTCTCTGAGGGTGCATCGTCACATCAGAGCCAACCATCCACCAGCGCAGAGACACGCACCTCGGTGGGTCCCCCTCGCCAACTAGTTGGGGTAGCACTTGGTGAGTCACTGCGCACGAGTGAGCATGAGCAGACCCTGGTGGCAGGGGCAGCCGCGGAGGGTCCGCGACGGAGGGAGCACTCATCTCCAGGCTCTGCTCAGCCGGACCCAGATGCTGAACCCAGGGGGCCACCAGAGAAAAGGAGAGTCGTCGAGGGCCACCAGCTAATTGCTGAGGTGCTGGCAGAGGTGCCGCGCGCATTGTCCACAATAGCGCAGGCGATGGAGGAGTCCACCTCCTGCATGTGGGCATTGGTGGCGCAGGCACAGGAGGGTACCGGCGACACAGTGTCGCGGGTAGGTGCGGGACTGTCTGCGGTGGAGGACAGGCTGGCCTCCCTCGAGCGTCACGCACAGCTCCACTTCGAGTCCTTGCAGGCCCTGACAACGTCTGTACGGATTCAGGGTGAGCAACATTCCGACGCCACCAACAGGCTGAGGGATACACTAGGGGTGGCCTTGCAAGGCCTCACACATGCCATCCAAACTGCCGTCCAGCAGGGTGGAAGGGGTGATGTGGGCCGAGGCCAAGAGAGGGATGATGGTGACCGGGGACATGGAAGCGGGGACGCCTCTCAAGGCGTCCCCACGTCCCACCCGTCGCCCACCTCTCAACCAGCACCCGCAATGGTGCCTCCTCTCCAGGTGGCCGAGTCTGCCCCTGCCCCGGTACAGGAGGAGCAGTCTGTGGAGGTGCCCTCACGGGCACCGAAACCCAGGGGCCGTCCGCCAAAAGCATCTACCCGGTCAAGGCAAGAAGACGAGCAACCTGCCACTACCTCTGCTGGAGCCACAGGGGTAGCACCACGTAGGGGTTCCCGGAGAAGAATTCCAAAGGCCTTATAATCACAAAGGGAATACACCAGGGTGTTTATTATTTTGTACTTTGTTTCTTAAATGATGTCACATTCCAGATATTAAATAGTCTATTCTCACCACTCCTGCCACCTCTCGTCCATTCTTCCGCGGCTTGTGCAGTAGTTGCGTTCCGTGGAGGCCATCATGACGGCGAACACCTGCTGCCACCCATTGGGCACACTGCTGTGGGTGCAGGATTACTGGCAGCACTCTTCAGTGGAGGGGGCTGGTATGGCCGCTCGCATGTGCAGGTGAGGAGATGCGAGCGCCTCGCAGTGTCTGACTCTAGGAGAACCGTTGACGTATGAGTGCGTCCCTGGCCCGGCGACCATCCCGGTGAGTCGCGGCTCGGCGCATGGGTCGTCCAACATCCTCGGGCGCGTCCGCCTCCTCCGCCTCCTCCTCCTCCTCCTCGCCCTCGCCTTCCTCAATGTGGGTGGCGGGTGTGGATGGGGCCTCCTCCAGCGGCACCCCTCTCTGTTGGGCCATGTTGTGCAGGGCACAGCAGACAACTATGATTCGTCCCACTCTGAATGGTGTGTATTGGAGCGCTCCCCCAGAACGATCAAGGCACCTGAAGCGCATCTTGAGAAGCCCTATGGTCTGCTCAATTGTAGACCTGGTAGCAGTGTGGCTGTCATTGTACCGACGCTCCGGCTCGGTGATGGGGTTCCTCAGAGGTGTCATGAGCCACGTGTGGAGGGGATACCCCTTGTCGCCGAGGAGCCAGCCGTTGCCGGCGTTGGGTGCCTGCAGGATGGGCGGGACGGCGGACTCCCTGAGGACGAAGGCATCGTGGCAGCTGCCGGGGTATCTGGCGCACACGTGTAGGAATCTCTGGCGGTGGTCACAGATGAGCTGGGCGTTCATGGAGTGATACCCCTTCCTGTTGATGAACAGCCCTGGCTCATGCGGAGGTGCCCGTATTGCGATGTGGGTGCAGTCGATTACACCCTGCACCCGTGGGAAGCCGGCCATGGCATGGAATCCAACCGCCCTCTCCATCTGGCTGCGCTCGTCCATGGCGAAGTTGATGTAGTGGGAGGCCCTGCGGAACAACCCATCGGTGACCTGCCTTATGCACTTGTGTGCAGAGGACTGACAGACCCCGGTGATGTCCCCGGTGGCACCCTGGAAGGAACCGGATGCGAAGAAGTTGAGGGCAGTGGTGACTTTGACGGCGACAGGTAAGAAGATGCTGCTTGGTCCATCAGGGAGCAGCTCGTCGTTAAGGAGGCTGCAGATGTCGGCGACTACCTGGCGATTGACTCTGAGCCTTCGTATGCACTGCTCCTCGGAGAGGTCCATGAAGCTGAGCCTCGCTCTGTACACCCTGTGCGGAGGGTAGTGCCTCCTGCGACGCATCTCTCTCTGCGGTTGCCCTCCCTCCTGCTGTGCAGGTGGGTGTGCCGCAGCACCGTGTTGGGGGGCCCCACCTCTCCGAGGCGGACGGCGTGGACTGCGAGGCTGCTGGGGCTGGTCATCCTGTTCGTCCTCCGACGATGTCAACGCACCACCCATCTGGCAGGTGTTGGTGTGAGGGGTTGTGCAGGGTAGGTGGGTGGGTCCTCTGACTGGGGCTGCGGTTTCGTGTCGGTCTGTCCTCTGGCTTGGCGGGGGTTGGTGGAGGGCAGGGGTTGCCCTATGTGACGCGGTGGCCTCCTGCGTGGGTGAGGGCGCACCCCCGTGGAGCGCACCTTGGCACCTGCCACAGGCTGCTGGCTGCAACACGCCTGGTTTGAAGGGTCCTGTTTCCCCCAGTGTGGGAAACTGACTGCTTTGACCGTAAAATCCCACACTTCCTCTTTTGACAGCTGCTTCAGCTCATTAACTGACCACAACGAGCAAGTTAAGTGCTCTCAAGTGGAACCCCGCTGGCTTTAATTGCCTGCGGGATTCCCACCAGCGGGGCTTGCGCGCGCAGCCCCGCACGTCAGCGCGGTACCCGGAAGTGGCCGGGATTTCGTCCGAATCCGGTCACGTGATCGGAGATCGGGATTTTCGGGGCCCCCCCGCTGGAAACCCGCAGGTAACCCGACCCTAAAATCGAGCCCATGGAGTTAGATCACAGATCAGCCATCATCTTATCAAATGGCGGAGCAGGCACGAGGGGCTGAATGGCCTACTCCTGTTCCTATGTTCCTAGGTACATACCCAGCATCCCACCTACATTTGTATGCATTGAGATTAGTGACAGCAAGGAACTCATGCAGCTCCTTTCTGAACTGTTGTAGCAAATCCGCACTCACCACATGAGCTAGTAACTTATTCCAAGTGTAGGTAACCCTCAGCACAAAGAAAAACCTCCTGACATCTAATCTAGTCCTATGCTTGCATTGCTTATGCATGACCCCTCGTTTTCCCTATTCAGATAGCCTGGTCTAGTCCACTCATCATTTTAAATACTTCAATTAAATCACCCCAAAGTCAATGCTTTAGTAGTGTAAAAAAGCCCAGCTCTCTAAGCCTATTGTGATAACTAAGGGGTTTTAAACTCGGGATCATTCTCGTGGCTCTTCTTTGAACCTTTTCGTGGGCCTCTATATCTTTGACCACATGAAGGGACCAAATTGGACCTAGTAGTCCAGATGAGGCATAACGTCGGTCTTGTACGAGGAAACTATGGTTATTTTTGTTTTGTACTGGATTTTCCTGGTTATACATCCTAGTACACTGTTTCCCTTCACGTTAGCCTCTCGGCATTAGTTGTGCGCCTTCAGAGACTCATACTATAACTTCTAGTTCCCTTTCCTGTTCAACAGACTAATTCTGTACCAAGCATGGTGCATAAATGCTTGGCATTAGCCGTACCCACATACATGACACTACATTTAGCGACATTAAATTACACCTGCCCAATGCGTGCCCATTCTCCCATCTCATCTAGATCAGATTGTAGTCTCTTTTTTTCTCATCGAGGGTCCTAACTTTAGCACAAATCTTTGCAACGTCTGAAAATATGTGGACAATACCTTCATCTAGGTCATTAATATAAATAGTGAAGAGCAGTGGTTCTAACACCAATCCCTGCGAGACTCCATTCGTAACTGGTCTCCACACAGAACCACTTCCATTAATAACAACTTTCTGCCTGTGAGTACTCGAACAATTCCCTATCCAATCCAGGATCTGCCCTCCTATCACAGAACTCTATCTTATGAAGTAACCTATTGTGCGGCACCTTGCTAAAAGCTTTCTGAAAGTCCAAATATACAATGTCGACAGGGCTACCTTCATCCACCAACCTAGTTATGTCTTGAAAAATTCAGCCAGGTTGGTGCAATGTGACTTTCTTTTCCAGAAGCTATCTTGAGAGTCTGTAATAGCGCCTACTCTGTGCAGGGTATCTCTAATGATCTCTCCTAACAACTGTCCAATAACTGAAGTGAAACTAATGGGCCTATAATTTTCCAGTTCTTACTTGTTGCACTTTTTAAATATTGATCCTACATTAGCCTCCTTCCACTCCGTGGGAACAATCCCTCTCTAGTGAGCTATTAAACACTTAAATCAGGGGCTCGATGAACACCTCTCCCATTTCTGTTAGCACCCTGGGGTGAATGCTGAGAGACACAGCAGCCCTATCAGATTTGAGACCTCTTATTTTGCCCTGGATTTCATCTGCATCCACTTTGACATTGTTGTCTTTAGTGTTAACTGTCACTGAAAATCATCTACTGGTGTGAAGACTGATGCAAAGCAGCCTCCACCATATCCTTAGAGACCACCAGAGTTTTCTTGGTAGTGCCCTATAATGGCCCTATCGAGTCTTTTATTGCCTTCTGAGGCCTAACATAGCTAAAAAAGACTTTGCTATTTTAAACAGTTATCCACAATGGGTTTTTTTCAAGTAATCTTTTGGCTGTTCTAATGTTAGTTTTATCAAGTGCTCTACAGCAGGGGAATGACAGGTATTGGTATTGATGATGGAGCTTCTCTCACGGTGACACAAGGGACACCCTTCACTCAAGGGACTATAGATATGTCCCTGAACATACTGTCCCCTGGCAGCCACCATAGTAGACCCCACCGTACCTGTATTTACTGAACCATCTACTGATCCAAGGAGGCATTGAGGCACCTCCATCCCTAGAAACATACACTTTCATCCAGCAGCTATCTACCTCATTTCTTCTCAGAAGGAGCACATAGTTAGGAACAAGAAGATGCACACCACACACTTTCACTAAGGGGTAGCCCTGGGGAAAGAGACACTTGTACCACACATTGTTAAGGTTAATAAAAGTTGGGTTGACTGATACTGGAATGTGTTCTGATAATCCTTTGGTATGAGGCAGATTAAGATTTTTGGACACCAAAATGGTTTTCTGGTCCCATACATTTCTATGTTCCTAAATGATGTGGCATTTGTGGATTTTATGTACAGCTAGGCTCAATGGAGGCAATGCTTTATTTAGCAAGGACATTGGGCACATGTAGAGATGACTGTTGTGCATTGGAGGTATGACGCAATTAACTAAAGTTTTGGTCAATTAGACCCAGCCTGATGACTCATGCTGACTCAACTGTTGATTGTGCAGGCAAGTCTTTTGTCTCATAGTTGGCCTTGTCTGCTTCCTGTGGTTATTGCTGCTTTTCTTCTTCTGGTTTCTCTAGGGCAAATTTGAACAGGACACAGCAGGCTACAGTAATCTTTGAGACGTTGACTGGGCTGTAATATAGTATTTCCACTGATCTGACCCAGCATCGGAATCACTGCATGTGGAATGCAGTGATGTGGACCAATTAGACTTTGGTGGAAGTGTGCATCGCATTGTACCTTTCCTTAAGTCTTGTCTTTGTGTTATGCAATGGTGTCATCAGCCATGGCTGCAATTTCTCAACAGCCGTCCCCTCTGTCTTTATGGCCCTACAAATAATGCTGGCACTATTGACTGCCGTGAAGGAATCATGGGAGATATCAGGGTAAGGGGTATTCACAGGCATAATTCTGTTCCAATGGTCTCTTACTCGATGCACATTCATTGAGTGATAGCCTTTTCTGTTCATAAATTGAATTTTATTGAAAATAAGGGAACATATTGCCACATAAGTACAGACAAACAGGATTGCTTTAAGACCCGTCTGACTCTCAAGTGAAAATAGCACTCAACTTTCCAATCTTACCTCATCTGCATAATTGTTCACAACTCCGCAGAGTCCCTGGTAGGAGAGGAAAATTGTGTGTAAGTCAAATTTAAAGGGGGACATTTAAAACTTTTATAAGGAGGGAAACAAAAATTCAGAAAATTTCTGGAGAACATTAAAAGGCATCTCAAATCATCAACAGCCTTTACCTGAGCTGAAAGGTCTGGAGATTAAGAATTGGCAGGCTAAGAGGAACAACTAGGTGCAGGCAAGCGTCTGAAAACAAGTGATGGTGCAGCCCAGAGTCCAACCCCCATGTTATGGCTGCTGAAGTCGAGGTGGTGCTGCAGAGGTGCTTATGAGGAGATTTTTTTCTCTGTGGAACTCCTCAGCACCATCCCATAGGTCAAAACTGCAGTGCTCCTGCAAGAATGTGCAGCCAAGTTTCAGGCTACAGCTGGCCGTTGCTTTCCCTGCACATGTGCAAGCTTTATGCCGCATGGTGGCTGCAGATGTCCTTACAGCGGGTGAAAAAGCTCAGTATTTGCCTCTCTGCTGACCCAGGTTCTGAGAAAGCAGATCTTCACCAGTAACTTTTCCAAGGCCCACAGAACTAATTGGCACCTTGGCAGATATGGCCAAACAATTAATGCTGACTTTTGATCACCCTGGCATGCCTTCATTCGTGGAGTACCATATAAAGCATGACATGCTGTGACTGACATGCTTCTTAAGAATCTTCCAACATAACGGTTAGTCAGACATTTATATCTCATAGTGATTTATTTATTCTCGGGATGTGGATAACACTGGCTGGCCTGCATTTATTTCCCTTTCCCAGTTGCCCTGGGAAGGTGGTGGTGGGCCTTTTCCCTGAATCATTACAGTCCTTATGATGACGTTAGGTAGGGAATTCGAGGATTCTGACCCAGAAGAGATGAAGCAACAGATCATGGGAACAGATATGCACAAGTCAGGATGGTGTGTGACTTGGAGTGCTGTAATTGTTTGCTGCATTAATGTTAATTCCATGGGCAGCTTTTCCCATGGGCAAATACTCATTAAAAATCAGGTGGAATGCAAATATGAATATAAGTTCTCAACAGTATTTGTGCAAACAGCAATGCCCACAAAAGACTAAAAATATCAGCTTTTAGAGCTTCATTTTGTTATAGCCTTTGTCCAATCAGTATTTTCTTCATGCACATCTGTCAAGATCTCAAGCAATCAGAAATGGCAGATTCGCCTCTCATATTCCTTTCAATACCTATCCCTCAACCAACAACACTAAAAAAACAGATTATCAGATCATTATCGCATTGTTGTTTGTGGAATCTTGCTGTCTGTCTGTGGGACCTTGCTGTCCGTCCATGGGATCTTGCTGTGTGCAAATTGGCTGCCGCATTTCCTACATTATAACAGTGACGACACTTCAAAAATACTTCATTGACTGTAAAGTGCTTTGGGACATCCTAACATCATGAAAGGCGCTATATCAACATAAGTTCTTTCTTTCTTACACTTTGCTAATTAGTAAGTGACGTATCTTATAATATGAATTGTGTGTGCCCAGCAGAAGATAATATTCAAATGTAAATCTCATGTAGGTAACACTAATTTTGAATTGTCATCACAAATTATTCATACAATTAAATCTATCGTGTTTATTCTCAAAATAATGTTATGAACTGGAATACGAACATATAAACATACGAATTAAGAGCAGGAGTAGGCTATTCAGCCTCTCGAGCCTGCTCTGCCATTTGATAAGATCATGGCTGATCTGATTGCGACCTCAACCTTACTTTCCCGTCTACCTACTATAACCTTTGACTCCCTTGTTAATCAGGAATCTATCTAACTCGGCCTTAAAAATATTCAATGACCCTGCCTCCACCACTCTCTGGGGAAGAGAGTTCCACAGACTCACGACCCTCTGAGAGAAAAAATTTCTTCTCATCTCCGTCTTAACTGGGAGACCCCTTATTTTTAAGCTGTGGCCCCTAGTTCTAGTCTCTCCCACAAGGGGAAACATCCTCTCAGCATCTACCCCTTCTCGTCCCCTCAGGATCTTATATGTTTCAATAAGATCGTCTCATTCTTCTAAACTCCAGTGTATACAGGCACAATTTGTCCAACCTTTCCTCATAAGATAACCCTCTCATCCCAGGAATCAGTCGAGTGAACCTTATCTGAACCGCCTCCAAAGCAATTATGTCCTTTCTTAAATAAGGAGACCAAAACTGCACACAGTATTCCAGATATGGTCTCACCAATGTCCTGTACAATCTTGTCAAACTTTTGGTACTTATATCCGTCTCAAAATGTCACGATTCTTGGGTCTAATTAACGTTATAGTGACTGGCAATATGACCTTTATCTTCTTTTGTTGTTGCTTTTTGATATTTTTCCAAGGACAAAGCATGAATATAAATAAAGGAAACTAACAATTAGTATATGACACATCTGTATGTCATGATCAGATTGCAAACTCGAAAGGTCATCTAATGTTAGTGATGAGCAAAATTGGAAGATGGCCAGACAAACCCCAAATTTTTTATTCCATTTAAGATGGGAATCACAGAAAATGCTGGAAAAGCTCAGCAAGTCAGGCAGCATCGGTGGAGAAAGAAACAGAGAAAACGTTTCAGGTCAAAGACCTTTCATCAGAACTGGAAGATGTTAAGAGTTAAACTTTTTGAGCAAGTACAGAGCCAGGGAAAGTACAGTGCAGCTCCTCATCTTTCGTTTAGGCATTTACAATCTTCCAGACTCAACCATAAGAGATAGGAGCAGGAGTAGGCTGTTTGGCCCCTCAAGCCTGCTCTGCCATTTAATGAGAACGTGGTTGAACTGATTTTTACCTCAACTCCACTTTCCCGCCCTTTCCCCATATCCATTGACTCCCTTGCTGATCAAAAATTTGTCTAACTCAGCCTTGAATGTATTCAATGACTCAGCCTCCACAGCTTTTTGGGGTAAAGAATTCCAAAGATTCACAACCCTCTGGAAGAAGAAATTCCTCCTCGTTTCCGTCTTAAACAGGCGACCCCTTGTTCTGAGACTATGTCCCCTGGTTTTAGATTCCCCCATGAGGGGTAACATCCTCTCAGCATCTACCCTATCGAGTCCCCTAAGATCTCCTCTCATTCTTCTAAACTCCTATGAGTATAGACCCAACCTGTTCAATCTTTCCTCATAAGACAACCCTTCCATACCCAGAATCAACCTAGTGAACCTTCTCTGAACTGTCTCCAATGCAAGTACATCCTTCCTTAAATAAGGGCACCAGAACTGTACGCAGTACTCCAGGTGTGGTCTCACCAGCACTTTGTACAGTTGTAGCATGACTTCCCTAGTTTTATACTCCCTCCCTTTAGAAATAAAGGCCAATATTCTGTTTGCCTTCCGGATTACTTGCTGCACCTGTATGTTGACTTATTGTGTTTCATGCACGAGGACACCCAGATCCCTCTGTACCGCACTATTTTGTAGTATTTCTCCATTCAAATAATATTTTGCTTTTTTATTTTTCGTCCCAAAGTGGATGACTTCACATTTTCCCACATTATAGTCCATCTGCCAAATTTTTGTTCATTCGCTTAACCTGTCAATATCCCTTTGCAGACACTTTGGGCTCGATTTTACCACCCGCTATCTGGTGCGTGATCGGCGGGGGGGCCCTGAAAATCGGGAAATCCAGGAGCGGGACCGGATCCCGCCTCGATCCCGCCCACTTCCAGGTTCCCCGCTGATGTGCCGGCGTGCGCGCGCAGCCCCCGCTGGTGGGAATCCCGCAGGCAATTAAAGCCAGCGGGATGCCACTTGACAATATTTAGTTAGGTATTTCAGGTCATTAACTGACCTGATTAAGGGACTCTGTGGGATTTTTGAACAACATGGGACTGTTTTCCCACACTGGGGGAAACACTCCCAGCTCGAATGGGCGTGTTGCAGCTGTCAGCCTGTGGCAGCTGCAAAGGTCCATTTGACAGGTTGAGGGGGGAAACACTCACTCATTGCAGGAGGCCACTCTGTCACTTGGGACAAAGTTTGGCCTTCACCACCCTCCTCCTGACAGTCAAAGTCACCAACCTGCACACTTACCCCGGGGTCCGGAGACATGTACCTACCTTGCGGACCCCCTCAGATGTACATCTTGCGGATGGGGGCCGCCGTAGCTGCAGTCATGACCTCCTCGGAGGCGAACAGCCTCACCAGCCTCGCCATCCACGCCGTCCACCTCTGACACGTGGAGCTCCACAACAGAGTGCTGTGACACATCCACCTGTACAGCAGGAGGGAGGGCTACCGCAGAGAGAGATGCGTCACAGAGGGCACTACCCTCGCCACAGGTTCCACAGACCGAGGCTCAGCCTCCTGGACCTCTCTGAGCAGCAGTGCACACGGAGGCTCAGAGTCACTCAACATGTAGCCGTGGATATCTGCAGCCTCTTTCATGCCGAGCTGCTCCTGGCTGACCCGTGCACCATCTTCCTACCTGTCGCTGTCAAAGTCACCACTGCCCTCCCGAACTTCTCCTCCGCAGCCTTCCAGGGTGCAACCGGGAACATCGCCGATGTCTCTCAGTCGTCTGCGCAGAAGAGCCCTGCAAATACACCTACACCCACTCTGCAGTGACACAATGGGTGGCATCAGTGGGGGGTCCTCATAGTGATACCCAGGAGCGGGCATTATTGCACAAACCGGACAGGATTCGCGAAGACATGGCAGTAGTGGTGCCAATATAATGTGAGTTGTTCTGAAATTCAATATAAGTAACAACCATGACAAACCCTCAAACACCCTTGTGCTTCCCCTTCATGCTCACGACACGTTTGCCTTACGCTGCCTACTGCACATATGTGATGCATGCCCTGTGGCTGCAGCACAGGTGGTGGCAGGTTGAGTGAGGCTGGCCGTGAGAGAGATGCACGAGAGGGTGAGTATGGGATAGAGCCATGAGATTGTATGAGGATTGGGTTGCGTGGTAGTGGCGGGGTGAGTACTGGCGAGGTGAGTAGGTGCAGGTAAGATGAGGATGGGGTTTGAGTGGGTATGAGGAGTGATGTGACAGAGTAGTGTTGGCAGTGCCGAAGGAGATGTGGGGTGGGGGCAGTGATGTGGCAGACGGAGTGTAGGGGAAGGACTACGTGTACTCACTGTGGCTGACCTACTGGGGTCATTGGACCGCCTCCTGCACTGTGTGCAGGTGGGCGATATGTTGGTGGCGCAGGTGACCCCCTCTGCCACCTCGAGCCAGGCCTTCCTGGTGGCGGAGGCGGGCCACTTCCTCCCGCCCGCCGGGTGGAAGATCTCTGTCCTCTCCCTCCTCCTCACCCCATGTATTGATACCTGGGGTGAGGCATCATTAAACTGGGAACAGCCTTCCCCCTGGGCTGCTCCATGCAGTCATCTTTGCTATTGGTTGCAGCATCTGTCAGTGGAGGACTGCCCCTTTAAATAGAGCGCCTCCAGCTGACATATCTTACTGCGCATGTGCAGCCCGCCCGACGCGCAGATCAGCAGCGGGGAACCCGGAGGAGCAGGTAAGTGGATCCAATTAGTGGTTTACCTGCTATGATCACGCGGGAAACCCACTAATTTCACCGGGCGCGTTACCCACGCGCCCGCTAGCCCATCCGCCGAGAACCCGCAGCCCTGCTAAAATCGGGTCCTTTGTGTCCTCATCGCAACTTACTTTTCCACCTATCTTTGTATCATCAGCAAATTTGGCCACAAGACACTCTGTTCCTTCATCCAAGTCAATGATATATATTGTAAATAGTGGAGGCCCCGGCACTGATCCCTGCAGCACCCCACTCTTTACAGATTGCCATTTTGAAAATGATCCTTTTATCCCGACTCTTTGTTTTCTGTTAGTTAGACAATCCTCTATCCTAACACCATGAGCACTTATCTTGTGCAGTCACCTTTTATGTGGCACATTATCGAATGCCTTTTGGAAATCCAAATATACTGCATCCATTGGTTCCCCCTTATCCACCCCGACGTTACTTCCTCAAAGAACTCTAATAAATTTGTCAGACATGATTTCCCATTCATAAAACCATGCTAACTCTCCTTGATTGTATTATGAGTCTCCAAATGTCCTGCTACTACTTCCTTAATAATGGATTCTAGCATTTTCCCAATGACAGATGTTAGGCTAACTGGTTTATAGTTACTTGCTTTCTGTCTCACTCCCTTCGTGAATAGGGGTGTTACGTTTACGGTTTTCCAATCCGCTGGGACCTTTCCAGAATCTAGTGAATTCTGGAAGATTACAACCAATGCATCCACTATCTCTGTAGCCACTTCCTTTAAGGCCCTCGGATGCAAGCCATCAGGTCCAGGGGACTTGTCAGCCTTTAGACCCATTAGCTTACCTAGTACTTTTTCTCTAGTGATAGTGATTGTTTTTAGTTCCTCCCTCCCCTTTGCCCCTTGATTTTCTACTATTATTGGCAACAATGATTTCAATAACTTCAGATCATTACCACTGCTCCCATTTTTTCGGTCAGCTAGTGCTGGTAATGGTTCTGCTGTTGCCATTTACAGCTACTCCTGATCAATCTTTTGTTTCTTAACCTGTCCCATTACCACTCTCCTTGCCTTGCACCATCATCCCTTTTGTCACTTAATCACTCGTGCCCTCCACCCTACCATAGATCTTCCCTTTTGTTCTTTCTTCCCCACCCTTCCCTCCCCCCTTTTCCTGGCTCTGTACTTGCTCAAAAACTTTAACTCTTTTAACATCTTCCAGTTCTGATGAAAGATCTTCGACCTGAAACGTTAACTCTGTTTCTTTCTCCACAGTTGCTACCTGACCTGCTGAGCTTCTCCAGCATTTTCGGCTTTTATTTCAGATTTCCAGCATCCGCAGTATTTTGCTTATGATTAAAATGGAAATTATGTCGGTTTTTTTGCATACTAATTTGCATATTTGCCAGTGCAAATTAAAATAATGCTGTTTGTCAAGAAATTATGCAAAAGTGGTACAAGGTCCATTGTTCGCTATTGGGCATAAAAGAAGCATTTTAATGTCCTTTAGACTCCACTGATGGGGAGTAAAATATCAAATTTATTGTTGCTTGTTATCAACCATCTGCCAGTCAGAGTGTTCTCAGTTGTTGTGTTTTTAGGGAGGGAGATATTGGCAGAACCTGATTCATTTCATTGATGGTAGCCATGCAGTACTTCATGACCCAGGTTGTCCCACCTTTCCAGCTGAAATTAACTGTGTGGAGCCAAATGGAATCCACAAGGAGAAAAAAAATCAGAAGACTAATAACAAGAAATCAGTCCGAAAAATTAAATCCACTGATATTTAGCTTTACTCATTAACATCTAGAAGCATGTAAATAAAATTCCTAGAATTTCACAATCCACAAAAGCAGACAAATCTTCAATTTGCATTCCAGACATTCAGTCAAATTAACACAACTACAATTATCAGGATGGTTTTCATGGTTTGAGAACTGATCAGTGCACCACAAAGCAAGTTACTGTTATGATAGCGGTTCTATTGTGATTTAATAATGTAGTTGTTGAACAGAATCTAGTTGCTGCATCTTAGGAGCTTGGAATTAGTTAATCAGCTTAGCTTAGCTTCAGTTAATCATATGTATGATTAACACACAAAATGTCTGGGATAATTTTACGGATTTGTGGTAAATATGATCCTGGTGAATGGACGGGAAGATCCTGTGGGGCTTGGTGGGGTCCACACTTGAATTCCTAATGGCGATAATTCCAAGTTCCTGTGCTTCCAGTGGGGCAGCCACACTCACAGGGTGCGTGTTGGAGATAGCGCACTTTTGATTCCATGGCTGGATAATGAGATTTCTCTTAATTTGCACTCCTGACAGATGAAGCTCTGTGCTGGGAGCACAAATTTGTAAAATTTACCCAGTAAAATTTGTCTTTTTCCTGGTGTCATTATTCCCTTCTTGTCGGGATGGAAGAATAAATAAGAAAATTGAAGATATTCGGTATATGTACTTACAGTTTGGGTCCAGCAGCAAGGCAAAGGGTCCTCTTTGCCTTGTTGCTGGGCCCCTCCAGTCTGAGGGGATCCTGGCACAAACCCACCACCAGCTTTGTGGGGTACCTCTGTGTCCCAATGCCCTGGGACATACTGCCAGGAAATTGAGACGGAAGACTGGAAATGACCCTTTTCACCTCATTTACATGGGTATGTCAGACCTGCAACTGTGTGCTCTGCCCCTTGGGGGTAGTCCCAGGAATCCTCCAGGCAAATAGAGGGGGTGGAGACCAGGCAAAATGAATCTCTGCTCCTTTAACCTGATTTTTGCGCTCTGGAATAGGCATAAGTTTTGAGTCCTTTTTTGGTCTCTCTGATTGTCTTATGTTAACTACAGGTTGATCAAGCAGTTGTTAAAGCACTAAAGTAACTTCATCAGAGCCAAATAACTAACCTGCATAAGAGGGACAAGTAGGTGATCTGTGGGTAGCAGAACTTTTAGGGGCCAGTGAACATAACATAATTAGGTTTACAGCCAGAACAGATAAAGAAAAATGGAATTAAAAACATAGGCCTTGGACTGGAAAAGAGCAAATATTAACAGGATAACAGGGCACTGAGCCCAGATTAACTGGATGGAACAGCTGGCAAAGAAAATAGCAGACCAGCAGTAGAAAATGTTTAAGTACAAATTGGGTTAAGATAAAAAATATTCCAACCAGGACTAAAGGGACTGTGGCAAAAGTCAGAAAATCATGTTGGTTGTGAATCAGGTGCCCTGACGCCTGATCCAAATTCACATTATACATTCTTATCACACCAAATTTTAGAATTTAATTCACAATAAAACTAAGGCTAATGATGTAAAGGAAAACCAAGCAACATATCAAAAGAGAACAAAAAAAGGAAATTAGAAGGGTTAACACAAAATGAGAACAGTCTGGCAGTTAAAATAAAGGGTAATAACAAAGGCTTTTAGAAGCACATCAATAGCTAGAGGACAGTCAAAGAAGAAGAGCCACTAAGTGAAAAGGAAAGCAGTCATCTAGTAGTGAATAAAGGAACGGCAGAGATACATGACAAGCATTTGACTCTGTATTTCCAGAGGAACGTGAAGGGAGGACTATAGGAACGTTAAAGGAGGATGTTGATATAGGGATATATTTTCCAATGCTGGACTTTTTGGAGCCAAACAATGTGCAGCTGGCTTTGCACCTGTGCACCAACGGCCTCATCAGTTCTTCCAGGGTCGACCCTAATGTAATTTTCATGGTGAGCTCCCAGCCTGGATTGGGCCTCCTGTTGAGAGCTCGCTCAACAGTGGGCCAGTATTTCCGGCACTGTTTCCTGCAGCAACAACGTAAAGAAAGGTTTAATTATGGCTGGTAAAAATTGTCCAGAACTTTGAAATATTCTCAAATATTGAAGCAGCGATTGACAATAACCCCACGCTTCACAGATGCAGCTGTTTGAGCTAGTGCTCCAGGATGAGGGTTGTCATGTTCTCAGCACTCCAGCATATCCTTGCCATAGGACAGTGGTGCGGAGTACGTGGGAGAAGGTGTTGCAAAGGGTGAATGCTGTATCTAATGTCCAGATGACCTGGGTGCAGGTAAAAAAAAAGTTTGGTAGCCTAAGAAAATCTCTCACGGTAAGGCTATCCAGCATTGCTCTATACCAAATAGAATGGCAAAGTATGCTTCCCTCTCTATTGTACTTTGACTGCAGCCACATACAAAAAACTCAGTCAACCTTATTACTCTTTCATAGCATTCCCTACCTGCAGCAGGGCACACTTTATAGCCGCAATTTTAAATTGCAACTATTATTATACTTACATTTGTAAAGATGTGTACAGAAAGCAATTTTTAAGAAAACCTAGGGGCCTGATGTATGTTCATTTACTCACACAAACGTTGAAATGGAGGATAGTGATATGGATGCATCAATAATGCCCTGGACTTTGGGGAATACTGCAATACAAAAAAAATTACACTGCCCTCTCATTCTGCTGCTGGTTCTCAATGGTGAAAATGGATGAAGATGTTTGCCCTGGTGGACGATGCATCAATGACTTGATTGATGTATTGGTGCATTGCAGATTGACTGATGTCCACTGAGGTAGTCTGGCAGCAGCCAGAGGCATAAAAGTTTAATGCTGTGGTGACATTCACTGCTACTGCCAATACTGTACCTGTGGTCAATGTTATCTGCAGGCCAAATTCCAACGCAGTCATTTCCTCCCTAGTGAAGTGAAGCCCATGAAGGCAGTTGTCCTTGTACATTGCCAGTTAGAGGTGCTTGGGTCTGTACACTTGGTTGTATGGGTAAAGGCAGGTGAAAGTGAACTTGCCTCATCCTCTTCTTCCTCAGTCAAAAAAACTTAATCACAAAGGAACACCCATTTCCCATATTCAAAATTTAGTCTGTAGCAATCAAAAATATTACTTTATGAAGTCACTCCTGAAAGACCAAAATATTGCTTGCCTTTACAGTTTATGTTGTATGGGCGAGCCAAGTACACAGCGTATTCTTGGGAAAATCAGAAAATCACTCAAGCATTCATTTCCATCTAATTAACAGTACATTTTACCACCTAAGTGAAGCTCTTCCTCATATTGTGTGAGACAACTTTAGGTTCATCTAAATGGCTGGCTGGAAACTCCTGCACAGCTTGATTTGAAATAGTCCTCGCCTGATTTCTTAGCCCTCGCACACCCAAATGGCACTGGTAGAAATAATCATATTAATTGGTAAAATCACCCCACAAATATTAAAAAGGAAATTGTGGTAAAAGGATTAATGGGATTGCAAGTTGATCACTGGGCCTGGAAATCTGAAATCCAGAATACTGAGAGAGGTTTGTGATGAAATAGCAAAGGCGTTAATTATCCAAAATTCTTTGTAAACAAAATTGTAATAAAGGTTGAGAGAGTGGGGAATGTTACACTCCTGTTCAAAAAAGTCATGTAATTATAGACCAGTTAGCTTCAAATCTGTACTCAGAAAACTGCTAGAGATGATAGAAGGCATTAACATTTATTATTGCTTTGAAAGATATGGGATAAATATGGACACGGATTTGGAAAAGGCTGATTATGCTTGACTAATTAAATTCCTGAGTAACCACTGAGTATACTGGCAACGGGAATCCGATGGATGTGATATGTTGAGATTTTTTTTAAAAGCATTTGATAAAGTACCACATACAAGACTTACTTACAGAGACTAAGGCCCATGGCATTAAAGATGAAATGGCAACATGGAGAGAGGAATGGCTAAAGGGTAAAAAGGAAAAAGGAAAGAAAGAACTTACATTTATATAGCACCTTTCCTGTTGTCAGGATGTTCCAAAATGCTTCACAATCAATGAATTAATTTTAAATTGTAGTCATTGTTGTTTTATAGGCAACCACAGCAGCCAATTTGTACATAGCAAGGCCCCGCAAACATCAAACAAGATGAATGACCAGTTAAACAGTTTCTGGTAGAGGGGAGATGAGAAGAATATTCTTTACGCAGCAAGTTGTTATGTTCTGGAATGCAATGCCTGAAATGCTGGTGGAGGCAGATTCAATAATAACTTTCAAAAAGGAATTGGATATATACTTGAAAAGGAAAATTTTGTAGGACTATGGGGAAGGGGCAAGGGAGTGGGACTAATTGGATAGCTCTTTTAAAGAGTCGGCACAGGCACGATGGACCGAATGGACTCCTTCTTAACTTGTCCCATTACCACCCTCCTTGCCTTGCACCGTCATTCTTTTTGTCATTTAATCACTCTTGCCCTCTACCCTATTACAGACCTTCCCTTTGATCTTTCCTCCCCTGCCCCCCCCTTTCACTGGCTCTATACTTGCTTAAAAACTGTTAACTCTTTAACATCTTCCAGTTCTGATGAAAGATCTTCGACCTGAAACGTTAACTCTATTTCTTTCTCCACAGATGCTGCCTCACTTGCTGAGCTTCTCTAGCATTTTCTGTTTTTATTTCAGATTTACAGCATCCGCAGTATTTTGGTTTTGGCCTTCTTCTGTGCTGTATGGTTCTATGGTAGCATTACCTGAAGAATGAATGTTCACAAGGACTCTGGGATAACTCTCAGCTCTTTGAATAATGCCATGGATTCTTTTACATCCACCTGAACAGGCAGACAGGGCCTTGGTTTAACAACTCATCTGGAAGCTAGTATTGTGCCCTGGGGTCTCTTGTTCTCCATACACATAAATGATTTGGACATCAGCATTGAAACACTAATATCAAAATTTGCTGATGACATAAAACTAAGCAGCGTGGCAAACAGTCATCGTCATCATTCAGCAACACATTATTTTTATTCTCCCCTAATCATTGTTGTCATTCTCTTCCTCCTTGTCGTGTGGCATCTTTGGAAGAAGAGGAAATGAAAGTATGTGAATGCAGCACCCAGAGAGAGTGACAAGGTAGAGACACATTTGGAGTTCTATGGCAGCTTGGTTCTGTAGCAGGAATAGGTACTGCATAATTCCAACTCATCTGCAGCTGGGACTGGCCTACTAACCTCGTTATTGCCAACTACCAAAAGCTGTTTGCCTCCCCTAGAGCTCGATAACTGGTTGCTCCAAATCTGCTGGTTCCCTTATGTCCGAGGTCTTTGCTGGTTGCTTGTCTCTCCCGCGCATGGTGTGCCAATTTTTTTAAAATTTGTTCATGGGATGTGGGCGTCGCTAGCAAGGCCAGCATTTATTGCCCATCCCTAATTGCCCTTGCGAAGATGGTGGTGAGCTGCTTTCTTGAACCGCTGCAGTCCATGTGAAGATTCTCCCACAGTGCTGTTAGGGAGTTCCAGGATTTTGACCCAGCGACGATGAAGGAACGGTGATATATTTCCAAGTCAGGATGGTGAGTGACTTGGCGGGGAACGTGCAGGTGGTGTTGTTCCCACGTGCCTGCTGCCCTTGTCTTTCTAGGTGGTACAGGTCACGGGTTTGGGAGGTGCTGTCGAAGAAGCCTTGGCGAGTTGCTGCGGTGCATCCTGTGGATGGTACACACTGCAGTCACAGTGCACCGGTGATGAAGGGAGTGAATGTTTAGGGTGGTGGATGGGGTGCCAATCAAGCGGGTTGCTTTGTCCTGGAACAATCTTAATAGAAGTAAATGAAAGTAAGCAGATGAAGGGAATCTTCCAGGTGGCAGTGGACAGATGCTATATCTGAAAAGACAAGTGCTTGAAGGGCTGTGTAACGTGAGAGGGTGGACTTGTAAGGGGCAGCATGTAAAAAGGGCTTGTGAGAGAAGTTGTAAATATTGGTTAAAGGTGGAAGAGTTGGGGAGTCATTGAACCATGGTGTACTGTTATTGAAGCCTTGTTATTACATTGAAGGAGTGAAGGTGATCTTTGGAGAGAACCCTTTGGTGCCAGTGTAAGCAGGGTCAGGTCATGGTTTTCTTAACTTGGCCACCCTCAGCCACTCCTCGGCAGGTAAATTAAAGACTACCACTACAGGCCTGCTTGTTGAATGATCAGGATTTGCTTAATTTTCACAGCCATTTACCACAAAAATTGTGCACTTCACAGCAGGATTAAAGACCTTTCCAACATTTATGGCTTATTAGTTATTTAAGAGGTGTTAAAGGATCACTGTTACAGGTACATTGTGATTGGTTGCTAGTTTTTCCAATTACTAGTCACAAATTTATTCTCAAGAAGTACTTGTTTCAAAAACATGCATTCGTGCAATTTCATTAATCTCAATAAAAATGAGCATTTCGCCCAATTTTTGAAAAAAAAATAGAAATTTCAGCCCTATCAAGACTATTGCTCAGAGTAAATCAGCAAGATACAGTTATATATATTCAGAAATGATAAAGCTGTCCTTTTGCTCTCCTTTCAGACCACTTTCTGCAGTAACTGGTTGTCAACAAGCAACAGTATAAAAATGTTATTGGCCTCTGGTGCCTCACAGTTAGACGTACTGCTCTACAAAGGCTACTCGGTGTATTGAATGGAAGTAATAATGATCAATATATATGAATGCTGCTCAAGTTTGTAACAAAATCAGTATAATATATTGAGTTATGTTAATGCTCATGAGGTGAATTCTCTATCCATGTTTTGCTTGTTTTTTTTAAATTGCAACATGTTTTATTAAGCTAAGTCAACAATCAACAGCCAGGATGTGTATTAATTTACTTGATATTGAATAATGATTCAGATGAAGTTTACATAATCATACTAATTAATAAGCACTCTGGGACAATTTACAACCTGTTGGGCATTAAAGCACTTTAGACAATTAGGTGTCTAAACGATCTTCCGATAGCATCAGGACAAGAGTACTGCAAATTTTGATACCCACCGTCTTAATCAAGTGCACCTCAGTGAAACATCTAAACAAGCAGGAATTAAATCAATTGATCCGTATAAATTACTGGATAGAATTCAGAATTGACTAGAAAATATTAATATCACAAAAAAGGAGGATGGTCTGACTTGCTGAGCAGGAGTTCCTGAATTGCCTAGGAGCTCATGGCCAAGGGGTCATCAAACATTCACAACTGGCCCTAATTAGCCCCAACCCATACAGTGTGAGGGAGGCCTGGGAATAGAATGTATGGTGGTTCAACTTCATTTCAATGAAAAGAAAGGACCTGACAGAAGTAACAGAAATGATCCAATAATGTGAATTTTGTGGTTGCCCGCTGCAGGACCAGAATAAGTATCCAGATCTTGGATTACTCACGAGCAACTGCATGGATGATCTCCTTGTCTAAAGAAATACATTTTACTCATACAGTGAGTTAGACTGCTGTACTTTCAATTCAGGTGAGTGATTTGGTAAACACTCATCCCACAAAGCCTTAGTGCAGTGCTAGATAATAGGTTCTCCAAAATGGCCGTCGTCACCAAGTTTAGTGGAGATCAATAAACAGCAAGCAATAGAAAATAAAGCACTAACCGCAGTCCCACATGCTTGCCTCTAAGTGTCAGCTTGGCTCGGTGATAACACTCTCATCTCTGAGATGGAATGCTGTATGTTCCAGCCCTTTTCCAGGACTTGATCACATAATCTGGCCTGACAATTTAGTGCAGTACTGAGGGAGTGCTGCATTGCTAGAGGTGTCGTCTTTGGGATATGTTAAATCAAGGCACCAGGTTCAGGTGAATGTAAAAGATCCAATGACACTATTTGAAGAAGAGCAAGGAGCTGTCCTGGACAACATTTATCCCTCAACTAATACCACCAAAAAAAATTAACTGGTTATTTATCTCATTGATGTTTGTGGAATCTTGCTGCTGCATTTGCCTACAAAATAACAGTAACTACACTTGATAGATGCATTTAAGGGGATGCTAAATAAGTATGTGGGGGAGAAAGGAATAAAAGGATATGTTGATAAGGTGATGGAGACTCTTATGGAGCATAAACACCGGCATTGACCTGTTGGGCCAAATGGTCTGTTTCTGTGCTGTAAAAATTCTATGTAATTCTATATAAAGTAATTTGTTGGGTGTGATGTATTTTAGGACATCCTGAGGATGTGCAAGTCGCTATATATAAATCCAAGTACCTTTTTCTTTTTGGGTGTTCCATGTAATTTCTTTTTCAAATAGAGAAAGCCCAAAAGTACTTCATGAATATGAGAGTCATATATCCAAGTTTGCCGATGACACAAAGATTGGTGGCATAGTAAGTAGTATAGATGGGAGCATAAAATTACAAGGAGACATTGATAAAGTGAGTGGGCAAAACTGTGGCAGATGGATTTTAACGCAGGTAAGTGCGAGATCATCCATTTCAGACCAAAAAAGGATAGATCTGAGTATTTTTTAAATGGTGAAAAGCTTGGAACAGTGGAGGTCCAAAGAGATTTAAGGCTCCATGTACACGGATCTCTAAAATGTAATAGTCAGGTACAAAAAAAAATTAAAAAGGCTAATGGAATGCGAGGCTTTATAACTGGAGGGCTAGAATATAATGGGAAGTTTTGCTACAGCTATACAAAGCCATGGTTAAACCACATCTGGAGTACTGTGTACAGTTCTGGTCACCGCACCTTAGAAAGGATATATTGGCCTTGGAAGGAGTGCAGCGCAGATTCAACAGAATGTTCCCAGGACTCCAAGGGTTAAATTATGAGGAGAGATTACATAAACTAGGCTTATATTCCCTGGAATATAGAAGTTGAGGGGTGATTGAGGTTTTTAGGATTTTGAAAGGAATTGATAGGGTAGATAGAGAAAAAACTTTTTCCGCTGGTGGGGCAGTCTAGGACAAAGGGACATAACCTTAAAATCAGAGCCACATGATTCAGGAGAGAAGTTAGGGAACACTTCTTCACACAAGGGGTGGTAGAAGTGTGGAACTCTCTCCCACAAAAAGCAGTAGAAGCTAGCTCAATTAATAATTTTAAGTCTGAGATTGATAGATTTTTGCTAGCCAAGGGTAGTAAGGGATAAGGAACAAAGGCGGGTGGATGGAGTTAGGATACAGATCAGCCATGATCTCATTGAATGGCGGAACAGGCTCGAGGGGCTGAATGGGCTACTCCTGTTCCTATGTACCTATGTGTTTCACAACAACATCTATTTTTATCGCATCTTTAACATAGAAAAATGTCCCAATTTGCTTCACAAGATGTGTAATCAGACAAAAAATAGAAATCGAGACAACGAAGGAGAGACTAGAAGGGGTGACCAAAAATGTGGTCAAAGAGGTAGGCTGCTGAAACCTTCATCCATGCCTTTGTTACCTCTAGACTTGACTATTCCAATGCTCTCCTGGCCGGCCTCCCATATTCCACCCTCCATAAACTTGAGCTCATCCAAATCTCTACTGCCTGTATCCTAACTTGGATCAAGTCCCATTCACCCATCACCCCTGTGTTTGCTGACCTACTTTGGCTCCTGGTCCGGGAATGCCTCGATTTTAAGATTCTTATCCTTGTTTTCAAATCCCTCCATGACCTGGCCTCTCCCTATCTCTGTAACCTCCTCCAGCCCTATAATCCTCCGAGATCTTTGCGCTCCTCCAATTCTTGTCTCTTGCGCATCCCCGATTTTAATTACTCCACCATTGCCGGCCGTGCCTTCAGCTGCCTAGGCCCTATGTCTGGAATTCCCTCCCTAAACCACTCCGTCTCTCTACCTCTTTCTCCTTCTTTAGGACACTCCTTAAAACCTACCTCTTTGGCCAAGCTTTTGGTCACCTGTCCTAATATCTCCTTATGTGGCTCGGTATCAAATTTTGTTTGAAAATCGCTCCTGTGAAGCTCTTTGGGACGTTTTACTACGTTAAAGGCACTATATAAATACAAGTTGTTGTTGTTATTATTTTAATGAAGGTCTTATAGGGGGCAAGGGAAGTAAAGAGGTTTAGGGAGGGAATTCCAAAGCATGGGGCCTAGCTGGCTGAAAGCACAGCCACCAGCAATGGGCACAGAGATGGGTGATGCACAAGACGCCAGAGTCAGAGGAACAGAGAGTTCTAGTGCTGGAGGAAGTAACAGAAATAGGGAGGGGCAAGACCATAATGGGATTAAAACACAAAGATGATAATTCTAAATTGAAGGCATTGGAGGACCAGATGTGTGTCAGCAAGAACAAGACTGATGGGTGAGCAGAGTTTTGAGTGCGCTGAAGTTCAGAGTGTGGAGAATGGAATGGAGGCCAGGAGAGCATTGGAATGGTTGAGTCTGGAGGAGGCAAAGACACGGGTAAGTGTTTCAGCAACAGATGGGCTGAGGCAGGGGTCTAGGTTGGCAATGTTACAAAGTTGGAAGTAGACATACTTTGTCAGGGAGAGGATATGGGGTTTGGAGCTCAGCTCTGGGTTGAATAGGAAGCTGAGGCTGTGAACTGCCTGGTTCAGCAAGAGGCAATGGGTGGGGAGGGGAATGGAATCAATGGCAAGGGTACGGAGTTTGTGGTGGGAGCCAAAGATGGTGGCTTTGGTCTTCCTAATGTTTAACTGGAGGAACTTACGACTCATCCATGACTGAATGCTAAACAAACAGTCTGATAGTAGTGGAGGAGTTGAGAGAAGTGATGGAGAGATGGAGCTGGGTGTCATCAGCATACATGTGGACGCTAACTCCATGTCTTCAGATGATGTCTACAAGGGACAGCATGTAGATGAAAAAAAGGAGGGGGGCCTTGGGGGAAATCCAAAGACAACGGTGCGAGAGCAGGAAAATAAACCATTGCTGGAGATGCATAGGCTATGATTGGATAGGTAAGATTGGAAGCAAAATTTAATGAGCTGAGTAGGTCTACTTTGGGAATTAAGCATGAAAAATCCAGTTTCAAGAAATTTGAATGGTGGGTCATTTACTAATTCCCATGAATTTTCCATTATGTCATGAGGGTAGAAATTCTACCCCTTCAAGCATAGCTTGGCAGAGGAACCAGAATTTACGAACAAACTCAGATACATCAGGTTTCCATCCCAACCACAAAGCTGCAACAAATTCAGATTGTGGGGCAGACACATCTTCTGTCCGCTCACCTATGTCCAGAGAGCAATTTAGGCATCCCTGGGAATCCTGGCAAATATACTTCTGGTAGGCCTAACGGTACCTACATCTGGAGAGAGCAGGCAACAGTGTTGTTCTGGGCCAAATGTGGACCCCACAGTGACATCTGCAAACAGCAATTAATCCCAGTGGAATCACTTGCCATCTGGAAACAATCGCTGTTGGATTGTGGGCCTGCCAATGATGGAGCCATCATGTGACTAAAAATTTTTTGCTTGATCAGTCTGTTGCTCCCCCTCTCAGGCTGTTTAAGATGAGTGGGCACCCGTGTTGCACTGCCACTGGCGGAGGCATCTGCCCCATTATGTTAATGACCCTGTCCCTGGGTTCTGGTTCATGGGGAGTCCAAACGGCGAGCAGAGGCTCTAATGTGCTGCGCAATAGTAACACTGGAACATTAGCTTTTGATCATTTTTTGTGCGTGGAAAAGTCTATTTCTGTTATGATTACTTTCTGTGCTATAGTGTGAAGTAAGTAGCTTAAAATGATTGCAGTTACAAGTAAGAGCAACTAGAATGGCTTGAGCTTTGATTATTGAGCTTTGAAGGGAGGCTTAGACAGCTTAATTACTTCTTATTGTGAAAGAAGACTGTAGGAGGGGATAGGATTAAGGTGTTTAAAATAAAAAAGAAAGCTAATCAGATAGAAATTGTAAATTTTGATGTAAGCAGCCATAAGCAAAGAACCCACAGTCATGATTACAAGTTTAAGAAACCACAAAGTAGATATTATTTAAGCTTCAATATGCTATCACATATGGAATGAAAAAACAACAAATCGGCAAGGGCGGTTGATATGTTTCTCAGGCAGATTCAGTTCTTAGAGCACTCAAAGCCCCTCTCCTGAGTCTCAAAGTAAGCTAACCCTGCTGGAGGCACTAACGGTAAAATCCTCCAGACCATGGACTGAAGGGTGTGCAGGCAATTTTACTCGTACTGAAAATTCAAAAACTATCATAAAGATCTGTTTCTACAGCTACAGTGGGTGAGGGAATCACTGTAGGGTAAAAATTCTGCCTCCCTGTCAGATTTGTGGCAAGATACTTGCAATCTGAGGTGGGAATCACAGCAAATTCTATTTTGGCTGTGGGCACTTCTACCCACCCCTGTTGTGCAGAACTGGAACTTTGGAGGCATGTCTCAGAACTTCCTTGGGAATGCTAGCAGAAGCGTCTGATAGACCTGGTGGGACCTATAGTTGCTGGGTTCATTCTGGGCATTGTGAAAATTGCACAGTTAAAAACACAGCAGTAATCAATCCAAATTAAGTTTATTATTCTCAGCAAAAAGCAAAATTCTACAGATGTGGAAAATCTGAAACAAAAACAGAAAATTAAAGTGATGTGTGAATGCCCAAAAGCATCCTATGAAGCTCTTTCTTTGGGGAGATGCATGCTATTTTCTTCGTCCCCTAAGACTCAATTCAGGGCTCAATTTAATAAGTAATAAAGAGTTTTGGAAGAAGATCCTCAGTTTTGGACAATCACTGCATAATGTTTGATGTATCAACTACCATAATATAATGAAGGTCCTTCTAATCCAACAGCATTATCCTTTTATATGAATCATATGACTAAGAACTGGAGCAGTCTGAAATTGAATAGCCATAGGGCAATATTTCAAGAATTCTCTTTCCAGTACTGATGTGCAGTAACAAGCTTCAAAAGAGGAATGAAATCTGATTTGTTAAGAACACTATAATTCACTTTGAAGACCACAGAAAGACAAAATAATGAACAGTCAAATATCTATAAAGCTTTTTAAAAGTCTAGGGGAGAGATATTCTGGAAGTAAATTTCAACTCTGAGCCATTCGTTATGCATATGAAAAACAGGCAGCCAGGAGTTAAAATCAGGAGTGGGGGGAGGAACCTCCGCACACCATTGATGCCCAAGACCCGTCTGATGCAATGTTCAGGCGGGCCTGTAAATGGGCGAGCTGCCTGCCCACCTGAAACTGGGGTAAGACTGCTTTTCTATGTGTACTGCATCTGCTGTAGGACACCGATGCAAAATTCAGCTGCGAATGTGCGGACCTTGTGCTGTGCATGCTGCTCCTAGTTGTTCCAGGTCTTGAGCGGCCTAACCAGTGGTCCACAATGGGTTCAAAAAATGGCCTTGAAAAAGTTTCAAAGTTAAACTTTAGTGGAGCCAAAGGGAGCAGGAGTGCTTCTCCTCGCTCCATACAAATACCACGGGCCGCTGTCGGCCCGAGTTTGCGCCCCTCACCCCCCCCCACTTCATCCTCCCCAAAGAAACACCCAGCCGGAATTCTTCAGGCTTGGGCCTCAGGCCGGCACGAACTAGCATGCTGAGCAACCGCTCCACCGACATTTTGTGTGCATGTTGCAATTCATAGAATCATAGAATCATAGAAGTTTACAACATGGAAACAGGCCCTTCGGCCCAACATGTCCATGTCGCCCAGTTTATACCACTAAGCTAGTCCCAATTGCCTGCACTTGGCCCATATCCCTCTATACCCATCTTACCCATGTAACTGTCCAAATGCTTTTTAAAAGACAAAATTGTACCCGCCTCTACTACTGCCTCTGGCAGCTCGTTCCAGACACTCACCACCCTTTGAGTGAAAAAATTGCCCCTCTGGACCCTTTTGTATCTCTCCCCTCTCACCTTAAATCTATGCCCCCTCGTTATAGACTCCCCTACCTTTGGGAAAAGATTTTGACTATCAACCTTATCTATGCCCTTCATTATTTTATAGACTTCGATAAGATCACCCCTTAACCTCCTACTCTCCAGGGAAAAAAGTCCCAGTCTGTCTAACCTCTCCCTGTAAGTCAAACCATCAAGTCCCGGTAGCATCCTAGTAAATCTTTTCTGCACTCTTTCTAGTTTAATAATATCCTTTCTATAATAGGGTGACCAGAACTGTACACAGTACTCCAAGTGTGGCCTCACCAATGCCCTGTACAACTTCAACAAGACATCCCAACTCCTGCATTCAATGTTCTGACCAATGAAACCAAGCATGCTGAATGCCTTCTTCACTACCCTATCCACCTGTGACTCCACTTTCAAGGAGCTATGAATCTGTACTCCCAGATCTCTTTGTTCTATAACTCTCCCCAACGCCCTACCATTAACGGAGTAGGTCCTGGCCCGATTCGATCTACCAAAATGCATCACCTCACATTTATCTAAATTAAACTCCATCTGCCATTCATCGGCCCACTGGCCCAATTGATCAAGATCCCGTTGCAATCCTAGATAACCTTCTTCACTGTCCACAATGCCACCAATCTTGGTGTCATCTGCAAACTTACTAACCATGCCTCCTAAATTCTCATCCAAATCATTAATATAAATAACAAATAACAGCGGACCCAGCACCGATCCCTGAGGCACACCGCTGGACACAGGCATCCAGTTTGAAAAACAACCCTCTACAACCACCCTCTGTCTTCTGTCGTCAAGCCAATTTTGTATCCAATTGGCTACCTCACCTTGGATCCCATGAGATTTAACCTTATGTAACAACCTACCATGCGGTACCTTGTCAAATGCTTTGCTGAAGTCCATGTAGACCACGTCTACTGCACAGCCCTCATCTATCTTCTTGGTTACCCCTTCAAAAAACTCAATCAAATTCGTGAGACATGATTTTCCTCTCACAAAACCATGCTGACTGTTCCTAATTAGTCCCTGCCTCTCCAAATGCCTGTAGATCCTGTCCCTCAGAATACCCTCTAACAACTTACCCACTACAGATGTCAGGCTCACTGGTCTGTAGTTCCCAGGCTTTTCCCTGCCGCCCTTCTTAAACAAAGGCACAACATTTGCTACCCTCCAATCTTCAGGCACCTCACCTGTAGCGGTGGATGATTCAAATATCTCTGCTAGGGGACCCGCAATTTCCTCCCTAACCTCCCTTAACGTCCTGGGATACATTTCATCAGGTCCCGGAGATTTATCTACCTTGATGCGCGTTAAGACTTCCAGCACCTCCCTCTCTGTAATATGTACACTCCTCAAGACATCACTATTTATTTCCCCAAGTTCCCTAACATCCATGCCTTTCTCAACCGTAAATACCGATGTGAAATATTCATTCAGGATCTCACCCATCTCTTGTGGTTCCGCACATAGATGACCTTGTTGATCCTTAAGAGGCCCTACTCTCTCCCTAGTTACCCTTTTGCCCATTGAGTGTTTTAAATCTACCATCTACTTTCTTCCCATAGGAATTGATGCTGGCGAAATTCAGGCACTTTAAGAGCTGTTAACACGGCAGTAACTGTTTAATATAGTAATAAATGATTACTGCCAGTGAAATAAAACATCAAATGAGCCAATTACTGGGATATGGATGGATCCAATTAACTGAAGTAACACTGCATATTTGGAACTTTTAAATGTTATACGACCCAGCACCAGTTCGGTCAAGTCCTAACAATACTGCAGACTAAAGACAGTGCAAAAACTGTGGAACATCATTTACATCAGTCATAGTGATTGTGCTGTCCGAGGGGGAGCAGGGAAAATGAAGAGATGCCAGCACACAGAAAAAGCATACCCAGGAGAAAAGACCCTGAATGAAGTACCTAGTTTTAATGGAGGTGCAGTGCATTACGAGGTTTAGGCTCACCAGGGAGATAATTACAAAGATCTGTGGATTGCTATCTCCAGGTTTAGATGGATTTCTAGTGACTTCAACAGCTGATGGATACTGAAGTAACTGCAGTTACTATTATTATTAGCTTGTTGTGTTTTCCAGGCACCAGTAGTAGACTGCGCTAACATTGTTCACGGCACTGTGTCCACCAACATTTAGCAAGTGACTGATGCACTGTTCTGGAAGCCTGGCCAGTTCTTTCATTTCTCCAAGTGTGTAAAGAAACGGTTGGCCATGTGTCATGAATTTTATACCATTGCTGACTATACCTATATGGAGATATGGACACTGTTAGTCAATCCAATGACCTGCATCAACTATGAAGGGATTTATTCCTTCCATATGCAAGTACTCTGCGGTGCCGAAAAAATAATCTTGATTGCTAAATTCTCTGGTTTGATTTGTGACTTTGTCATTTCCCAATCATGTGTGCCTAGCTTATTTGAACATGCCAATAGCCTGTAGAAGATTACTTTTGGATGACCCATGTCTAAGACCTCATATAGCTTCTGGTCCCTTGACACTATCTTTTGAGCACAGGTACAACTAGTACATGAAGCAATTATGCAACAAACATTGGGCTCAAACAGCAATGTTAGTGTCTTCTTCATTCTGAGCATGATTGGCAGTATGTGCTGATCATCCAAATTGTATAGAATTTTTTGTAATGTGTTTCATGCTACATAACCTTACCTTCCACAGGGATATCAACACTGGCTTTGTCAAAGAATGGACATACATCCTTATTACAGACAAGGAGGATCTCTAACATTCTGAAGTAGGGCTGAGAGATTCCTGACAACCTTCTCTGGTCAGTGTGACCTCAGTCATCCATAATTTCTGTCACATTTTATGTGACCCATGTCAGCGCATCTATTACACACCAGTACCATATTTATCTGTGTCAGGCAAATTTTCATCTAATGACTATGAACCAAATTCCAAATATCTCTTTTATTTTACATATTATGAGTGGCAGCTGTTTGGCTATATATTGTTAATTAATTGCACATTTGCACAACGTTAGTTGGAAATATCTTTGTTGTAAAATTGTCACCTATTATCATGCTTGTCCCTATTATCAAAATTTGTGGGGAGAAAATTCAACCCTCAGTCATCTGTTTTGCACCTAAAAAAACAGCCAGCCAGGAGTTGAAAATCAGGGGAGAGGAGTACCTCAACTGCCCAAGGGCCTGCCTACACCCATACGCAACCGGCTCTATTATTGTAATTTTACAATGCAACTGTTACCACGGTGATGGCACTTAAGTGGAGTCATCCTCAATACTGAGCTTCGAGTGCACAAGCCAAATGAGTTGGTATCATTAAAGAAAAGAAATTTCAGTATTTGCAAAGCAAAAGGTCATGTGGCCATAGGATCTTTAAGACAATGGAGTCCATTTATAATCAACTGACAAAATAAAAAGCCAATTAACATCAACACTATTTCATACACAAAGCCATTTAATCAGTGTTCAAAAAAAGTCACTGTTAAGATCAAATCTTTTTTGTGTAGACAGACACTTGAGCTTTCTTGTCATGCTTCTGCAGAATTTTTTGGCATAATTTGGGTGCCTGGGAGTAGAAAAGGGTTAAGGACATGCTGCACTGTGCTGATAACTTCTACATCCTTCTGATATCCTGCCAGGAGTGGGGTGGTATATAATATGCTGGACACTAGGGATGCCTCTTCCTCCCTAGTGTCCAGCATTGCTTTGGCTGTGAAAAGGGGCATTTAAGGGCTGCATTTCCCTCTGCTATCCCGCCCGAAATATCCCTATCTCACTGCTCCGATCTGAACTTCCCACCCTCGCTGCATGTAAATTTCCCTCCCATTCGCCCCTGTTTCTGCTGCTTCTGGGACCCCGCCACATAGTGGCTCAAATTTGGAAAATGGAGATGGGGCTTAGTAGAGATCTCCTCTCCCTCCAATCACTTACATACTGAAGACCTTAGTCTTGGCTGAGGCCTCAGTCAATGTTATGTCCAGGGCCCTTTGGCTCCTTTTAATGATGCCGTCTGCCTCTTCAGGTGCTGCAGCAACACTCCCACTTCAGCAACTACTTGATTTTCCTTGGTGAGATTGACAGGGTCCCGCTTGCTGACAGGAATCCCGCCATGAAAACTTAACTGTTCTGACCCAGGAAACTGGGCCGCGCTCATGGCAGGGTCAGAGCAGTGAGCAGAAGTCCCTCTCTGAACCTATAGAGTCTGGATCAAGAAAATACAGCCCTAAAAATCTAGAAGACCATGCAATCGATTGAATGCACAGGTCAGGATGGCAAATTTGAAAATTAAAAAAAATGTCTCTAGCAGCATTTCATTCTACTGGGGTCTCCAAGACCGTTCACAACAAAACTCTCCCTTCAGAATTGGCGGAGGCTGGTAGATCGGTTAGGGGTGCATCTTTGTGTTGGCTATGCCGGAGATGCGCCCCAGTTTCATGAAAGCCGAAAATCTTGAACTTCAATCAAATCGTTGTTTGAATAAGAAATTCATGACTCCAAATGAAAGCATTTTTGCTTTTTTAAACCATATTTTGCTTCGGGTGGCCAGTCACGTATGAAGCTAGTGGTAAATCCATTTTCATCAATTTTGTGTTTTTTTGAACATACACATGAATATTTAAAGACCTGCCCCTCAAATATTATTCACTCCATCCGACCCTGGAATTCGACAATAAAATGATCTTTGTTGTGGCTCTCCCATGCCTACAAACGGCTGCACTCTGCCCATCTAGGAACAGAATTCCAGTCATACCCAAGAAGAGAAATGTTTTTTTATAAAACATTGTAGAAATAAGGCCAACGTCTAGCTGGCCTTCATTCCTCTGACATCGTAAAGGTGGAAAATCAAGCACACGGCGGTAGTTCCACTGACCCATCCCAGTTATCCTCTCAGCTTTTTCAGTGGTCTGTGTACTTACTAAAATAGCGTTTGTGTGACAGAATACAGCTTCACAATATGAATAAAACGAAGCCATTATTCTGATTTTTATAATAAATCAGAAAGCTCAAACATTCCCAAATACTTACCATTAGATTTTTTTCCCCCGATTGGTTTAGGATTTTATCTGTTTTTTCGCCTCTTCCAGGACATTACGTGGCTCCAGGTGGGTAAGGAGGGTCTGTATCATGATGCATAAGGCATCACAACTCTATGGAACAGGCTAGATGGACCAGTTGGTCTTTTCCTGTCCATCATTTCCGTTTGTTCGTAGAGGTGTCTTTAAGGCATTTTCAAAATGCTCTACAGTATATTTACTTAGCAGTCTGCTTCAGTCTTTTTTCAGTTTCATTGCATTAAAATTCTGTGGTGATCAATTAATTTTTGTCTTGTAAATAAAAATAGATCATACGCACAATGTACTGCTTTTACTAAAGGCTGTCTTCATCCTAAATAGTACAGTTGGAACGGCATAAAAGAACCTGTAATAAGAGCAACAGTTTCTGAAAATCAGCATGTAAGATCCAATATGTGAGGAGAAACTGCTTGTTTCCTGACTGAGAATGTGTATCTGAAAGCAACAGGAGAGGACTTCACAGGAAATAAAAAACAAGGATATAAACCATACCAGACTGAATCTCAGGAGTACGGGGTTTTAGTCTTGGCACCTTCACAAGTTCAGAATACTCCTTATTAGGGCTGGATTATTTTAAGAATGAATAGTGATTATCGCAATGTATTGTATAATAATGGTCTATGTTATGAGACTTTACTGCAATTAAGGGAATATTAACAGCTGTTCTAGTAAAAGCTGGTTGATTATTTTCTTCAATTACATAATTTGCACCCTGAATTCTAATAGTCCAACTAAATAATTAATGGCTTCCTTCATGTAATTGCTGACTGATTAAAGACTTCCCGAATGCACACTCAAGTGATGGTTATGGGTTTGTACTTGTCAACTAAACAATAGAAAGTCCCTACCTTAGAATATATAAAGCTTCATGTGGCCAGTCCAGAGGGAGGGTGGGTAGTGGTTTGCAGACTGGCAGAAAAGCAGGAACAGTTCTGACCAAGTCCTGAGGCGAACGTAGAACTGGTCTGGCCCAGCAGTCATATTATAATGAATGCCACATTGCTTCTTGTTTCTTTAAGCCTTGCAATATAGAGCTAGTTCTTCTTTAGGGACCACCAAAATCAATGAAAGAATGCTTTTTAAATGCAGGAACAGGAGCTGTACTCTTAAGTCAGAAACTGTATACTTTACAGGATCCTGTAGCCAGTTAGCAACGGAAATTAGGTACAATTTCCAAAACATTTTACTATCCAGCAAATCCTTTATGCATTGCAGGAAATTAGTAACTTTGTTACTCTTCGTGCACTTGTACTACTTTGTGACATTCAACTTGTCACAGAACACCTGCATGTAAATAAGTGAATAGTTATATAATTGTTGTATGTGTATTTCAGTTGACTAATTTCCACTGTCTGCAGAGATGGAGAAAAAGTCAGCAAGTTGCGAAAGTCTTGATGTACTGATTTCGAAAACATGCCGGTTACAAATTACAAAAATTGTAACTAAAGGCATTACTTAACATAAATGCTTTGTGACATTTCTGAAAGTAGAAAGAAGCTGCCCCGAGGTATGTGTTGCATTACATTTGGGTGCGGTGCTGCAAAACAAATTAAATAGGTCCTTTTTATACATTCCACCTTAGTCAAACACATAATACACAATTCTCTTGTGGACTTGCATTGTACACTCATAAAATTGAACACAACCACTTGAACAGTGAAATAAATACATTTTGATCTTAGCACTCCAAAGGCTGCCTCTCAGGGCACTCCTGCCATAACTTCAGTGGGAATTCCACAAGACCTTGAAAGGGGTGGAGCATCTGGCCACTACCTCTTTCCATATAAAGCATTAATGGAGATAATGCGTTGTGCAGAGTGACACAGACCAGAATCCCCCTTCCTGTTCGGTCTCTGGTCTGTGCTACATTAGCCAATTATAGCTGGGGTGGTGCCAGGAATGTTACAGTTAACCTCAGTGTTCCCGGGCTGGGTATACAAACTATCACTGTTCAGTGATCTATGCTGGAAAGTGCACATTGGTGGACATTAGAATCGTACAATCATAGAAAGGTCACAGCATGGAAGGAGGCCATTCGGCCCATCGAGTCCGCGCCGGCTCTATGCAAGAGCAATCCAGCTAGTCCCATTCTCCTGCCCTATCCTTGTAGCCCTGCAATTTTTTTCCTTTCAAGTACTTATCCAGTTTCCTTTTGAAGGCCATGATTGAATCTGCCTCCACCATTCCCTCGGACAGCGCATTCCGGATCCTAACCACTCGCTGCGTAAAAAAGTTTTCCCTCATGTCACCTTTGGCTCTTTTGCCAACCACCTTAAATCTATGTCCTCTGGTTATTGACCCTTCCGCCAATGAGAACAGTTTCTCTCTATCTACTCTGTCTAGACCCTTCATGATTTTGAATACCTCCATTAAATCTCCTCGCAACCGTCTCTGTACCAAGGAGAACAACCCCAGCTTCTCCAGTCTATTCTCATAACTGAAGTTCCTCAAACCTGGAATCATTCTAAGAAATCTCGCCTGCACCCTCTCTAAGGCCTTCACATCTTTCCTGAAGTACAGTGCCCAGAACTGGACACAATACTCCAGTTGTGGCCGAACCAGTGTTTTATAAAGGTTCATCATGTCTTCCATAGTTTTGTATTCTATGCCTCTATTTATAAAGCCCAGGATCCCGTTTGCTTTTTTAACTGTTTTCTCAACCAGCCCTGCCACCTTCAACGATTCGTGCACATATACCCCCAGATCTCCCTGTTCCTATACCCCTTTTAGAGTTGTGTCCTCTAGTTTATATTGCCTCTCCTCGTTCTTCCTACCGAAATGTATCACTTGCATTTTTCTGCGTTAAATTTCATCTGCCACATGTCCGCCCGTGCCTACAGCTTGTCTATATCCTCTTGAAGTCTATCATTATCCTCCTCACTGTTTACTACCCTTCCAAGTTTTGTGTCATCTGCAAGTTTTGAAATTGTGCCCTGTACACCCAAGTCCAAGTCATTAATATATATATCAAGAAAAGCTGTGGTCCCAGCACTGACCCCTGGGGAACCCCACTGTACACCTCCTTCCAGTCCAAAAAAAAACAGCCGTTCACTATTACTCTCTGTTTCCTGTCCCTTAGCCAATTCTGTATCCATGTTGCTACTGCCCCCTTTATTCCAAGGGCCACAATCTTGATGACAAGCCTACCATGCGGCACTTTATGAAACGCCTTTTGAAAGTCCATATACACCACTTCAACTGCATTACCCTCTCTGTTACCTCATCAAAAAATTCTAACAAGTTAGTTAAACACGATTTGCCTTTAACAAATCCATGCTGGCTTTCTCTAATCAATCCACACTAGTCCAAGTGACTGTTAATTCTGTCCTGGATTATCGTTTCTAAAAGTTTCCCCACCACTGAGGTTAAACTGACTGGCCTATAGTTGCTGGGTTTATCCTTACACCCTTTTTTGAACAAGGGTGTAACATTTGCAATTCTCCAATCCTCTGGCACCACCCCTGTATCTAAGGATGTTTGAAAGATTATGGCCAGTACCTCTGCAATTTCCACCCTTACTTCCCTCAGCAACCTAGGATGCATCCCATCCGGACCGGGTGACTTATCTACATTAAGTACAGCTAGCCTTTCTAGTACCTCTTCTTTATCAATTTTTAGCCCATCCAGTATCTCAACTATATCTTCCTTTACTGGGACTCTGGCAGCATCTTCTTCCTTGGTAAAGACAGCTGCAAAGTACTCATTTAGTACCTTGGCCATCCCCTCTGCCCCCATGAGTACATCTCCTTTATGGTCCCTAATCAGCCCCACCCGTCCTCTTTCTACCCGTTTACTGTTTACATGCCTGTAGAAGACTTCTGGATTCCCTTTTATGTTGGCCACCAGTCTATTCTCATAATCTCTCTTTGCCCCTCTGAACTATCTATATTCTGCCTGGTTCTCACTTGTGTTATCAACCTGACATCTGACATATGCTCCTTTTTTCCCATTTCATCTTACTCACTATCTCTTTTATCATCCAGGCTTTAGTTGCCCTGCCTTTCTGCCTTGTGGGAATGCGCCTCGACTGTACCCGAACCATCTCCTCTTTAAAGGCCGTCCACTGTTCAATTACAGTTTTGCCTGCCAATCTTTGATTCCAATTTACCTGAGCCAATCTGTTCTCATCCCATTGAAATTGGCCCTCCTCCAATTGTGTATTTTTACTTTAAGGTCCGTGTCCTTTTCCATAGCTATTCTAAATCTTATAATATTATGATCGCTGCTCCCTAAATGCTTCCCCACTGACATTTGCTCCACTTGGCCCGCCTCATTCCCTAGAACCAAGTCCAGCAATGCCTCCTTTCTCATTGGGCCAGAAACATACTGGTTAAGAAAGTTATCCTGAACACATTTCAAAAATTCCTCTCTCTCTGTGCCCCTTATATTATTATTATTATCCCAATCCATATTAGGATAGTTGAAGTCCCCAGTTATCACTGTTCTATAGCTTTTGATCCTCTCTGTAATTTCCCTGCAAATTTGCCCCTCTATATCCTTCCCATTAGTTGGTGGTCTATAGAATACACCCAGTAGTGTAATGGCACCTCTTTTGTTTCTTAACTCTAACCAAATAGATTCTGTCCTTGACCCCTACAGCACATCCTCTCTCTCCAGTACTGCAATATTCTCCTTAATCAATTCTGCCACCGCACCCCCCCCCACTCCTATCTTTCCTTCCCTATCTTTCCTGAACACCTTGTATCCAGGAATATTTTGTACCCAATCCTGCCCTTTTTTGAGCCAGGACTCCGTTATCGCCATGACATCGTATTTCTGTGGCTATTTCTGCCTGCAGCTCTCCAACCTTGATTGCTACACTTCGTGCGTTTACACACATGCACTGCAAACCAGTCTTAGACTTTCTTGTACACTCTCTTAGTCTGATCCCACCTAATACTGTACTATTACTTGCGTTAGTGCTATCTTTCTCCTGCGATCCTTCGTGCTCCTTGTTTCTCCTTTCCACTGCTACATCCTGGTGCCCATCCCCCTGCCAAATTAGTTTAAACCCACAGCACTAGCGAACCTCCCCACGAGGACATTGGTCCCAGCTCCATTGAGGTGCAACCCGTCCGGCCTGTACAGGTCCCACCTTCCCCAGAACTGGTCCCAATGCCCCAGGAATCTAAAGCCCTCCCTCCTGCACCATCTCTCCAACAATGCATCCATCTGCTCTATTTGTATACTCACTAGCGCATAGCACCGGGAGTAATCTGGACATTACTATCTTTGAGGTCCTGCTTCCTAATCTCTTTCCTAACCCCTTAAAATCTGCCTGCAGGACCTCATCCTAGAAGAGGAGAAGATGAGGTTTGACTTCAATGCATCCTGACACTCAAGAAGAATGCTCACTTGACAGAGGGCTGCAGGACCCATGGACCAGTCCCCTGACCATGACTCACCACCTTCAGGAAAGGAAAAGAGCTAAGGGAACAAACTGACAGCAAGCAAACAATGCTTCATGGGGCTGAATTTTTCAACCCTCATGCTCGGCGGAATAGGGGCAGTAGCATCCCGAAAATGGTGGTTCGTGAATTATCGCCCCGTTGCCGCCATCGCTGAGGTCATGACAATGTTCATTGGGGCCAACCATTGGTTGGTGGAACGGCCCCGAGAAGTTGGGGTCCTATAACCCCCAAGTGCCATTTTTGGACTGATCTGAGTGGAGCATAGAGGGATGAGAAGATTGTCCATTGCTGGAGCTCTGCTGACCACGTTTGGATAGATAGTTGTCAAACTACACAAGAACAGTCCCAGGGAGCTGTGGAGGGAAAGCTTTGGAAATGGATGACATGGCCAACCATATCAAACCTGTGCAGTGGTCAAGGAGAACAAATTGATGTAATACATCCCAGTCACAGAGGACGCCATTTGTGACTTTAATAGGAGCAGTTTTGGTGTTGTGAGAAGGGCAGAAACCAGACTGGAGGGATTCAAATGGGGAATTCTGAGAGAGTTAGGCAAGGAGTTCGGAGGTGATGACACATCTGTGGATCTTAATGAGGAAAAGGAGGTTACAGATGTTGATGATTGGTCTTTTGAGGAGAGGGGTGTCGATGGCAATTTTGAAAGGGAAGGACAGTATCCGAGGAAAGAGAGCCATTAACAATGTCAGCTTCATGGTGACTAGCAGGGCTAGTTAAGTGGTCAAGAGTTGAATGAGGAGGAGATCAAGGGAGCAGGAAGGGGGTCTTGTGGAAGAGATCCTAAAGGGGGATGGGTGGAAAGCTGCAGAGTGATGGAGGATTGGGATAGAGTAGACAGGAGATTGATGGAAGTTAGCAGTAAGGTGAGCGCAACAGGAGGCAGCAGCAGAAACAGTTGCATAGATGGTCTCAATCTTAGAGACAAAGAAATCTATGAACTCTTTGCACTTGGTATTCACAGTGAGTTTGGAGGGAGTGAGGAAAGGGGTAATAGTCAGAGAGAAAATGACCCTTGGGTTGATTTTAACCTCTGGGATCCTGGAGTAGTAGGCAATTTTTGCTAAGGAGAGGGAGGTATGGGAATGCTTGATATGATTGAGCTATATCTGGTGACAAATGACTAGAATGGTTGTGCACCTGATACATAAGAACATAAGAACATAAGAAATTGGAGCAGGAGTAGGCCAATCGGCCCCTCGAGCCTGCTCCGCCATTCAATAAGATCATGGCTGATCTGATCCCAACCACAAATCTAAAGAACACAAGAAGTCGGAGCAGGACCCGGCCACATAGCCCCTGGGCCCTCTCCGCCACCCACAGGGCATTGACCGATCCGAACTCAGCTTCATGTCCAATTTCCTGCCCGCTCCCCATAACCCCTAATTCCCTTTACTTCTAGGAAACTGTCTATTTCTGTTTTAAATTTATCTAATGATGTAGCTTCCACAGCTTCCTGGGGCAGCAAATTCCACAGACCTACCACCCTCTGAGTGAAGAAGTTTCTCCTCATCTCAGTTTTGAAAGAGCAGCCCCTTATTCTAAGATTATGCCCCCTAGTTCTAGTTTCACCCATCTTTGGGAACATCCTTACTGCATCCACCCGATCAAGACCCTTCACAATCTTATATGTTTCTATAAGATCGCCTCTCATTCTTCTGAACTCCAATGAGTAGAGTCCCAATCTACTCAACCTCTCCTCATATGTCCGCCCCCTCATCCCCGGGATTAACCGAGTGAACCTTCTTTGTACTGCCTCGAGAGCAAGTATGTCTTTTCTTAAGTATGGAGACCAAAACTGTATGCAGTATTCCAGGTGCGGTCTCACCAATACCTTATATAACTGCAGCAATACCTCCTTGTTTTTATATTCTATCCCCCTAGCAATAAAAGCCAACATTCCGTTGGCTTTCTTGATCACCTGCTGCACCTGCATACCAACTTTTTGATTTTCTTGCACTAGGACCCCCAGATCCCTTTGTACTGCAGTACTTTCCAGTCTCTCGCCATTAAGAAAATAACTTGCTCTCTGATTTTTCCTGCCAAAGTGCATAACCTCACATTTTCCAATATTATATTGCATCTGCCAAATCTCCGCCCACTCACCCAGCCTGTCTATATCCCCTTGCAGGTTTTTTATGTCCTCCTCACTCTCTACTTTCCCTCCCATCTTTGTATCATCTGCAAATTTTGATATGTTGCACTCGGTCCCCTCCTCCAAATCGTTAATATAGATTGTAAAGAGTTGGGGACCCAGCACCGACCCCTGTGGAACACCACTGGTTACTGGTTGCCAGTCCGAATATGAAACATTTATCCCAACTCTCTGCTTCCTGTTCGATAACCAATCCTCCACCCATGCCAGAATATTACCCCCAATCCCGTGATTTTTTATCTTAAGTAATAATCTTTTATGTGGCACCTTGTCGAATGCCTTCTGGAAGTCTAAATACACTATGTCCACTGGTTCCCCTTTATCCACCCTGTACGTTATATCCTCGAAGAACTCAAGCAAATTTGTCAGACATGACTTCCCCTTCATAAAGCCATGCTGACTTTGTCCTATTAAATGATGCTTATCTAAATGTTCCGTTACTGTCTCCTTAATAATAGACTCCAAAATTTTACCCACCACAGATGTTAAGCTAACTGGCCTATAATTTCCAGCCTTCTGCCTACTACCCTTTTTCAATAACGGTGTTACATTAGCAGTTTTCCAATCTGCCGGGACCTCTCCTGAGTCCAGGGAATTTTGGAAAACTATCACCAAAGCATCCACAATCCCTACTGCCACCTCCCTCAAGACCCTAGGATGGAAGCCATCAGGTCCAGGGGATTTATCCGCCTTGAGTCCCATTATTTTACTGAGTACCATCTCCTGAGTGATTTTAATCGTATTTAGCTCCTCCCCCCCGAGAGTCCCCTGTTTGTCCAGTGTTGGGATATTCTTAGTGTCCTCTACTGTAAAGACTGAAACAAAATATTTGTTCAGCATTTTTGCCATCTCCATGTTTCCTACCATTAATTTCCCGGTCTCATCCTCTAAGGGACCTACGTTTGCCTTAGCCACCCTTTTTCTTTTTATATAACTATAGAAACTCTTGCTATCTGTTTTTATATTTTTTGCTGATTTCTTTTCATAATCTAACTTCCCTTTCTTAATCAATCCTTTAGTTACTTTTTGCTGTCTTTTGAAGAATTCCCAATCTTCTATCCTCCCACTAAGTTTGGCTACCTTATATGTCCTTGTTTTTAGTCGGATACTATCCTTGATTTCTTTACTTAGCCACGGATGGCTGTCATTTCTTTTACACCCTTTTTTCCTCAGTGGAATATATTTATTTTGAAAGTTGTAAAATAACTCCCTAAATGAACACCACTGCTCATGTACCGTCTTACCCTTTAATCTATTTTCCCAGTCCACTTTAATCAATTCCGCTCTCATACCATCATAGTCTCCTTTATTCAAGCTCAGTACGCTTGTTTGAGAATCAACCTTCTCACCCTCTAATTGGATATGGAATTCAACCATGTTGTGGTCGCTCGTTCCAAGGGGATCCTTAACTAGGACATTATTAATTAATCCTGACTCATTACACAGGACCAGGTCCAAGGTTGCCTGCCCCCTTGTAGGATCAGTTACATACTGCTCAAGAAATCCATCCCTGATGCACTCAATGAACTCGTCCTCAAGGCTGCTCTGCCCAATTTGATTTGTCCAGTTAATATGATAATTAAAATCCCCCATAATTATGGCTGTTCCCTTATTACATGCCCCGACTATCTCCTGATTAATACTTCTTCCAGCAGAGTTGCAACTATTAGGAGGCCTATATACTACGCCCACTAATGTTTTTTTTCCCTTATTATTCCTTATCTCCACCCAAACTGTTTCATTATCTTGATGCTTTGTCCCAATATCATTTCTCTGTATTACAGTGATTCCTTCCTTTATTAACATAGCCACCCCACCTCCCCTTCCTTCCTGCCTGTCCTTCCTGATTGTTAAATACCCTGGCATATTTAATTCCCAGTCGTTGTCACCCTGCAGCCATGTTTCTGTAATGGCCACAAGATCATACCCATACGTAGTTATTTGTGCCGTTAACTCGTCCATTTTATTACGAATGCTACGTGCATTCAGATAAAGAACTTTCAAATCTGTTTTGTGACGCTTAGTTCCTGCTTTTTCCTTTTTTAACACTTTACCTATTACTCCATACCTTCTGTCCCTTCCCGTTACGCTTTCCTCTCTCTCCCTGCTCAGGTTCCCAACCCCCTGCCACTTTAGTTTAAACCCTCCCCAACAGCACTAGCAAACACTCCTCCTAGGACAGCGGTCCCGGCCCTGCCCAGGTGCAGACCATCCGGTTTGTACTGGTCCCACCTCCCCCAGAACCGTTTCCAGTGTCCCAGGAATTTGAATCCCTCCCCCTTGCACCATTCCTCTCGCCACGTATTCATTTGAAATATCCTCCTATTTCTACTCTGACTAGCACGTGGCATTGGCAGCAATCCTGAGATTACTACCTTTGAGGTCCTATTTTTTAATTTACCTCCTAACTCCCTATATTCTGCTTTTAGGACCTCATCCCCTTTTTTACCTATATCGTTGGTGCCTATGTGCACCACGACAGCTGGCTGTTCGCCCTCCCCCTCCAAAATGTTCTGTAGCCGCTCCGAGACATCCTTGATCCTTGCACCAGGGAGGCAACACACCATCCTGGAGTCTCGGTTGCGGCCGCAGAAACGCCTGTCTATTCCCCTTACAATTGAGTCCCCTATCACTATAGCTCTGCCACTCTTTTTCCTCCCAGCCTGTGCAGCAGAGCTACCCGTGGTGCCAGGAAGTTGGCTGCTGCTGCCTTCCCCTGATAAGTCATCCCCCCCAACAGCATCCAAAGTGGCATATCTGTTTGAGAGGGGGATGGCCACAGGGGACCCCTGCACTACCTGCCTGCATCTCTTACTCTTCCTGGTGGTCACCCATTCACTTCCTGCCTGTATACCCTTTACCTGCGGTGTGACCAACTCGCTAAACGTGCTATCCACGAGTTTGAGGCCCTCTGACTTGAGGGAGTAAAAATGGAGACTGTGCCATGAGGAACAGTATTGGTGAGAGATGGTGAGTGATTTGGTGGCAATGAGAAAGGCAGAGGCAAGATTGCAGCTTAACAGGTCAACAGTAGATGAGGTGTGGTGACAGTTGGAGGGGCTGAGGAGAGGGAGTTGAGAATTTGAGAGTGAATTAGTGAGCGAGTTGGGTGAGAACTTCTTTCCCATGGGCAGACGGTGAGACTAGTGATGTTGCAGGAAAGTAAAAGAATGGGGATTGCAAAGGAGATAAGCAAATGGTCAAATAGTTTCATTAGTGATCAAAACCTTGGCAGCTGAAATGTAATGGAAGATGAGGAGGTCAAGGGGGTAGTAATGGGTACAGAGTTTATGTGAATGATGACATTGAATGAGGATAGGACCTAAGCTAAGGGAGAAAGGAGGGGAGACATTTTGACAATGAAGTTTGTATGTGGCTTGGCAAGATAGTACAAAACAAGGATTTTGAATTAGAAGTAGGAGGGGTGGAAGGGGGTGAGGTATTCAAAGAAGGTAGTGTAGTGGATATTGTACTGGACTAGTAAGCTGGAGGTTGTTAGTTCAAATCCCACTATGGAAATTTGTGAAATTGAATTTGATAATTTGTAGGCTAGCACCAGAAAAAATGACCATGAAAGTTACTAGATTGTCAGGGCAACTAAGGATGGATAATAAACGTGGCCTTGCCAGCATCGCACAAATCCTAAAAAAGAATTAAACAAAAAGGTACCAGAGGAATAGGGGAGGCCAAAGTGGGCTTAGCAATAAGACTACAGCACTGCCATGGCAGTTTGTGTTAGGCAAGTGACAGAATGTATAGCCAGGCAGGGAGGCCTTGGTGAGGAGGAAGGATCATTCCCATAATGACAGGTTTCTTTCAGCACTAGGATGTCATTAGATTCATCAATAATGAGGTTATCAATGGCAGAGGCCTTTTAACGAAGGAGCATTCTGGAAGGTGAAAGAATGGGTTGGTGATTGATGGTCCGCTGGTGAGGGCAGAATGGCAAGGCAATTAGAAAAGGTAACCACTAAGGAGTGAGCAGGCAAGATGGTCCTCCAATACGGAGGGTGAGAAAGTTGGTGTTACTGCTCTGGGAAAGATAGGTATGGCAGAGAATATTTAATGGAGGCACAGAAGGAGACCATGGGTTAGTTTGAAAGGGACTCGAACCTAGTACAGTGACAGAAAGAAGGCATGCTAAGGAATAGTGTTGAGTGGGAGAATGGATCAAGGGAGGCATCGCACTGGAGAAGGAGGAGGTGAAAAGAAACAAACAAACCAATCAGACTTTCAATCCTCCAAATTAACAATCTATAGTGAACTTGCTGATACAAAAAACAGTTTTTTTTAAAGTTCCCTATTTATCTTAGGTCCACCCTCAATCTTCATTGTCGTCATTGCTGATGAATGCAAGATAGTCCAGCCCATGGATGTTGCCTGCATTGTGTTTTTGGCAATTTGCTGAAAAATGCACTTGGGAGATGTGGTAAGAAATCCCTTTGAACAAAGTCTATCTATAACAGTTAATGTTTTTTTAAAACTCATTTCAATGTGACTATGTCCATCCCAAAATGTTCATCCCAAATTTAGGAACTATACCTCAGTCATAAACTGATCACTTGTTTATGTATCATTGTTAGGATTTAGGCATTGGTGAATTCTGAGCATCCTTAATGTTCCTAGATTGCAAAATATAATAAGAATGAAATTATAATAAAAAAGGAATGGTAATATCCTGGCCACTCCTCTTTCATTATTTTGTTTAATATATTCCTTATGGATAAATACATGGAATTTGTGATAGAATGCAAACTCAATCATGCGTCACGTTCTAAAATATTTCTATATCATCGCATTTCATATGAAGTTTAACTAGGTCAGTGGGCGACAATCTTAAAAAAGAATTTTGGCTGCTTGGACTTCCTGTATCCTTTGCCTTGGGATCTGTGATTAAAGTGAAATTATATTACTGGTTAAGGGCAGATTGCAGCTAATTGTCTATGATCATCACCACTATTAAGCAAGGTGCCATACCACATACAACATTTCAATAGGCTTTGCCTGATGACTGACTTAAATACTCTCCAAATAACAAGAATCAGCTGTCCATCCACTTGGGCAAAAGAAGTAATTAATATTGCCTGTTGAGAAAGAATTGGGATAGACACCTGCCAATTGGAAAAAGGCCTGATTTGATCTGAAGTGTGAGAAACAGTTTGGAAACAATATATTTGGCTGCTCACACTCCTTGTCCTTCAGTTCACTCAGTTCAACCGTATTTCCACAATTTGTTAGTGAGAAAGAGGCTTCACCCACATAAAAGCTCATCAAAGGATTCAGATTAAAGATTCTTAAAACAGATTTTAACATTCTTGAGAGATTTGTTTTTTCTTCAAATCAAGAAATCGGTTGTGTGTAGGTTTAACCTTGTTCTGCTGCATTTGCATTTTGCTTCTTGCCATAAATTCAACTGGTACTGTAGCCTGAACTATATAGTCTGACAGCCTGATGTTTTTCTGCCTATCGAAGAGGACACATGCATGGTAGGCAGCACATGTGGAAGTTCTGTGTAAAATAACTCAGTAAAAGAGTCATAGATAATCCTGTAGCAAGCTAACCCAGTCACTCAGTACACAGCATTATCATGTGAGTATTCCTAAGTAAACTATCTTTTGATGTGAACATAAATAAAGTGTTGTGGGAGAGCCTGAATCATAATAATACCACATGATGACAAAATATGCACTATAAAACATAATAATCAATTATCGAAGAAATTTCTCATTTACAATTAGCTTATATACAGTATTTGATGTTTAATTTGCCAGTTATGCATGGTTTAGGAAAAATTAAAATTTTTCGGCTACATTTAGAAAGCACATACCATCTTTGCAGATAGGGCAGCACTGATCTGGTTCGTATACTGGATCCACACATTCAACCTGAGCGCATTCTGCTACGGAACAGTGCACTTCCCCATTGGGCTCACAGCGGCATTTCTCGCAGGGGGAAACCTGAAAGGAAACAGCATTTGAACAGTGACAGGACTAGGCTCACTTTATAGGAGTTACAGAACCGGACATAGAGAACACTTTCGGAAGATCTGTGGGATGGGATTTATATCCCATAAATGAGTGGATTGACCTTATAGCTTCCAAGTGTCGTAGACCTTCATTGTGCAATATGTTCATATCACATGCTAAATTGAGTGACAAAGAATTACGTAAAGAGCTAAAGACAAGATAGGTTTAACGTTATACAATATTCTTTCCCAGGTTAATTGCACTGCAGCTGGAGACAGTGAGAGTGCTAATTACTCTTCTTTTTGATGTATTTAGAATGTTAACAATCTGAACATTAAATTCAAAAGGCTTTTCACAGGATAATAGTTCTCATAATCAGAATGTGATAATACCATCTGCAACAAATGTGAAAAATATTTTGTGGAAATATCATATGATTGAAGCAACATTTCTAGGTTGCTTCGAACATCACACTGTCCAGGTGAAGGGAGTCAGGGAAGCAAGTGAGAATGTGAGCAAGGGTGGGTGACTTTCAGTCTCAAAATTCTGGATATCCCAGGATGGTCTTGTAGTTGCTGGATTTTTTTTCAGCATCAAGGTGCATGAGCTAAGATCTTTAAAAAAAATTACCTTCCTACACAATTTCTTGGAGCTGCAGGTAGTCTATATCGATCAACTGTGGAAAATGTGAGCTTGGAATAACTCCAGCAAAAAGAGAGCCAAGGCCAAAATAACCATTGCACTGTAAGTATTACATGATTGCTAACATTAACTCTCAAGACAGTGTTGCCTTACATATTTAAGTGTAAGTGAAATCCTCCAAACAAACCATAAGTAAAGATGATAGAGAATAAAGTCAAGGAACAGGATAAGCTGGACTTGGATATCAAAATTTTGGACAAATGAGTTAAGCTGTGTTTTTTGAATATTTAGAAATGTATTTTTTAAATTTGTTCTCAGGATTTGGGCTACACTGGCAAGGCCATATTATTGCCCATCCATAGTTTCTCTGAGAAGGTGATGGTAGGCCTTTCTACTATTTATCAATTGTTTATACACCTTAGTGGCTGACTAGGCTACTTCAGAGGACATTAAGAGTGAACCACATTGGTCTAGAATTTGCTGGAGCAGAGCGTGCCCAGTTAGTTACACTTTTTTCTACACCCTTCAGCTCAAAATTTGTTTACCCTGTAAATTGCTGGACGTGTGAGCATAGCAAGGGCATCAGGGACCTTAATGAACGGCAGGGCCTACAATGTATCTCCTTAACCAATGAGATTTAAGGATTGAGAAATAAAGAGAGGAAGGACTGAGAAGGAGGGTGAATTAGAGTGGGTGACTTCAATGTCAAATCAGGTACAGAAAGAGAAATAAGGAGAGGGAAAGAAAGATTGGATTAAGAGAGAGAGAAAAAAGAGACAGAAAGGAAAAGTAAGAAAAATTTTTAAAATTTTACATTTTTAAAATCTCCAACAATTTACAACCTGAAGGAATGAGACTGCACAGTTTAAGTTGTTCACTTTCTGGGCTAGGGTTTGATTGGCAGTCATTAACAATTATCACATCGTTAAAGGGGTACTTGCACTATTAATTACTAGACTTAACTTTCTGGCGAGTTTAACTGGCAATTAATGTGCAAATGCAGCAACTTCATGAAACTCACTGGGAGGTTAGGGCAAGCTGCCATTTTCACAAGGCTAACAGCGGAGTGGCACAAATCATCCAGCAACTCGTGGCGATTCCCTCGGCACAAGTTGCTGGATGATTTACAAATTTATAATGGTATGTGCATTAAACTTGCCATTGCTTTGGCAGCAAATTCTGGGCCAATGTGTGAGCTAGAGTTACATGTAGGACAGACCACGTACAGGTGGAAGGTTCCCTTCCTTGAAGGACATGAGTGAAACAGTTGGGTTTTTACAACTTTCACGGTTCTGATGAAGAGTTACATCCAAAATGTATACCTGTATGTTCTTTCAACAGGTGTGTGGACCTGCTGTGTAGTCCCAACAATTTCTATTTAACTTTCATGGTCTTTTTCCTTGGAGCAAGCTACAAATTACCAGATTTATTGAAGTCAGTTTTGAAATTTGCCATGCTGGGATTTGAGCCCATAATCCCTGGGCTACCAGTCTAGTACCATGACCACCACAGCACCATACCTGATAAATATACTCTGAAATTGAGGTTGTCACTTCTGGCATTCTTAATGGGGGGACTGGGTTCTGCAGGAGATTGACACACTGTCAATGTCCACACTGGCTCAGAGGATCAGGATGTGGAATCGGTATGGGTGGAAATAAGAAATAATAAGGGGCAGAAAACACTGGTGACAGTAGTTTATAGGCCCCCTAATAGTAGCAATACCATTGGACAGAGTATTAATCATGAAATAATAGGAGCTTGTAACAAAGGTAATGCAGTAATCATGGGTGACTTTAGTCTGTATATAGACTTGGCAAATCAAATTGGTAAAGGTAGTTTGGAAGACGAGTTCATGGAATGTATTTGAGATGGTTTCCTACAGCAATATGTCATGGAACCAACCAGGGAACAGGCTATTTTAGATCTTGTATTGTGTAATGGGATAGGGTTAATTAGTGATCTCACAGTAAAGGAACCTCTGGGGAGGAGCGATCATAATATGATAGAAACTAACATTGAGTTTGAAAGCAATGTACTTAAGTCAGAAACTAGAGTCTTAAACTTAAATAAAACCAATTACATAGGTATGAGGGGCGAGTTGTCAAAGGTAGATTAGGAAATTAGATTAAAGGGTTTGACAGTTGAAAAGCAATGGCAAACATTTAAAGAAATATTTCAATATTCTCAACAAATTTACATTCCATTGAGAAATATAAACTCCAGGAGAAAAGTGATCCACCCTTGGCTAACTAAAGAAGTTAAAGAGAGTATCAGATTGAAAGAAGAGGCCTATAATGTTGCCAAGAGGGTAATAAGCCTGGGGATTGGGAGAGTTTTAGAAACCAACAAAGGACGATCAAAAAATTGATAAAAAGGGAGATAATAGACTATGAAAGTAAACTAGCAAGAAAGATAAAAACGAATTGTAAGCGCTTCTACAAGTATGTATAAAGGAAGAGAGTAGCAAAAGTAAATGTTGGTCCCTTAGAGGCTGAGACAGGAGAAATTATAATGGGGAAATCAGGAAATGGCAGATACATTAAGCAAATATTTTGCATGTCTTCACAGTAGAAGACACAAAAAGCATAACAAAAATAGTGGGGAACCAATGGGTAAATGAGAGTGAGGAATTAAAAACAATTAATATCATTGGAGGAAATGTACTGGACAAACTAATGGGACTAAAAGCCGACAAACCCCCAAGACCTGATGGCCTACATCCGAGGGATCTAAAAGAGGTGGCTGCAGAGATAGTGGATGCATTGGTTATGATCTTCAAAAATTCTCTAGATTCTGGAACGGTCCCAGTGGAGGAAGGTGGGGAAATGTGAGGTTATTCACTTTGGTAGGAAGAATTGAAAAAAGGAATATTTTTTAAATGGTGATAAACTATTAAATGTTGGTGTTCAGAGAGACTTGGGTGTCCTTGTACAAGAAACACAAAACGTTAGTATGCAGGTACAGTGGGCAATTAGGAAAGCAAATGGCATGTTGGCCTTTATTGCAAGGGGGTTGGAGTACAAGAGTTAGGAAGTCTTACTACAGTTGTACAGGGCATTGGTGAGATCAGAGTACTGGGTACAGTTTTGGCCTCCTTATCTAAGGAGGGATATACTTACTTTAGAGGTGGTGCAACGGCGGTTCATTAGATTAATTCCTGGGATGAGAGGGTTGTCCTATGAAGAGAGGTTGAGTAGAATGAGTCTATACTCTCGAGTTTAGAAGAGCGAGAGGTGATCTCATTGAAACATATAAGATTATGAGGGAGTTTGATAGGGTAGATGCTGAGAGATTGTTTCCCCTGGCTGGAGAGTCTAGAACTAGGGGGCATAATCGCAGGATAAGGGGTCAGCCATTCAAGACTGAGATGAGGAGGAATTTCTTCACTCAGAGGGTTGTGAATCTTTGGAATTTTCTACCCCAAAGGGCTGTGGATGCTCAATCATTGAATATATTCAAGGCTGAGATGGATAGATTTTTGGACTCTAGGGTAATCAAAGATACGGCGATCGTGCGGGAAAGTAGAGTTGAGGTCGAGGATCATCCATGATCTGACTGAATAGCACAGCAGGCTCGAGGGGCCGTATTGCCTACTCCTGCTCCTATTTCTTATGTTCTTATGTTCTTACTGTCCTTTACCTCTGGGATGTGGCTTAAATCAAGTCCAGACTGATAGGATAAAATTCTCCTCACTCTGCCAGCTGGAAGGGTTCTATGTGAAAAAAGTCGTGGGCAGTCTCACGAGCATTGGTCCACCACCCAAAACTAATCAAAATTCAACACAAATAAATTTCAGTTAGGCAATCTCACCAAGAGAGCTCATGTGGGGAATAAACAAGACTAAGTTAAATGAATGTAAAAGGTGATGGAGGTCTTCTAGGGTCAAGCTTAAGGAACACTCTTTGGTTTGAGTAAAGTGAGATTTACTCAGGAGCTTGCCATTCTACACTTGATCAGGGAGTGCTTGATATTTAATAGAATGTCAAGAAGTGGAAAAGTGTTTGATTCCCTATCTTGATCTTGTTCTCTCACATGCACGAAACAAAATCATCAAAGTTGTCAAAGATAGTTACTCTTGAGAACTCAATCTCCCACTGAAAATATGACACTCATTCTACCGCCATTTTTTCAAATATATCACCAAATTGTATTTTTTTAAAATTTGGACAAAATTAGTCCAACAAAATTAGATCCACAAAGTACAAAAAAGGGAGCTCTGCAAATAAATTGAATCTCCCTAATTTGGTACAATTTTAAGTAGTCAGTAGAAATACTGATGTGTACAAATCACAAAAACAACTTACAGATAATTAGCTGAACTAGAACCTAAAAAGAAAGCATCTGCCAAAGTGTGGCATTAATAATGTGCAGAAACCAGAGAAAGAGAATTAGTCGTAATGTATTTCAGCAGACCATTCAAAGTCACATCCATCTGCTGCAAGAGACAAAGACCTGGATTCTCCTATTCTGACCTCACCATGACTCCGAACCACTTTTCTGTATTGGGAGGTTTCGAGGTATGCATGGTGAGCTCCCGTTGGAATCCTCGCCAGCAAGCGAGGGATGGGCAATAAATGCTGGCCTTGCCATGAATGAATAAAAAAAATGCAGAAGCCCACCAACTCATAGTGGGAAATTACTGTCGATGCTGCAGTAGGACTGCTTCAGCTGGAGGCCGCTTAAAGGGCAGAAGAGCCCCAAGGCCAACTTTTTACTGAAGGCTTCAGCCGAGACTGTAGCCTTCAACAGGTGAGAGATCAGGGTGACATGGAGGGAGAGCAGGTTGCAACTAAGCCCTTTCCCTCTATCCAGGCTTCTCCTGGTCATTCCTGGGAGCAGTGGTAAGAAGGGTGGATGGGAGATAAATGGGCTGGGAACCTGGGCCCAGCCTTCCCACCAGCATCAGTAGGTGGGGAAGTGGTGGCCAGTGGTGGTCCGGCAGGGTTGGGGGAAGGGAATTTAAGGTCAGAGCAGGGAGATAGCAGTTAGCTTTGCTGGCGATTTTCCCCATTGCCTCCACTGTTAGCCCATCTGATTTGGGGTAGGATAACAGAAAAAATCCAGCCCAAAAATGTTTATTTCCTTTCACCAGTCATGTAATTTGTTGATTCTCTTATCATTTATGTTGTTAGTTGTGTTTTTCTAATTTTCTCTATCTTTGTAGCTGTGTTTTTCTGTTTTTTCTGCCTTAGTGGCTGTACTTTTCCCATTTTATTTCTCTCCATTATTGTTAATCCTTTTATTATTATCTTCCACAGTAATCCCAGTTTCCCAAAGTACCTAGACATCTACTGTTAAGAAAGAGGGCAACCTATTCCAGTAATGACACTTTCAGCCAGCCGACAGGAGGTGTGAAAGATCAGGCAGGATATCCATCAATTCCTTTCTCTTAAAAATGTAGGGAGGCTCCTGACGTCCACACAGTACTGCCGCAACTGAGATAGAAAATTTAGTTGGGGGAGGGGTGAACATAAGTCCCATCACTCTAATGTGCAGGGTGCTTGGGCACCACTCTGCTGCACCCTGTCCTAAATTTCTTTAGTTTAGTGGCTATATTATATTTAAATGTTTAAAAAAAAATCTTATGATGGTATTTTTGTAGGTCTTTCTCTGTAAATTAGCCCCTTTTCGATCTGTCTCGGATTCCATCTCTGCTGAGAGGATGGCCTGTGCACAGAATGCCATTAATTTCTCCTATCGTTGCCTTGCAGTAGGTGGCAAGAACTGCCAAGATGTGACTCTTTCCTTTGATTTCCCCCTCCCCCTGCAGCGAGACACCACAGCCTCTACTTGGTGCCTTCCTGCTTTACATGGCTCAGATCAGGAACTGTCCAGCACTTACACCCATATCCAACCTTGCTTCAGGGCTCTAAGATCTATCACTCCAATGTTCAAAGCCACCATGCTGTGCTTTAGCCCAAAAGCTTTGCATTGCTCGGCTTTGTATCATTTCATTTCATTTACAAGGAATTGTATCTTCTCTTGGAAAAACTTTATTTCCTCAGCCATTTTTGTTGAGTGCCTGTTCTGTCGTTTATGGGCAATTTCCAGGGAATAACATTGGCCGGAATATTTCCTCGCAGTGCTCCTGCATCGCCGCTGTAACTTTGTCGGTAGTGCGTTGGAAACCCTATTTACATACCTCCAGTGAAGTTACAGCGGTGGAGCGGGAGAAGCTCCCAGGAAATTCCTGACCATGGTTTTGGATATTAACATATCATTAGTATGACAGGGGGCAGGTTATACCACTGGAGGAGGTTATAGAGATAGGATGGAACAAGGGTTTTATGTATGAGGAGGACAATCTTAAATTTGAGGCACTGGGGGACGGGGAGCCAATGTAGGTCAGTAAGAATAGAGGTGATGAGTGACTGGGACTTGGTGCAAGATAAGATATAGGCAGCAGAGTTTTGGATGAACTAAGGTTTATGGAGGATGGGAGGCTGGCCAAAAGAACACTGGAAAAGCAGAGGTAATAAAAGTATTGGTGAAGTTTTTGGAAAAAGGGCAGTGAATTCAGAATGCCAGCGACGCCCACACCCCATGGACGAATTATAAACAAAGGTTAGCTCCAGTAGGGCATGCTGGGCGAAATGGTCAGCAAGAGATGAGGATGGGACAGTTAGGGTTGCTGCTCGTACGGAGCCGGCATTGGCTACATCAATGGGCCCTTCAAAAATTCCATGAGTGGCACAGAGGATAGCCATGGGCTTATTCAAGGGGATTCAAGCTGGTTGTTGGCAGAAGAGTAGGAAGGCAGAGGAATAATAATAGACTGGGGTAAGGATGTGGGGGTGGGGGCAAAGTACCTGAGAGAGTGGAAATGAAAGATGCCAGGGCCAGGTGACATGAAGGGGAGGAGAGAAGGGCCCCAGAGGGACTGAGAGAAAAAAACAACAAAGGTAGCAATAATGGGCTTGAGCCCAAAGTGGTAGCAAAAATGCGCACGTGAATGGACAGGAAGGGAATTTGGGTTACATGGGCATGGCAGAGATTAGGTGAGGCATGTCATGGTCGAGATCAGGGAGGAGACAATAAGAAACAGGTCTAAGTTTAAAGTTTGAGGCCCTGTGGTGGTATGAAGTTGACTTGTAAACAGCATAGAGTCAGCTTGGTTCACAAACCAATGTTCAGTTTCAAAGTCAGTTGTGGAAAGGAGGCGGGGATCCAGGAGCCGTTCAGGGTGCAGAGACCTGGAACTTCCTCGGCGCTGCACTCGCTCCGTCGCCATGCCTTCACCAGAAGTGCGGCAGAAACGTAAATGGAGTCTCCACTACACTTCCAACAAAGTTACGACAGCGGAGTGGGAGTAGCTCTGAGGAAATTCCAGGCCTGAGTATCAATTGAGGCATTGGTGGAGGTGGTCCCACCCCTCACTCAATTTAATTTTGCTGTGGCAGCAAGGCTTTCTTCTGAGTGATATTTTTGGTTTGAATACACAAATGAAGAGTTGTGCCATCTTGGCCTGAATGAAATGCCTAACACCAGGCTGAAGGCCAATCCTAACTCAGAACAAGCTGTTTAAAGGGAACAACACATTCCTGGAGCACGGCTTCAGGTTATATTCATCGTTCGAGAAACAGATGTGCCCACAAGGATGCAGGCAGATATATCCATAAAGGGCAAATGTAGTCCCTGGTAGCATACTAATATTATCTACTGAACAATGTTTTAGCCATTATTAGTGATATAAGCAGACTAAGATCTGTGGGTTGCAATACAGATGGATCTCGGGTGGTTCCAGTTCAATTAACTTTGCCAGTATCAGTGACAATTAGCAATTGCAAGTTCCATTCTGGAGATGTTTATCATAGTGCATGAGCTCTACTTTTTAGGTCATTATTCTGAACACTGAACACATCAATCCTAATAGTGCAGTGAAAGGGTGCCTGTGTCTTTCTAGACACCATCAACACATTTTATCCAACCCCTTAGTTTGAAAGTGAACAATATAGTAACATAGTAATGATTTCAGGCAGATGAAAACCTTCGGTCCAGCTAACCCACCTATCCAAAGCCTTGCTAATTACCCTGAATTCCATTTGTTGACAAGAACATGTCTCATTCCTTCTTGAAACCCATTAACGTTTCTTGTTCCCTGCCTATGCTGGTGAAGAGTTCTCCATGAGATCTTCCTGGCGATACAAGGAAGATCTTCTCCCTGGCTCTATGATCGAGCCTATCGTCGATTGTAATTTGCCACTGATATCTCTTCTGAGTGTCACAAAACATGGATTATTGTCACCCCTTTCCTCCTCTTACACCATAAGTTTTTTGTTTAGGTACAGGAAAAGGCCATCTACTCCAGCAAGCTAAACCCTTTTCCTTTTCCTTATTTAACAGTAATCATTTCCCAAGAGACATGGTGGCCATGGATACTGATGTTCCTTTTTCTGACCATAAATACAAATGAAGGAGGTGATTCTTTTTATTACCTTATTGCATGCACTTGTCCATACTGAATAATATATTTCCATCCCAGTATGTATTGTGATTATGTAGCTGCCAATATTAATTTGAATTGTTGTTTAGTTTTAATTGCATTCTGTACTGACTTAATTAAATACATTATTTTCCTTTGCATGGTTTAATAGATTATATCATACCTTCTTAGGTTTCATAAATAATTGTATTGAAAGGAATAACTGATTAAACTTGTGTACGGTTTAGAACAGATTGTTTTATTTACTTGTACATTACCTGATTATATTGCATCTATTTTGGTGAAACATGGGTAATACAATTGATGACTCATCTCCTTGATGGCCCTTTCTGAAGTGCCCACTGTCAGAACCTGCTAGGTCAGTGGCTACAACATCATGGAAAGTAGAGGTAATCCTGGCCTTAGAGGCAGTGAGGTTAGGTCAATGGAATGGAGGTCTGCTCCAACCTCAGTTTCACTTGTCCTTTTGTCACTCTCGTTCTTAAGCCTGAGGACGCCATTCAACTATACCTTGAAGGGATACAGTTCCATTGACGCTAGAAGCTCTCTGGATCTTTGATGAAGTGACCATTCACTATGCGTGCCCTGAAAAGTGAATGTCACTGGGCTATTTCATCACTGAGGGCAGCACAGTTGAGGCCTGTCCTGTCCTCATCCGATGTCCAAACTTACACTTTCCAGGTTAGGTCATTGGAGGATGGTGATCAGGAGCAGCAATCTAGCTGATTTTTTCCCACCACTCTAACCCAGAAGCATTGAGGCCAATTGTACAACCCTAAATACTGCCCTAGCAGCGATCACCTAACTCAGCACTCTAATGCTAAAATTTAATCAAAATGTCTCACTCGCTCTCTATCAAAAGGGTATCATGAATGAATTAAAGTACAATCCATTTTCAGTATTGTAATTATTTTCTGTATCACCAGAAGTAACACAGTAAATGACAAATGAATGCTATAAAATGTATTCTGTTTTGACATTATTTCTAAGAGGTCACAAAATTCACATAGATTTGCTTGGTTATTGATTGTGTGATGTAGTACTTCTCAACAAAAGAAAGAGTGAGTGACAGATTGTAACAATAACCAAGTTGTACCTTTTACAATCTTCTGAGAAAAAAAAGCTGCTACAAACAAATATGACGACAGAACCATCAAAAATGTTTTTTTTAAACACTGTATTAGACTTAAATCTGGATGAACAGTGATCTTCATTATGGTTTCAATTAGACCCTAGCTTTCAGTGAATTTCCAAATTAGAAAGAAAAAAATTAAAGTTCAGCATCTGCTGCTGGGAGATAAAAAGTAGTCTACAAACGAAGAGTGTTTCATCCTTTCACCTTTACTTGGTCAACTGTCAACATGGAAACTATTAGCCTAATTCACTACCACGCTGAGGAGTTTGGGGGGTTTTCTACAATATTCCAAGGTTATAAATTTGCTTGCAGCTATCAACATCAGTTATTACTATGTCTCTGCTACAGTGACATTTCATAAACACAGGCAATATTCTGAAGCACTCACCTGGCTTTTAAAAAGAAGTGAACAAAATGCCAACAACTGGGAGCTCGAAAATACTATTGCACATTGGACACATAATTCCATTTTCATTTCTTTTAGATTTAAAATATCCCAAATAGGCATGAGGTTAGACGAAAATCTGAATCGAGCTACAACATTTTAATCCATGATTCATTGATTAGAGTTTAAATGCATTCCTCATTGTTATACTTAGTTATCTACACTTACAGTCACAATTTTTGTTTGTCTTTAACTGTAAGGAACTATACTTTCAGGATTAAATATTATCCACTTACAATTACATTCTCTTACATGCGTTCATTCTTTGTACAAAAGCTACCAGTTAATACTGGACCTGATTTAACATTTATTTTTTAGCAATGTAATCCTCACTGTAATATTGTGTTGGTGCAATGATTTCGTAACTTAGAAGTGTGTTCTAATTGACACATAAGAACATAAGAAATATGAGCAGGAGTAGGCCAATCGGCCCCTCGAGCCTGCTCCGCCATTCAATAAGATCATGGCTGATCTGATCCCAACCACAAATCTAAAGAACACAAGAAGTAGGAGCAGGACCCGGCCACTCAGCCCCTGGGCCCTCTCCGCCACCCACAGGGCATTGACCGATCCGAACTCAGCTTCATGTCCAATTTCCTGCCCGCTCCCCATAACCCCTAATTCCCTTTACTTCTAAAAAACTGTCTATTTCTGTTTTAAATTTATCTAATGATGTAGCTTCCACAGCTTCCTGGGGCAGCAAATTCCACAGACCCACCACCCTCTGAGTGAAGAAGTTTCTCCTCATCTCAGTTTTGAAAGAGCAGCCCCTTATTCTAAGATTATGCCCCTAGTTCTAGTTTCACCCATCTTTGGGAACATCCTTACTGCATCCACCCGATCAAGCCCCTTCACAATCTTATATGTTTCAATAAGATCGCCTCTCATTCTTCTGAACTCCAATGAGTAGAGTCCCAATCTACTCAACCTCTCCTCATATGTCCACCCCCTCATCCCCGGGATTATCCGAGTGAACCTTCTTTGTACTGCCTCGAGAGCAAGTATGTCTTTTCTTAAGTGTGGACACCAAAACTTTATGCAGTATTCCAGGTGCGGTCTCACCAATACCTTATATAACTGCAGCAATACCTCCCTGTTTTTATATTCTATCCCCCTAGCAATAAAAGCCAACATTCCGTTGGCTTTCTTGATCACCTGCTGCACCTGCATACCAACTTTTTGATTTTCTTGCACTAGGACCCCCAGATCCCTTTGTACTGCAGTACTTTCCAGTCTCTCGCCATTAAGAAAATAACTTGCTCTCTGATTTTTCCTGCCAAAGTGCAAAACCTCACATTTTCCAATATTATATTGCATCTGCCAAATCTCCGCCCACTCACCCAGCCTGTCTATATCCCCTTGCAGGTTTTTTACATCCTTCTCACTCTCTACTTTCCCTCCCATCTTTGTATCATCTGCAAATTTTGATATGTTGCACTCGGTCCCCTCCTCCAAATCGTTAATATAGATTGTAAAGAGTTGGGGACCCAGCACCGACCCCTGTGGAACACCACTGGTTACTGGTTGCCAGTCCGAGAATGTACCATTTATCCCAACTCTCTGCTTCCTGTTCGATAACCAATCCTCCACCCATGCCAGAATATTACCCCCAATCCCGTGATTTTTTATCTTAAGTAATAATCTTTTATGTGGCACCTTGTCGAATGCCTTCTGGAAGTCTAAATACACTACGTCCACTGGTTCCTCTTTATCCACCCTGTACGTTATATCCTCAAAGAACTCAAGCAAATTTGTCAGACATGACTTCCCCTTCATAAAGCCATGCTGACTTTGTCCTATTAAATTATGCTTATCTAAATGTTCCGTTACTGTCTCCTTAATAATAGACTCCAAAATTTTACCCACCACAGATGTTAGGCTAACTGGCCTATAATTTCCAGCCTTCTGCCTACTACCCTTTTTAAATAACGGTGTTACATTAGCAGTTTTCCAATCTGCCGGGACCTCTCCTGAGTCCAGGGAATTTTGGAAAACTATCACCAAAGCATCCACAATCCCTACTGCCACTTCCCTCAAGACCCTAGGATGTAAGCCATCAGGTCCAGGGGATTTATCCGCCTTGAGTCCCATTAATTTACTGAGAACCAATTCCTTAGTGATTTTAATCGTATTTAGCTCCTCCCCTGCTAGAGTCCCCTGTTTGTCCAGTGTTGGGATATTCTTAGTGTCCTCTACCGTAAAGACTGAAACAAAATATTTGTTCAGCATTTTTGCCATCTCCATGTTTCCCACCATTAATTTCCCGGTCTCATCCTCTCAGGGACCGACGTTTGCCTTAGCCATCCTTTTTCTTTTTATATAACTATAGAAACTCTTGCTATCTGTTTTTATATTTTTTGCTAATTTCTTTTCATAATCTAACTTCCCTTTCTTAATCAATCCTTTAGTTACTTTTTGCTGTCTTTTGAAGACTTCCCAATCTTCTATCCTCCCACTAAGTTTGTCTACCTTATATGTCCTTGACATATGACTTTGGATAGGTGCAGGGCTACAACTGTGCATTAGGGTTTTAGAGAAAGCACAAGCATTCAGGTGCCATGTGTACAAATAGTATGCTAATGGTGATTATAACAGATGCCAAAACTGACACTGTTAGTTCTGTGGTGGTGAGGAATTGCCAAGCACAGTGTTGATAGGAAATGAAAAAGTAAGTGACCTGAATTGGAGCTTTTTCATGATCATTCGGGATTTGGATTGGCCTTGGGCTACTTGGGTAGAGTTGATCCTTTGCATTCTTCTGGCAAATAAAGACACATTTCCACTGAATAGTCTTAATAGGAGACACTGATGCTGGGTAGTCTAATGATGCAATATGTATTAAGTTTCTCTCTTGCTGCTTGTAATCACAAAGATAAGTATGGACGAGGGAGGCCATTTGGACCGTCTAGCTTCTCTTTCCTAGAAACCTATAATCCCCATCAAAGAATTCAACTGACTTTTGAATGTATCCAGAGCTTTTGCCTTCACTACATCGAAACTACAGCACAGAAACAGGCCATTTGCCTCAACTACTCCTTGTGGTAGCGCGTTCCACTTTCTTACCACTCTTTGGGTAAAGAAGTTTCTCCTGAATTCCCTATTGGGTTTATTAGCGACTATTTTATATTTATAACCTCTAGTTTTGGACTCCCCTACAAGTGGAAACATTTTCTCTCCATCTATCCTATCAAACCCTATCATTATCTTAAAGGCCTCTATCAGGTCACCCTTCAGCCGTCTCTTTTTCAGAGAAAATGCCCAAGCCTGTTCAGCCTTTTCTGATAAGGATATCCTCTTAATTCTGGTATCATTCTTGTGAATCTTTTTTGTGCCCTTTCCAATGCCTCTATGGAGACCAGAATGGTGCACAATACTCCAAGCATGGTCTAACCAAGATTCTATACAAGTTCAACATAACTTCTTTGCTTTTCAATTCTATCCCTCTAAAAATGAACCCTGGAGCTTGATTTGCCTTTTGTATGGCCTTATTAATCTGCGTTGCTTCTTTTAGCGATTTGTTTATCTGTATCCCTAGATCCCTTGCTTCTCTATCCCATTTAGACTCTTATTATTCAAGCAGTACGTGGTCTCCCTATTCTTCCTACCAAAATGCACCACCCCACAATTATCTATTTTGAAATTCATTTGTCATTTACACGCCCATCTTGCAAGTTTATTAATGTCCTCTTGCATTTTGGTGCATTCTTTCTTTATATTAATTATACCCCCCAATTTGGTGCCATCCGCAGATTTTGAAATTGTACTTCTGATTCCCGAATCCAAATTGTTAATGTAAATTGTGAACAACAGTGGTCCCAGCACTGATCCCTGTGGAACACCACTTCCTACCTTTTGCCAGTCTGAATAGCTACCCTTAACATCTACTTTCTGTTTTGTAGCCAACTTGCTATCCATTCTGCTACCTGTCTCCTGACTCCACACGCTCTGACCTTAGACACGAAACTACCTTAACGAAGGCCTTTTGAAAATCCACATATATTACATCTACTACATTACCCTTGTCTACTATTTCTGTTACTTCATCAAAGAATTCAGTAAGGTTGGTCAAGCATGACGTTCCCTTCTGAAATCCATGCTGATTATTCTTTATTATATTTTTGTTCTCTAGATGTCTTTCTATTACACCTTTGAGTAAAGATTTCATTATCTTTCCTACCATCGGTATTAAGCTGACTGGTCTATCGTTCCCTAAACTTGTTCTATCTCCCTTTTTAAATATAGGAATAACATTAGTTGTCCTCTAGTCCTCTGGCACTATTCCCTTTTCTAGTGAATTTTTATATATATGTAATAGTGCCTCTGATATCTCCCCCCTAACATCTTTTAACACTCATGGATGCAATCCATCCAGCTTAAGTTTGATTAGTTTATCAATTATTTCCCCCCTTTCTATCTTAAATCTTTTTTGATCACTTCTTGTAATGTCCTGACCACCTTGTTAGTTTCCCTGGTAAATACAGAAGCAAAGTAACTATTCAGTATTTCTGCCATTTCGCTGTCGTTAACTGTGAGTTTATCTTGTGCATCCCTTAGTGGCCCTATCCCTATTCTGAATTTTCTTTTGTTATTTATGTGCCTGTAGAATACTTTACTGTTTCTTTTTATATTCCTTGATAATTTAATCTCATGGTTCCTATTTTCATTCCTAATTTTTTATTTTACTTCTTTGCTAACCTCTTCATATTCCCTTTTGTCATCCTCTCCTTTACTGTCTATGTACTTTTTTTCTTTAGTTTCAATTTTACACTTATTTCTTTATTCATCCATGGTGTTTCATTATTGGCTAGTTTGTTCTTGGTTTTTAGAGGAATATATTTCTCCTGAACTCTATTAATCAACATGTTAAATATTATCCACTGCTGTTCAGTTCCTTTGTCTGTCAACATTTTCCCCAGTTTACCTGCCTTAGTTCCATTCTCAACCTCTCAAAATTTAACTTTTTTCCAATCTATTACTTTGGTCCTTGTCTTCCTCATGTCTTTTTCAGTCATTATTTGAAACCTTATTATGTTATGATCGCTATTGCCTAGATGTTCCCCTATGCTTACTTCTCTTATCTGTTCTGGTTCATTTCCCATTACTAGATCCAGCAGTGATTCCTCTCTTGTTGGGCTTCTCACATACTGGGTAAGAAAGGAGTCATGTGCATACTGTTAAAACTCCAATTCCCTACCTCTTCTTGCCAGTTTATTTGGGGTAGTTGAAATCTCCTATGATTATTATTCGATGTTTTGCTGCCTTGGGGGCAGCCCCTGTCTCAGGCTCCCCACCTTATTCCTGAGACTACCCTCAAATGGAGCTGCAAGAGAGTGGCACATTTTTTCTGGATTCAATCTCTGATGATGTTGAGATTTGTACGTGTCTACTTGCCTGTCATTATAGTACAGGATCTGTATGCTTTCATGGATGAATTTGAAGATACTAAATGGCTAGCAAATCTTCACATTAAACTTAATGGGGTAGAATTTCATCTGTGTCCATTTTCTGGTCCAGACTCGGCCCGCTGAAAACAAGAGGCCCAAAGTCGGCCCGAAATTGGACCTCAGGCCTCATTAGCATTTTATGCCCAAGTTGCCAGTGCCTGTCATGCCTCCACAGGCAGCTCGCGTATTGCGGGTCACGAATGTGGCCCAAATTAAGTCCCGGAGGAGGGTTGGAGTTGGGGGGGGGGGGGGGTGGGGGGAGCACTGGAAGGGTGTTTGTTAAATGTTTTTTAAACTGACATTTAGTTGGCAAACTCGGAGGCTGCGGAAGAATCCAGAGGTGCTCCTCCCGACCTGACAAAGAAGGTTTAAGCCTCCATTGTCCTGGGCTCCCCCATCACCTTTCCGAGAGATGTTCCCGAAACCCCCACCCCGTGACTTACTCTTGTTGCCAGCGATTGTTCCTTCAGTGACCGCCAGCGACCTGCTGCCACCTGAAATTCTGGGTCTGCCTGCTGGCCAGCTGCCATTTTCCGTCCATTTTGGTTGGGCAGCTAACTGGCAGCATGCAGGTGCATTGATTTCAAAGGAAAGTAAAACCATGTGGAGTCTAAAATGGACGCCCGATCCAAGCCTACCAGTTTCCCGCTGGGTGGGTCTGGTTAAAATTACCCCCTTACAATCGCCCGAGCCTCACCCTGCTGAAGTTTCAGGAGTTTGGTGCTTGCCTCAAGCACCGTATGCCCGATTCTTGCTCTAGGATAAAATGAGGGTTTGCATTTAGAATCTAAACTTACACAAAACTTTATTGAAGGTGAAGAAACAAATAATAATAAGAAGAAAATGATTCAATGCTTCTGCTGATGTCACTTCTGACTAGCGATAAGCAAGCAATCCACAAAACTATATTAGGGCCACCATACATCACTGTCACTTCAAATCCTAAGGTCATGTGTAAACACATTTATACTGCTCAAGCTCCCTTATGGATAGAGGTATCTTTTTTCACTATGAGTTACCACACTAACAAATTGATTTAAATTCAAGCTTTCTTAGTACCTTACTAAAATTTCCACATCTATTTAATAACACGACAAAAGAAGACAAATCCTCCTGGAAACTACTTACAGATAATTTATTGACCCTCCCTTATTAGTCTTGCTTTTTTATATTGAATGATTGAAAATGCTGCCAAGGCTTGACTAAGGGAATGTAACAATGTATTACTCAACTGGACAAACAGAGAAAACTCTAACCAATTCATACCTACTGCCCTTCCCCTCGCTGACCTCGAACGATCAGTACTCAGCAAAGGCCTCAGCTTCATCCCCTTACGCCCCCACCTCATTGAATTTCAAGCTCGATACGATGCGGAGCTCATCTTCCATTGCCTTCGCACCCACTTCTTTGGCCAGGAGTCTTCCCCCGCCTTAAGAATTCTCATACCACCTGGACCCCTCCCTCTGGCCTCTTACCCTCTCTTGATCTTTTCACTGGGAACTGCCGGTGTGACATCGTCCCAATTTCTCTACTCCAATCACTCACTCTAACCTATCTCCCTCTGAACTTGCAGCACTCCGTACACCCAGGTCCAACCCTGACAATGTCATTAAACTTGCTGACTAGGGCGGCACTGTTGTTGTTTGGCAAACAGACCTCTACCTTGCGGAGGCTGAACACCAACTCTCTGACACCTCCTTCTACCTCCCCCGGACCATGACCCCAGGGCCGAACATCAAACCGTAGTTTCCCAGACCGTTACTGGCCTCCTTATCTAAGGAAGGGTATACTTGTCTCAGATGCGGTGCAGCGGAGGTTCAATAGATTAATTCCTAGGATGAGAGGGTTGTTGTATGAGGCGAGTTTGAGTAGAATGGGCCTATACTCTCTGGAGTTTAGAAGAATGAAAGGTGATCTCATTGAAACATATGAGATTATGAGGGAACTTGACAGGATAGATGCTGAGAGGTTGTTTCCCATGGCTGGAGAGTCTAGAACTAGAGGACATAGTCTCAGGACAAGGAGTCGGCCATTTAAGACTGAGATGAGGAGGAATTTCTTCACACACAGGGTTGTGAATCTTTGGAATTCTCTACCCCAGAGGGCTGTGGATGCTCAATCGTTGAGTATATTCAAGGCTGAGATAGATTTCTGCACTCTAGGGGAATCAAGGGATATGGGTATCAGACAGAAAAGTGGAGTTGAGGTCGAAGTTCAGCCATGATCTGATTGAATGGCGGAGCAGGCTCAAAGGACCATGTGGCCTACTCCTGCTCCTATATCTTATGTTCTTATGTCCTCTGGAGAACTTCCCCCAATGGCCTCCAACCTCATAGTCCCCCAACCCCGCACAGCCTGCTTCTACCTCCTTCCCAAGATCCACAAACAGGATTGCCCTGGGAGACCCATCGCTTCAGTATGTTTGTGCCCCCACAGAACTTATCTCTTCCTATTGCGGCTCTATTTTTTTCTCCCCTTGTCCAATCCCTTCTGAGTTACATCTGCGATTTTTTTTTCCAAGTCATTCATGGGATGTGGGAGTTGCTGGCAAAGCCAGTATTTATTGCCAATCCCTAATTGTTCGAGAAGGTGGTGGTGAGCCTCCTTCTTGAACTGCTGCAGTCCGTGTGGTGAAGGTACAGTGCTGTTAGGTAGGGAGCTCCAGGATTTTGACCCAGCGACGATGAAGGAATGACAATGTATTTCCAAGTCGGGATGGTGTGTGACTTGGAGGGGAACGTGCAGGTGGTGTTGTTCCCATGTACCTGCTGCCCTTATCCTTCTAGTCGGTAGAGGTCACGGGTTTTGGAGGTGCTGTTGAAGAAGCCTTGGCGAGTTGCTGCAGTGCATCCTGTGGATGGTACACATTGCAGCCACTGTGCGCTGGTTGGAGAGAGTGAACGTTTAAGGTGGTGGATGGGGTACCAATCAAGTGGGCAGCTTTGTCCTGGATGGTGTTGAGCTTCTTGAGTGTTGTTGGAGATGCACTCATCCAGACAAGTGGATGGTGGAAATGCTTTGCGGAGTCAGGGGGTGAGTCATTCACCACAGAATACCCAGTCTCTGACCTATTCTTGTAGCCACAGTATTTATGTGGCTGGTCCAGTTAAGTTTCTGGTCAATTGTGACCCCCAGGATGTTGATTGTGGGGGGTTTGGCGATGGTAATGCCATTGAATGTCAAGGGGAGGTGGTTAGACTCTCTCTTGTTGGAGATGGTCATTGCCTGGCACTTGTCTGGCGTGAATGTTACTTGCCACTTATTAGCCCAAGCCTGGATGTTGTCCAGGTCTTGCTGCATGCAGGCACGGACTGCTTCATTATCTGAGGGGTTGTGAATGGAACTGAACACTGTGCAATCATCAGCGAATATCCCACCCCTCTTAAAATATTCTCCAAATCAGGTCTCTTAACGACCTGAAGTATCAAATTAATTGATTTAATTGGGATCCCGCCGGCTTTAATTGCTGGTGGGAGTCCCGCATGTGGGGAATTCGCGCGTATCTAAGCGCGTCATTGGGGAACCCGGAAGTGGGCCGGTTGGAGCCGGGCTCCGGATCCGCCCCGAGAATCCCTGGTTTTCGGAGCCCCCTCCGCCAAGAACGCACCTGCTCGGACATCCGAAAATCGAGCCCTTTGTGTCCTCATCGTAACTTGCTTTTCCACCTATCTTTGTATCATCAGCAAATTTGGCCACAAGACCACAAACAGGATTGCCCTGGGAGACCCATCGCTTCAGTATGTTTGTGCCCCCACAGAACTTATCTCTTCCTATTGCGGCTCTATTTTTTTCTCCCCTTGTCCAATCCCTTCTGAGTTACATCTGCGATTTTTTTTTCCAAGTCATTCATGGGATGTGGGAGTTGCTGGCAAAGCCAGTATTTATTGCCAATCCCTAATTGTTCGAGAAGGTGGTGGTGAGCCTCCTTCTTGAACTGCTGCAGTCCGTGTGGTGAAGGTACAGTGCTGTTAGGTAGGGAGCTCCAGGATTTTGACCCAGCGACGATGAAGGAATGACAATGTATTTCCAAGTCGGGATGGTGTGTGACTTGGAGGGGAACGTGCAGGTGGTGTTGTTCCCATGTACCTGCTGCCCTTATCCTTCTAGTCGGTAGAGGTCACGGGTTTTGGAGGTGCTGTTGAAGAAGCCTTGGCGAGTTGCTGCAGTGCATCCTGTGGATGGTACACATTGCAGCCACTGTGCGCTGGTTGGAGAGAGTGAACGTTTAAGGTGGTGGATGGGGTACCAATCAAGTGGGCAGCTTTGTCCTGGATGGTGTTGAGCTTCTTGAGTGTTGTTGGAGATGCACTCATCCAGACAAGTGGATGGTGGAAATGCTTTGCGGAGTCAGGGGGTGAGTCATTCACCACAGAATACCCAGTCTCTGACCTATTCTTGTAGCCACAGTATTTATGTGGCTGGTCCAGTTAAGTTTCTGGTCAATTGTGACCCCCAGGATGTTGATTGTGGGGGGTTTGGCGATGGTAATGCCATTGAATGTCAAGGGGAGGTGGTTAGACTCTCTCTTGTTGGAGATGGTCATTGCCTGGCACTTGTCTGGCGTGAATGTTACTTGCCACTTATTAGCCCAAGCCTGGATGTTGTCCAGGTCTTGCTGCATGCAGGCACGGACTGCTTCATTATCTGAGGGGTTGTGAATGGAACTGAACACTGTGCAATCATCAGCGAATATCAAGCTTTCTTAGTACCTTACTAAAATTTCCACATCTATTTAATAACACGACAAAAGAAGACAAATCCTCCTGGAAACTACTTACAGATAATTTATTGACCCTCCCTTATTAGTCTTGCTTTTTTATATTGAATGATTGAAAATGCTGCCAAGGCTTGACTAAGGGAATGTAACAATGTATTACTCAACTGGACAAACAGAGAAAACTCTAACCAATTCATACCTACTGCCCTTCCCCTCGCTGACCTCGAACGATCAGTACTCAGCAAAGGCCTCAGCTTCATCCCCTTACGCCCCCACCTCATTGAATTTCAAGCTCGATACGATGCGGAGCTCATCTTCCATTGCCTTCGCACCCACTTCTTTGGCCAGGAGTCTTCCCCCGCCTTAAGAATTCTCATACCACCTGGACCCCTCCCTCTGGCCTCTTACCCTCTCTTGATCTTTTCACTGGGAACTGCCGGTGTGACATCGTCCCAATTTCTCTACTCCAATCACTCACTCTAACCTATCTCCCTCTGAACTTGCAGCACTCCGTACACCCAGGTCCAACCCTGACAATGTCATTAAACTTGCTGACTAGGGCGGCACTGTTGTTGTTTGGCAAACAGACCTCTACCTTGCGGAGGCTGAACACCAACTCTCTGACACCTCCTTCTACCTCCCCCGGACCATGACCCCAGGGCCGAACATCAAACCGTAGTTTCCCAGACCGTTACTGGCCTCCTTATCTAAGGAAGGGTATACTTGTCTCAGATGCGGTGCAGCGGAGGTTCAATAGATTAATTCCTAGGATGAGAGGGTTGTTGTATGAGGCGAGTTTGAGTAGAATGGGCCTATACTCTCTGGAGTTTAGAAGAATGAAAGGTGATCTCATTGAAACATATGAGATTATGAGGGAACTTGACAGGATAGATGCTGAGAGGTTGTTTCCCATGGCTGGAGAGTCTAGAACTAGAGGACATAGTCTCAGGACAAGGAGTCGGCCATTTAAGACTGAGATGAGGAGGAATTTCTTCACACACAGGGTTGTGAATCTTTGGAATTCTCTACCCCAGAGGGCTGTGGATGCTCAATCGTTGAGTATATTCAAGGCTGAGATAGATTTCTGCACTCTAGGGGAATCAAGGGATATGGGTATCAGACAGAAAAGTGGAGTTGAGGTCGAAGTTCAGCCATGATCTGATTGAATGGCGGAGCAGGCTCAAAGGACCATGTGGCCTACTCCTGCTCCTATATCTTATGTTCTTATGTCCTCTGGAGAACTTCCCCCAATGGCCTCCAACCTCATAGTCCCCCAACCCCGCACAGCCTGCTTCTACCTCCTTCCCAAGATCCACAAACAGGATTGCCCTGGGAGACCCATCGCTTCAGTATGTTTGTGCCCCCACAGAACTTATCTCTTCCTATTGCGGCTCTATTTTTTTCTCCCCTTGTCCAATCCCTTCTGAGTTACATCTGCGATTTTTTTTTCCAAGTCATTCATGGGATGTGGGAGTTGCTGGCAAAGCCAGTATTTATTGCCAATCCCTAATTGTTCGAGAAGGTGGTGGTGAGCCTCCTTCTTGAACTGCTGCAGTCCGTGTGGTGAAGGTACAGTGCTGTTAGGTAGGGAGCTCCAGGATTTTGACCCAGCGACGATGAAGGAATGACAATGTATTTCCAAGTCGGGATGGTGTGTGACTTGGAGGGGAACGTGCAGGTGGTGTTGTTCCCATGTACCTGCTGCCCTTATCCTTCTAGTCGGTAGAGGTCACGGGTTTTGGAGGTGCTGTTGAAGAAGCCTTGGCGAGTTGCTGCAGTGCATCCTGTGGATGGTACACATTGCAGCCACTGTGCGCTGGTTGGAGAGAGTGAACGTTTAAGGTGGTGGATGGGGTACCAATCAAGTGGGCAGCTTTGTCCTGGATGGTGTTGAGCTTCTTGAGTGTTGTTGGAGATGCACTCATCCAGACAAGTGGATGGTGGAAATGCTTTGCGGAGTCAGGGGGTGAGTCATTCACCACAGAATACCCAGTCTCTGACCTATTCTTGTAGCCACAGTATTTATGTGGCTGGTCCAGTTAAGTTTCTGGTCAATTGTGACCCCCAGGATGTTGATTGTGGGGGGTTTGGCGATGGTAATGCCATTGAATGTCAAGGGGAGGTGGTTAGACTCTCTCTTGTTGGAGATGGTCATTGCCTGGCACTTGTCTGGCGTGAATGTTACTTGCCACTTATTAGCCCAAGCCTGGATGTTGTCCAGGTCTTGCTGCATGCAGGCACGGACTGCTTCATTATCTGAGGGGTTGTGAATGGAACTGAACACTGTGCAATCATCAGCGAATATCCCACCCCTCTTAAAATATTCTCCAAATCAGGTCTCTTAACGACCTGAAGTATCAAATTAATTGATTTAATTGGGATCCCGCCGGCTTTAATTGCTGGTGGGAGTCCCGCATGTGGGGAATTCGCGCGTATCTAAGCGCGTCATTGGGGAACCCGGAAGTGGGCCGGTTGGAGCCGGGCTCCGGATCCGCCCCGAGAATCCCTGGTTTTCGGAGCCCCCTCCGCCAAGAACGCACCTGCTCGGACATCCGAAAATCGAGCCCTTTGTGTCCTCATCGTAACTTGCTTTTCCACCTATCTTTGTATCATCAGCAAATTTGGCCACAAGACCACAAACAGGATTGCCCTGGGAGACCCATCGCTTCAGTATGTTTGTGCCCCCACAGAACTTATCTCTTCCTATTGCGGCTCTATTTTTTTCTCCCCTTGTCCAATCCCTTCTGAGTTACATCTGCGATTTTTTTTTCCAAGTCATTCATGGGATGTGGGAGTTGCTGGCAAAGCCAGTATTTATTGCCAATCCCTAATTGTTCGAGAAGGTGGTGGTGAGCCTCCTTCTTGAACTGCTGCAGTCCGTGTGGTGAAGGTACAGTGCTGTTAGGTAGGGAGCTCCAGGATTTTGACCCAGCGACGATGAAGGAATGACAATGTATTTCCAAGTCGGGATGGTGTGTGACTTGGAGGGGAACGTGCAGGTGGTGTTGTTCCCATGTACCTGCTGCCCTTATCCTTCTAGTCGGTAGAGGTCACGGGTTTTGGAGGTGCTGTTGAAGAAGCCTTGGCGAGTTGCTGCAGTGCATCCTGTGGATGGTACACATTGCAGCCACTGTGCGCTGGTTGGAGAGAGTGAACGTTTAAGGTGGTGGATGGGGTACCAATCAAGTGGGCAGCTTTGTCCTGGATGGTGTTGAGCTTCTTGAGTGTTGTTGGAGATGCACTCATCCAGACAAGTGGATGGTGGAAATGCTTTGCGGAGTCAGGGGGTGAGTCATTCACCACAGAATACCCAGTCTCTGACCTATTCTTGTAGCCACAGTATTTATGTGGCTGGTCCAGTTAAGTTTCTGGTCAATTGTGACCCCCAGGATGTTGATTGTGGGGGGTTTGGCGATGGTAATGCCATTGAATGTCAAGGGGAGGTGGTTAGACTCTCTCTTGTTGGAGATGGTCATTGCCTGGCACTTGTCTGGCGTGAATGTTACTTGCCACTTATTAGCCCAAGCCTGGATGTTGTCCAGGTCTTGCTGCATGCAGGCACGGACTGCTTCATTATCTGAGGGGTTGTGAATGGAACTGAACACTGTGCAATCATCAGCGAATATCAAGCTTTCTTAGTACCTTACTAAAATTTCCACATCTATTTAATAACACGACAAAAGAAGACAAATCCTCCTGGAAACTACTTACAGATAATTTATTGACCCTCCCTTATTAGTCTTGCTTTTTTATATTGAATGATTGAAAATGCTGCCAAGGCTTGACTAAGGGAATGTAACAATGTATTACTCAACTGGACAAACAGAGAAAACTCTAACCAATTCATACCTACTGCCCTTCCCCTCGCTGACCTCGAACGATCAGTACTCAGCAAAGGCCTCAGCTTCATCCCCTTACGCCCCCACCTCATTGAATTTCAAGCTCGATACGATGCGGAGCTCATCTTCCATTGCCTTCGCACCCACTTCTTTGGCCAGGAGTCTTCCCCCGCCTTAAGAATTCTCATACCACCTGGACCCCTCCCTCTGGCCTCTTACCCTCTCTTGATCTTTTCACTGGGAACTGCCGGTGTGACATCGTCCCAATTTCTCTACTCCAATCACTCACTCTAACCTATCTCCCTCTGAACTTGCAGCACTCCGTACACCCAGGTCCAACCCTGACAATGTCATTAAACTTGCTGACTAGGGCGGCACTGTTGTTGTTTGGCAAACAGACCTCTACCTTGCGGAGGCTGAACACCAACTCTCTGACACCTCCTTCTACCTCCCCCGGACCATGACCCCAGGGCCGAACATCAAACCGTAGTTTCCCAGACCGTTACTGGCCTCCTTATCTAAGGAAGGGTATACTTGTCTCAGATGCGGTGCAGCGGAGGTTCAATAGATTAATTCCTAGGATGAGAGGGTTGTTGTATGAGGCGAGTTTGAGTAGAATGGGCCTATACTCTCTGGAGTTTAGAAGAATGAAAGGTGATCTCATTGAAACATATGAGATTATGAGGGAACTTGACAGGATAGATGCTGAGAGGTTGTTTCCCATGGCTGGAGAGTCTAGAACTAGAGGACATAGTCTCAGGACAAGGAGTCGGCCATTTAAGACTGAGATGAGGAGGAATTTCTTCACACACAGGGTTGTGAATCTTTGGAATTCTCTACCCCAGAGGGCTGTGGATGCTCAATCGTTGAGTATATTCAAAGCTGAGATAGATTTCTGCACTCTAGGGGAATCAAGGGATATGGGTATCAGACAGAAAAGTGGAGTTGAGGTCGAAGTTCAGCCATGATCTGATTGAATGGCGGAGCAGGCTCAAAGGACCATGTGGCCTACTCCTGCTCCTATATCTTATGTTCTTATGTCCTCTGGAGAACTTCCCCCAATGGCCTCCAACCTCATAGTCCCCCAACCCCCCATAGCCTTTGCTGTATCTTCCGAAGCCTTCTGCCACCTAACAGTTTCCAGTTCCCCGGCCCAAACCATCTCCTTTTCCCGATGGACTTCCAGTCCCTCTACACCTACATCCTGCGGGCCCTCCGCTTCTTCCTTGAATGGAGGCCCAACTAGTCCCCATCCACCACCACCCTCCTTCGCCTGGCTGAACTTATTCTTACGTTGAACAACTTCTCCTTTGACTCCACTCGCTTCCTCCAACTAAGAGGTGTCGTTATGGGAACCCGTAGGTTGTGGGATAGTGGAACATTCTTTGTTCCGGTCTTACTCAGTTCCCCTCCTGCACCTCTTTTTCTGGTACATTGATGACTGTATTGGTTTTCTGTTCTCGCCCCAAACTGGAAAATTTCAACAATTTTGCTTCCAATTTCCACCCTTCCCTCGCCTTCACATGGTCCATGTCCGACTCTTCCCTTCCCTTCCTTGACTTCTCTATCTCCATTTCCGGAGATTGGCTGTCAACCAATATCTACTATAGCTTACCGACTCCCATAGCTACCTTGATTACCCTTCCTCCCACCCCGCTTCTGACTCTATTCCATTCTCCCAGTTTCTCTGTCTCCATTGCATCTGTTCTAACAATGCCACCTTCCACATCAGTGCTTCTAATATGTCTTCCTTTTACCTTAACCGAGGATTCCCTTCCAGTGTAGTTGACAAGGCCCTCGACCGTGTCCGTCCGATTTCCTGCACTTCTGTCCTCACCCCTTCCCCTCCCTCCCAGAACCATGATAGGATCCCCCTTGTCCTCGCCTTCCACCCCACCAGCCTCCACGTATTCAACGTATCATCCTCCCCCATTTCCACCACCTCCCGCGAGTTGCCGCCACCATCTTCCCCTCCCCTCCCCTCCCAGCATTCCAAAGGGATCTTTCCCTCCGCGACACCCTGGTCCACTCTTCCATCACCCCCAACATCTGCTCTCCTCCCCATGGCACCTTCCCGTGCGAGCGCAGGAGATGCAACACCTGCTCTTTCACCTCCTCCCTTCCCTCCGTCCAGGGCCCCAAACACTCCTTCCAGGGGAAACAGCAATTTACTTATACTTCTTTCAATTTAGTATACTGTATTCGCTGGTCACGATGCGGTCTCCTCTAGAGTGGGGAGACCAAACGCAGATTGGGTGATCGCTTTGCTGAACACCTCCCCTCAGTCCGTAAGCGTGACCCTGATCTTGCGCTCCCTTGCCATTTTAATTCCCCGTCCCACTCCCACTCTGACCTCTCAGTCCTCGGCCTCTTACAGTGTTCCAATGAAGCTCAATGGAAGCTCGAGGGACAGCACCTCATCTTTCGATTAGGCACTTTACAACCTTCTGGACTCAACATTGATTTCAATAACTTCAGAACATAACTACTGCTCCCATTTTTTCAGACAGCTGGTGCTGGTACTGGTTCTGTTGCCATTTAGGGCTCCTCTAGACCCATCTTTTGTTTCTTTACTTGTCCCATTACCACCTTCCTTGCCTTGTACCATCATCCCTTTTGTCATTTAATCACTCTCCCTTGATCCTATCACTTTTGTTCTTTCCTCCCCTCCCCTTCCTCCCCCCATTCCCTGACTCTGTACTTGCTTAAAAACTGTTAAATCTTCAACTTATTCCAGTTCTGACGAAAGGTCATCGACCTGAACTGTTAACTCTCTTTCTTTCTCCACAGATGCTGCCTGGCCTGCTGAGTATTTCCAATATTTTCTGTTTTTATTTCACACCTACTGATTCCCGCTTGCACTCATAGTATTCAGTGTCCTCGAACTCTGACCCTAAGAATAAACAGGATCTTGATCCAGTTAGTATAAAAATGGTGGTCAGGTTGTTGTATTGGTCTATTGGTACCATTAGCAGTTCATTCATTCTTTCTATTTCTGATTTTCTATTTCTGGTGGAACCTGCCAGATTTAGAATACGTAATTGCTGGAGAATAGCAAATACAATCCTGATATTCAAAAATGAATGACATGAGCAGGAAAATTATATAGACCAGCTAGCCTAACAGCTGTATTAGGGTAAATACTTGACAGCATTATATGGGATGCTATCAATATTTCTCTAATGAACACATAGGCATTAATTTAGAAGTAATAGGTCATGCTTCATTACTTTGCTGGAATCCGTTTATGAGATAACTAAACTAATTAATGAAGGCTATCCACTAGATACAATTTGCTTGGATTTTTAGAAGCCATTTAATAAAGTCCATGTATAATTTTTTTTAAAGAGGTTTAAGGTGCATGAAATGAATGGCAAACTAACTAACTGCATTGTGCAGTGGCTTGGCAATACGAAGAGAAGATTATTGTTATTAGAAAATGTCTTTCTTAAGGGGCAGTGGCCAGTGGAGTTGCACAAAAATCTATTGCAGTTCACAATATTCAAGAATGATTTGGAGACTAGTAATTATCAAATAAAATTTGCTGATTATACCAAATTGTGTGACAAACTGGAAAATACAAGGGAGATAAATAATGGGCCAGAATTTACTGTCAAAATAATGGTGAAGCTAATGGCGCTCGCTGTTACTTATGCGCAAATGGTACAGCAACTTCAGGCGAGGGGCAGATGCGTGGTTAAACACACATCCAAGTTGTTGCAGTCCGAGATGCGCTGCTCCACGGTTAGCTTTGCGAAAACAGCATCTCACTGTCTGCCTCACTATTAAAATGCATTGAACAGCATTAAGTTGCTGTATTTAAGTGGTAGATGCATACTAAACTTGCCACAGAAAGTTAAGTTATCATTTCAAGTCTGAGTACCCTTTTAACGATGTGGTAAGTGTCAATTACAGCCAGTCAACCTTTCTGGCACTGAAAATTAACTATGACAAGTGTGGAGTCTCATTCCTTCAGGTTTTAATTGTTGGAGATTTAAAAAATGTAAAGTTTTTAATTTTAATTTTTAAAAAACTTTTTCTTTCTGTCCCTTTCTTCTCTCTCTTAATGCAATCTTTCTTCTCCCCTCTCTTAATTCTCTTTCTGTACCTGATTTGACATTGAATTCACCCACTCTAATTTACACTTCCTTCTCAGTCCTTGCACTGTTTATAACACAATCCTTCAATCTGCTTGGTTAAGGAGGTACACAGCTGGTTGCCCTGTTCACTCAGGTCTCAGATGCCCTGTTTCCCTCGCTGTGCCATTATCAGCTCGCACTTTCAGCAACTTGCCACACAAAAAATGTTAAAACATAAATGTGCAAGGGCAAATCTAACTAACGGCAGACACCATTAGAGGCTGCCCTGCTACAGCAAATAGAATCATAGAATCATAGAAGTTTACAACATGGAAACAGGCCCTTCGGCCCAACATGTCCATGTCGCCCAGTTTATACCACTAAGCTAGTCCCAATTGCCTGCACTTGGCCCATATCCCTCTATACCCATCTTACCCATGTAACTGTCCAAATGCTTTTTAAAAGACAAAATTGTACCCGCCTCTACTACTGCCTCTGGCAGCTCGTTCCAGACACTCACCACCCTTTGAGTGAAAAAATTGCCCCTCTGGACCCTTTTGTATCTCTCCCCTCTCACCTTAAATCTATGCCCCCTCGTTATAGACTCCCCTACCTTTGGGAAAAGATTTTGACTATCGACCTTATCTATGCCCCTCATTATTTTATAGACTTCAATAAGATCACCCCTTAACCTCCTACTCTCCAGGGAAAAAAGTCCCAGTCTGTCTAACCTCTCCCTGTAAGTCAAACCATCAAGTCCCGGTAGCATCCTAGTAAATCTTTTCTGCACTCTTTCTAGTTTAATAATATCCTTTCTATAATAGGGTGACCAGAACTGTACACAGTACTCCAAGTGTGGCCTCACCAATGCCCTGTACAACTTCAACAAGACATTCCAACTCCTGCATTCAATGTTCTGACCAATGAAACCAAGCATGCTGAATGCCTTCTTCACCACCCTATCCACCTGTGACTCCACTTTCAAGGAGCTATGAATCTGTACTCCCAGATCTCTTTGTTCTATAACTCTCCCCAACACCCTACCATTAACGGAGTAGGTCCTGGCCCGATTCGATCTACCAAAATGCATCACCTCACATTTATCTAAATTAAACTCCATCTGCCATTCATCGGCCCACTGGCCCAATTGATCAAGATCCCGTTGCAATCCTAGATAACCTTCTTCACTGTCCACAATGCCACCAATCTTGGTGTCATCTGCAAACTTACTAACCATGCCTCCTAAATTCTCATCCAAATCATTAATATAAATAACAAATAACAGCGGACCCAGCACCGATCCCTGAGGCACACCGCTGGACACAGGCATCCAGTTTGAAAAACAACCCTCCACAACCACCCTCTGTCTTCTGTCGTCAAGCCAATTTTGTATCCAATTGGCTACCTCACCTTGGATCCCATGAGATTTAACCTTATGTAACAACCTACCATGCGGTACCTTGTCAAATGCTTTGCTGAAGTCCATGTAGACCACGTCTACTGCACAGCCCTCATCTATCTTCTTGGTTACCCCTTCAAAAAACTCAATCAAATTCGTGAGACATGATTTTCCTCTCACAAAACCATGCTGACTGTTCCTAATTAGTCCCTGCCTCTCCAAATGCCTGTAGATCCTGTCCCTCAGAATACCCTCTAACAACTTACCCACTACAGATGTCAGGCTCACTGGTCTGTAGTTCCCAGGCTTTTCCCTGCCGCCCTTCTTAAACAAAGGCACAACATTTGCTACCCTCCAATCTTCAGGCACCTCACCTGTAGCGGTGGATGATTCAAATATCTCTGCTAGGGGACCCGCAATTTCCTCCCTAACCTCCCATAACGTCCTGGGATACATTTCATCAGGTCCCGGAGATTTATCTACCTTGATGCGCGTTAAGACTTCCAGCACCTCCCTCTCTGTAATATGTACACTCCTCAAGACATCACTATTTATTTCCCCAAGTTCCCTAACATCCATGCCTTTCTCAACCGTAAATACCGATGTGAAATATTCATTCAGGATCTCACCCATCTCTTGTGGTTCCGCACATAGATGACCTTGTTGATCCTTAAGAGGCCCTACTCTCTCCCTAGTTACCCTTTTGCCCTTTATGTATTTGTAGAAGCTCTTTGGATTCACCTTTGCCTGATCTGCCAAAGCAATCTCATATCCCCTTTTTGCCCTCCTGATTTCTCTCTTAACTCTACTCCGGCAATCTCTATACTCTTCAAGGGATCCACTTAATCCCAGCTGTCTATGCATGTCATATGCCTCCTTCTTCTTTTTGACTAGTGCCTCAATCTCCCGAGTCATCCAAGGTTCCCTACTTCTACCAGCCTTGCCCTTCACTTTATAAGGAATGTGCTTACCCTGAACCCTGGTTAACACACTTTTGAAAGCCTCCCACTTACCAGACGTCCCTTTGCCTGCCAACAGACTCTCCCAATCAACTTCTGAAAGTTCCTGTCTAATACCATCAAATCATAGCCTAATATTCAAAGAGATCACAATTAATTAAACAGATGGACTAAGGAATGGAAGATGGATTTCAATTGAAGGTAATGTATAATGGAAAATGAAACAAGATGCTTATACATGATACACATGTTAGCAAATGTGGAGAAAGAAAAGAATTTTAGTTTGATTATTGACCAATGAATGTTTCCAGTTAATATAAGAAAACTCAATCAAACATTGGAATGCATCTTTATAGAATTTGAATGGAAGTTGAAATCAATTATTTTAGCTTTGTACTGAACACCGATGAGGCCACATTTGGACTCTCATATGCAGCTTGGGCACCCAAGGACATCGAGGCATTAGCGAGGTTTAGAGGAGAGTGACCAGAATGATTTTAGTATTATGGCTCTAAATCATGAAGACTAGCAGACCTGAAATAGTTTTCATTACAAAAAAGATTGAAGAGAGACGTGATCCAGATCTTGAAAATGCTGAGATACTGTAGATGGAAACGGGTGATTTAATTTGGACTGTGACTGCAAAATTAGAAGATAGATTTAAAATTAACAAGCCTCAGTTGAGTCCAGAGATTAAAAGATCTTTATTTTCCTCAAAGGTAGTGGATATATGGAACATACTCACAGAAAAAGCAAATCATGCTCTATTAATTAACTTACAAAAAAAAATTGGGTTGGAATAGGATAGGTATAGAATACAATGTTCAAATATTCGGGTGAAGGTTGAATAGTGAAGATGAATGAATTTTCTGGAGTTTTGCTTGATTCCATTTGGGGTTCATGGAGTGTTTATATAAAAGTTTCCCTCAGGAGATTAAATAGGTGATGTGCAATCCGTAATAAAGTACATCGTACACGTACTGTTCATCAAGGAGAGGGCTTGATGGGCAGAATGACCTTTTTTCGTTCCATGTTCTCTGACGTTCTTATTCAGTTTATTTGTCTTGGAGTAAACTTCCAGCAAAATAATCAAAGAATGAACAAATATTATTTAAGATATATTGTTCTAGATTTTCCAAACAGCACCTGCCCAACCTTTAGCGTGCTGATCCTGCATACATTTCCAGAGTCAGCCTTATTATTATAATGTGGGTAGGCTTCTGGCATAGAACATACCCGCTGTTGAACATCACAAAGCTCTTCATAAGGTATGAATTATTTTTGAAATACTATTGTTATATAGGCAAACCCCAAGGCAGCCACTCTCTTTCTCTTAATATATTTATAAAAGCTTTCGGTATTAGCTTTGACATTTCAGTAAATACACCAGTAAAATTGCATGAAAGAATCTTTAATATAATTCTGAGCCTGTTTTAAAATAAGCAGCAAATTGACAGGCACTTCCAACTCCAGTATGAAACCCAATTGCAAAACTGGATGTAATGTTGAATGGGTGGAGAACCGACATGCTTTCCAACCGGTTATTTCCAGACTGTTACTGTTCAGAAAATCTGGGCCTATGTCTGAACAATCAGCAATAAAGCTAATAATGCAACAACTATACAACACTCACTCAATTTGCAACAAATAAAAGGAAGGTTTTATGGGTTTCATTTAGTTAAGATTTGTTAAGACTTCAGACAATTACAAACTCTCATAATCATTAACAATCGTTAATTTAATACTGAGTTTAAAGATGTTTATATACTCACACACCTATATATATATATATATATTGGATCAGGCAGTATCTGATGCATGCAGAAACCCCTCACTGTATTTAACAGTCTCCAAATCAAACTGCAGAGAAATCCACATTTCTGTTTGCTCGATATGGGATCCACTCTCTCCCCAGAGAGAAAAGCCATATTTACCTTTAGGGCAGAGAATTACGGTGCAACATTTCAAAGGTTAAGCCTTGGGGCCCCAAAATGTGTGCAACAGTACCACTGGTGTTTAACCAACTAAGACTGTATGACTTATCAAGACACGGGTAAGCTGCCCTGTCAGGAACCACCTTACCTGTCTGGGCATTGGTTTACAGATTACTGAGTCTGCCATAGTTCAACAAATTGTCTCTCATCAGCAGGCTTGTCAGCTTGGAGCCAACTTGAGCCCAAAGAGATCCTCAGATGCGGACAGTCAATAATTAGTCATTAAACAACTAACAAACATAGATCTGAGCCCTTTCTATGTTAAACAGTAGATTCCAAGACCACCTCAACAGCGACATGGTGTGCAGCACATCTCATGCTAAAGGTGTGATTGTATTGCCACCATCTTCTGGACTACAGAATGGATAAGCACCATACACCATTGAACACTGGTTCCACCAATTAGAGCTGCAGAGCTTCAATAGCAACTGCTTGGCTCTGGGCAATCCGATAAAGGTCGGCAATGAACCCTAAATACATAAGTACATTTTCACATACACAGGTAACATCTTCCAGCAGTTGTTGTCCAAAGGTTCAAAGTTTCCTCATCAGCTATTTCATGAAATTGCCTCAAGCATGGTGGAAGAACTTACACATGTCATCCACCTTGATGTCTTTGATATCCAACATGTGTCATTTACCAATCTTACTCATCACCAACTGTTTAATCCAAGTCCTCAGGTAAGACCCTTTAATAAAGCGATGTGCCAGCCATGAGGCGAACTTCTCTTCCAGTGTCCTGAGCAAAAAGTTGGTGCAGGCAAGAACCTTTGCTTAACATTACCATTTTCTCTTTCTACAACAATCCTTGACCTAGTCCATGGCTAAGATGTCCAAACCATGAAGGAGAATTATTAACGACTTAGATGAAGGTATAGAAAGTCTCATATCTAAGTTTGCCGATGACACAAAGATTGGTGGCATTGTAAGCAATGTAGATGAAATCATAAAATTACAAAGTGATATTGATAGATTAGGTGAATGGGCAAAACTGTGGCAAATGGAATTCAATGTAGACAAATGTGAGGTCATCCACTTTGGATCAAAAAAGGATAGAACAGGGTACTTTCTAAATGGTAAAAAGTTAAAAACAGTGGATGTCCAAAGGGACTTAGGGGTTCAGGTACATCGATCATTGAAGTTTCATGAACAGGTGCAGAAAATAATCAAGAAGGCTAATGGAATGTTGGCCTTTACATCTAGAGGACTAGAGTACAAGGGGGCAGAAGTTATGCTGCAGCTATACAAAACCCTGGTTAGACCGCATCTGGAGTACTGTGAGCAGTTCTAGGCACCGCACCTTCGGAAGGACATATTGGCCTTGGAGGGAGTGCAGCGTAGCTTTACTAGAATGATATCCGGACTTCAAGGGTTAAGTTACGAGGAGAGATTACACAAATTGGGGTTGTATTCTCTAGAGATTCGAAGGTTAAGGGGTGATCTGATCAAAGTTTATAAGATATTAAGGGGAACAGATAGGGTGGATAGAGAGAAACTATTTCCACTGGTTGGGCATTCTAGGAGTAGGGGGCACAGTCTAAAAATTAGAGCCAGACCTTTCAGGAGTGAGATTAGAAAACATTTCTACACACAAAGGGTTGTAGAAGTTTGGAACTCTCTTCCGCAAACAGCAATTGATACTAGCTCAATTGCTAAATTTAAATCTGAGATAGATAGCTTTTTGGCAACCAAAGGTCTTAAGGGATATGGGCCAAAGGCGGGTATATGGAGTTAGATCATAGATCAGCCATGATCTTATCAAATGGCGGAGCAGGCACGAGGGGCTGAATGGCCTACTCCTGTTCCTATTGTATATTACAAAGGTCACTGGTATAAATATCATTCATACTTGCCACCATATCATCACATCAAGTTACATCAAAACTACAGCAGAGAAACAGGCCATTTGGCCCAACTGGTTTATGCCAGCGTTTATGCTCCACATGAGCCTCCTCCCTCCCTACTTCATCTACCCCTATCAGGATACCCTTCTATTCCTTTCTCCCTCATATGCTTATCTAGCCTCCCCCTAAATGCACCTATGCCAGTCGCCTCAACTGTTCCTTGTGGTAGCATGTTCCACATTCTTACCACTCTTTAGGTAAAGAAGTTTCTCCTGAATTCCCTATTGGATTTATTAGCAACTATTTTATATTTATGACCTCTAGTTTTGGACTCCCCCACAAGTGGAAACATTTTCTCTACGTCTAACCTATCAAATCCTTTCAATATCTTAAAGACCTCTATCAAGTTACCCCTCAACCCTCTCTTTTCTAGAGAAAAGAGCTCCAGCCTGTTTAGTCTTTCCTCATAAGTGTATCCTCTCAGTTTTGGTATCAACCTTGTGAATCTATTTTGCACCTTCTCCAATGCCTCTATATCCTTTCTATAATATGGAGACCAGAACTGTGCACAATGCTCCATATATGATCGAACCAAAATTCTGTACAAGTTTGACATAACTTCTTTGCTTTTCAATTCTGTCCCTCTAGAAATGAACCCTAGTGCTTGGTTTGCCTTTTTTATGGCCTTATTAACCTGTATCGCTACTTTTAGTGATTTGTGTATCTGTACCCCGTGATCCCTTTGCACCTCTATCCAGTTTAGACTCTCATTATTCAAGCAATAAATGGCCTCCTTATGCTTCCTACCAAAATGCACCAGCTAACACTTGTCTATATTGAAATTCATTTGCCAATTACACGCCCGTTCTGCAAGTTTATTAATATCCTCTTGCATTTTGATGCATTCTTCCTTTGTATTAACTACAACCCCCAATTTGGCGCCTTCCCCAAATTTTGAAATTGTACTTCCGATTCCCGAATCCAAAACATTAATATAAATTGTGAACAACAGTGGACCCAGCACCGATCCCTGTTGAACACCACTTCCTACCTTTTGCCAATCTGAGTAGTTACCCTTAATCCGTTAACCCCTAGCTAAGCTCTGCAATATGGGATCTGCTTCCTCTCAGCAAAATGGTTTATTAGTGTACATGTAGCACATGCTGCTTCATTTTTCAACTTGAACACAGATTGATCCCTGCTATGGCAGCTTGTTAGGTCAATATAATGCTCTCTCCAAATCTCAAGGATATCTTCATAGATTTTCACTGATCCCATAACAACAACAACAATAAGTTACACTTATAAAAGAACCATAGCCAAGAAATTGAGGTAGATGGCTGAAAGTAACACCGAAGAGATATGTTTTAAAAAGCCTTTTGAAAGAGGGGCAGATACCTTGCCAGGTCCCTACTTGGTGGATGAGTAGTTGGCTCTAGCTTCAATTTGTTTCCAGCTTGATCCACAGAGGTAAGAAAATCAATGACCACACCATTCTTGGTCAATTCTGCCCTATTGGCAGTGGTACAGACAGAGTCCCAGGCTTTCTTGTCAGCAATGTGTTTCTTGTGACTAAGCTCCTTGGCATGATTACTCATGGCATAGAGGCCATCAACCACTCCAACTTGGCACTCATCCCATCATGAGGCCAGATTCTGGCCCAAGACAACAAAAAGCTACCTTCTTGATGAAGAAGTTAAATGGCTTGTGGTATGAAGCTTCCCACTGATGGCAAACAATGCAATTGGAAAGCAAATGATGTGCCAAGTTGTAAATAATTGTATGATCAATTACTCTGTGGCTCTGAACCCCATGCTAATGCAAGTGGAAATTATATTTGAAGGTTCACATCCTAAATAATCAGAAGACAACCCGGAGAGGACAAAGGTACAGAGTTCACTTACTAAGTATCATACCCCACCTCAGCCATGATGGTTTACAACAGACAGGTTAAGTGATACTGTGTGACCAGCATCTGTAAATTCACTCTTGTTCCCAAACTCAGATCCTGGCTGCGTTGCTGTTTGGAATCATCCCCTTGTTTACATTTGCTAACTGCTCATGTCTTAGGCCAGAAAAACCTCTTTGTTGTAACATTAGGATTAACATAATCAAACAGACACCATAATAAGATTCTTTTTGGTAACGTATGAAAACACACGATAAAATTTCAGCTGTTGAAATACAAATATTGATTATAACTAAGAGGATGCTATATTAAAATAATTAAATGATATTTAATTTATAAAACGTGGAAATTAAACCAAGCTCATTCTGTGTAAAAGCCCCTGTGTCCATTATACAGGTTTTATTTAATCCCAGTTTCTGCGGCTGTTTCAGAAAGTAAATTGACTATCATTAGTTCATTTGATTCTATGGCATTTCTTTGTGTTCATTGCTGCACAGAAACATGTTGCAATAGGGCAGTGATAGGTATGCTGCAATTGGCATTTTTATTTCTGTCGTAGGGAGCAGAAATATCACCCAGGGTTCATCACTACCACATGACTTCCCCTGGAAAGCATGTATTGGGATGTTGTCTGAAGATAGATTGGGCTCAGCTATAATGTGCCCCATAATCAATTAGCCTACCAACAGTTGTGGTCAAAGTTCACACATGAGTAATGGCTGCTTGTGCAAGGTACCAAAGACTGGCCAGCACCTATACCTCAGTTTGAGACAACACCTACAAGAAAGAAGTGGAGAAAATGGATGGAGAAATAAGAGATTAAAGAATAAATATGAAAATCTGAAATGAAGGAGTAAAGAGGAACAAAATTGGTATACAACAGGAAAAAAAAGTTTGATGGTTGAATGGATAAAAGATAAAACAACAGATGAAAGCGGGAGCTTTTTCTTACCGTGAATTCCTCCAATTGTTTATATTTCTTTTCCCGAAATTCACAGTAATTCTTCATTTCCTTGCACTCAGGGCAGCAACGGCTGGTGTCCACTCGGATGCAGCGAGGATGCAGACCAGGACACTCAGGCTTGACACACAGTGGCCCATCTTCAGTACAGACACATGGACAGGCGGCAGGACCCGGTGTGAACTCCTCCCCAATTTCATACACAAAACCATTCTCGTCCACGCAGCCTTTGCCCCTGTAATCTGGGTATGAATATTCAGAGGTGGAGGCAGCAACAGTGACCGTGGGCAGTGACTCAGCCCCATTGGTAGTGTCTTTCTGGGACTGGGACACAGAAAAGGGAATGCAGAGGGTGACGAAAAGTAGGCAGCAGGTGAAGAGAGGTGAGTAGACAATCCCAGGGGCCATGATAGGGATTTGTTAAGGGCATTCCTCACAGCCACAGCTTCTCCAACTAGGACAAAAAGAGCACAGTCACTTACAGTCCTGGCATGCTTGCCTTAAAGGGGCATTGTCATCTGATAAAGTACCTTGAAAGACACTTTGGTTCACAATGGCATCATAAGTGATCCCATCATGTCATTCCCCTATTTATTTTGATCATTTTCTTAAGATTTAATGTTAAAATAGCAAAGTAATATAAATCACTGCTTATGCCACAACAGATCTAAAGGTCTGAATTTAAATGATCTGAAATGACAGAATTTCATGTGAATCTGGAACAAGTTGTTTTTCACTGGTTCTAGGAAAATGCCCCAATAAACTAACTATGCTCCTTTAATAATTAGATGTTTTGTGATTTAAAAAAATACCCAACTTTAACGCAATTTGAAATTAGTTTAAAATCTGCAAATTGAGGCTGGTGATTTGATGTAAACATATGTTTAATATTTTAATATGGGGAATCTGACAAATCAGTGTGGAGCGTCAAGCTCATTTTGATGATTTTCAGTTGGGGGGTGAGACTTGAAAATTCAAATTGAGTTTGAAAGTTGAGTTTGAAAAAATAAATGGCAAAATCCCTTAACTGCTCTTCCAGAAAAACTGAAATTTAATTTCCTTCTGTCAGTTATTTTCTGTGACACTGTCAACCTGTCACTAAAGAGCACTCAGTGCACCTTGAACTTTATAAGGAGACAGTAGCAAGTCAATGCCACACACAAAGGCATTTCTAAGAGATGAGAAATCCAAGCTGTTTACCGGCCATGCCTGATGATTTTTAAAAGCACCGCAAACTGCACGATGCTGCTAATGTTTAACGTTACCACTTTTAACATCAAGCAAAGCAGAACACAAGGTAATATGCCATGCCACAATAATTGCAGCATCCATAAAGTGTGGTGGTCTATTTACTTAAGATCAGAATAAGCTGGTAAAATTAAATTCCAGTCAGAAAATGCAGCGCCTGGTGGCATTTTATTGCATTCAGGCGAACACATCGTGAGGCGCGCAGTCAACGACAGCCATGGAGCCGGTGCGAGCTGCACCCCAGCGGCGGCAGCAGCAGATGCCGAGAAAACGGCGCAAGTTTCCAAGAGCGAGCATTACCGACCACATCCTGACATTTTATTATTATTATTAATAATTTGACGTGCCCTGTTTGCAAAAGGATAAGATCACTGCTGCGAAACCGAGATCGCATTTAATGCAGCTGTTGCTGCTGCTGTTGTTATACACGATCCAGACACCAGGACTCAGACACCGTCTAAACATTCAGGGTTTCAGCAAGCACAAACTTTAAATAAAATAAACATCAATACGCTCTTACATATATTTATCAATAATGCTTTTCAGGCAGTCCGGTGATGTTAAGCCTCTGGCAACAACTAATAAAAGTCAGAACTAGTTACCTGCGTGATCTTACTCATGGTTTTTTTTTTGCATGTGTGTGTGTGACGAACGTGTCACTAAGATTGAAGAAAACCCCAAGACTGTTGTCTGTAGGTGAAGAGTCGCCGCTGTTCGAGGGGAAAGCTCCGGCCTGCCGACTTGGAAACGCGTTTGCCCGGGCGATTCCGCTCAGGATGTGGCCGGTGGAGCCTCACATTGAGAGAATGAACACCGCTGACCCGAAATAATGTAACTCCACAACTGAATTCAAATCCACAGCAACAACCAGCTGATGCAGAAAGAGACGGTCCGGGGGGAAATCTCTGCTTCTCCGTCTACTCCATCTCTGCTCGACCTGTAAACACCTCACACTCGGAACCGACCCACACCCACAGGCAAAGTCATCCCTGCTGGGAGAAAATGAATTGGGTCATTTTCCGCTCGCTGAGATCCCCATCGGGTTTCCAAAACAATTCTGGGTTTTATATAACAAATAACTAACTCCAGCGAGTGGTCAGACACCAATGATGGCAAATTATCGACGCGATGCTCAAAACCAGAGAGTGCGGTTTGACCATTTTAATGACTGGAGCTCGGGGCATTCGTCACTTCGCCACGAAACACAAAGCTGCCCAAATAGAAAGGACAGGTGAAGAAATGCTACATTTTTTTTGTTTTTTTTGTTTAAAAAAAAAAGTTAAATTCAGCCAAGTGTAGGAGTCGGAATCGAAATGCGAACCTGGAAAACGAAAGAAGAAAGGTGGGAAGAGAAAGGTGGGAGAGGGCTGGTGTGCGCCGCTGGATTGATCGGATCGAAACCTTGCTTTATTTTGGTTAAATCAGGTTGAGGTTCGGTTCCGTTTCTTTGAGATGCTCAGAGTTTGAACTGTGATTATTGAGAAGACGGGAGGCTCCACCCTGCGCTCCCGGGTCTTCCTGAAGGTTGAGCAAAAGTGGGAGAAGTGCAAAGTACTTCACTGAATGATTTATTTCCGAAACCGGCCCAATCACTGCTTATATTTCCCTTTTTGTAGCTTGTTTATATATATAAAATTATATTTAGCTGTTCAAAAGGAACAAGTGTGTAAAAAAAGAAACCAAATCAAAAGTTAAGCTCCTCAAGGACATAGTTCAACAGGTGGCCTGGAATTTCCTCCGTGGGCGCCACCCGGAGGTTAGACTGAAAATACGCCCATTCAGCCGATGTCAAGTTACGGTCAAATTTCCTGCGAATCGCATTAGAACATGCCTGAAGGTAAAATGGCCCTAACTCAGCGTAAATAATTGGGCCTCAAGGAAAGCGCCGAACTCTTTAATTACGAAAATTAAAGTTTCAACTCGTTTAACCATCATACATGCACATTAGGCACATCATGTTTAAGAACCTGCAATCTGGGCAGCTTTTCAATTTTTAATGTGACTTATACTTATGCTATAAAAATGCATTAAAAGAAATAGAAAATACAATGCAGGTCTGAGTGAGGGAAGATGTTAACACAAAAGCTCGAAGAATTGCATTAAAATGCCAGCAAAATGATTCTTTTCTGCTGCGCATGAAAATCTGGTTGTAATTTGAAGAGAGCCTTTGAGCAAGCGCAATTGTGGGAGCTCGCATAAAAGGCTCTGTAACTTGAGACAGGGCCATTAGCATAGGCGGAGATGTGTTCGGGCGACGGGATTGTTAGACGATCGTAAAAGTTTGAGGAGATTTGGCCCAAAATTCTGTGATCTTTCAGGCCGCGTATTTGATTTGTGCCCAAATACGCAGGAAATTCCAGGCCGTGCTATTTGTGAGTGCAGGTTGGCGCATCTGGGGTTTAAATTGGTTAACCCCCGAAAATGGGCACTGGGATCGCGGTGCACGATTAACCCGGTTGTTGAGATGCAGGTAGCAAGTAATATTTGTGCTGCCTGGTGATTTCAGTGATTGCTGCGTGCTGCCAGCGCTACCTGCACTGTTGAGCGGCTGAACGCACCAGCAGGGGGCCCAGATATCGGGAGTGGTTAGCACCACTTAAAGGCAGCCTGCATCTCTCAAAGGGGAGGGAGGTGCATTGTGGCTGCAGGAAGTGGTGAAAGTTAATTGTGAAGTGAATCTGTGCTGCAATATAGTGAAGCATGGTGATGATGGGAACTCTGGAATTTTTAATAAGCAACAACTTGGCTGCTCAAAGTTTGCGGGACTCATATTTTGAAAATATAAGAAACGAGTCTGAATGGAGATCAGAAATCGCGCAGTAAAACATAGATGCAGGTCCTGCCCTTATGTTTAAAAACTGTTGATTTATTTTAAAACATTGAACAAAGGTTGCTCACAACTACATCCCACATCCTCCAATCTGTACGCCAGACCCCAATGATCTGCCGATCTGAGTTTATACCGGGCCTGCGAGACAGCATGCACCAAGGTTGTCTGATGATGCACTAGAGGCTTTGGTGCAAGATGTGGACAGAAGGAGGGGCATCCTATATCCGCAGGGGGGCAAGAGGACCTCCAGACATATGCTCCCGAGATGGTGGAAGGCAGTAGGGGATGAGGTCAATGCCAGGAGCATAGCACCAAGAATGTGGATGCAGTGCAGGAAGAAGTTCAATGATTTGACACGAGTGGTCAAGGTGCATGAGTTCAACAGTCAAATGGCATATCCAACCAACTGCACCATTAGCTGCATCCACTGCTCAATGCACTATACCCCCCATCACCCACCTACCAAAAAACTCTTTCAAACAGTACTCAACTCTTCCAATCAGATGCTTCATCTCACCCTCACATATTACCACTGTTGCAAGCCGCACACCCAAAACTCACAGGTCACACACACTGGCAGCTCTTCAACCATGACAGCCACATCACCCAAACATCGTGCACAACACACACCAACACATTTCCCGCGTTCTTGCAGGAGAAGGTGACGCATAACAGGAGGCAGCAAGTGGCAGTGGCTCCATGGTACGTGAACCTGCTTTCCTCTTTCAGGGTGACATCATTCCTGTCCCACCTCAGCCACTGCACAGTGCCCTTGCTGTTGCCTGTCAGCTAGCCAGCCCACTCCCTGTAGTGTATTGAAACTTTATTATGGGAACCTAGGAATAGGAGTAGGCCATTTAGCCCCTCGTGCCTGTTCCGCCATTCAATGTTATCGTGGCTGATCTGTGACCTAACTCCATATACCCGCCTTAGCCTCATAGCGCTTAACACCTTTGGTTAACAAAATTCTATCAATTTCAGATTTAAAATTAACAATTGAGCTAGCATCAACTGCCGTTTGCGGAAGAGAGTTCCAAACTTCTACCACCCTTTGCGCATAGAAGTGTTTCCTAACTTCACTCCTGCAAGTCCTGGCTCTAATTTTAAGCTATGTCCCCTAGTCCTGGTATTCAAATATAGGAGACCTTCAAAAACAGGTACAAATGCATCAGCAGCCAGAAACAAGAATCCAGCAACTAATCTGTAACTCCTGCATGACCCCTTTAAATAGAGCGGATGGCCGGGGTGGTGTGGTGGGGGTCCTCCATGCCGTTTATGACCTGTTCAGCTGTGCGAGGTTAAGGCCCTGTGTTAGCTGGAGCATGGAATTCCAATATAGCAGTGGTCCCTTTAAATCAGCGTTGCACACTGATCTACGTCATAATCTTCCTACGCACGTCACATCGAAAGTGTGCGCGCACATCTCGGACACCACTTTCGGCGCTGGCGCTATGCGGCCCAATTTAGCCCCGATCTTGGTTTAGAACCAACAAGTGGACAGTTTGGTTAGAGCAGAGGTTAATTTTTTGAGCATTGTCCCAGCCTAGACCTGACTGAAGGATGACTTGCAAAGGCTGATTCTTTGAACCCTTGTTCACAAAGTAATAAAGGTAATTTGCAAGTAACTTTACCGATATCTGGAACATTAGGTGAGGGTAGAAGTGGGGAGAGAAATAACAGTTACTGCTGTTAGTTGCTGTTATTGGGCAAAAATTACTGACAGAGCCCGGTGTAATGAAAATAAGTATGGCATATCTGGGTTTAAATAAATCTGTGCATAATATACATTTTAAATACTGTATTGTTTCAATTTATGTTGTTTTGAGAGAGGTATCACAATTGTCCTGGAGAGATATTCAGTCTCTTATGCACAAACCTTCCCCCATAGGTACCCCAGGTTTTTTCATTTTCACTTTTGTCTTGTTGACAAGAGAACTTACATGTATGATTGATTAATTATCATGTATTCATAAAGTACCTCAGAGCACATTCTGTGGTTCAGAATGAGAGTAAACATATTAAAATACTATTAACATATCTTTTAAATAACCCTACCCCACAACCCCCCCCATAACCCCCCCGGACAACCATTGACTCATACTGAAAATAGTTCAGCGGGAAACAAAGATACATCCCTCCATGTTCCACCAGGGAATGTAAATTCATCAGCCCAACTAAACTATCAGGTATCAGAGGACTGGATGACAGCATCAGATTTCTTTCCACTCCAAATAAACTGTTAAATATTATACTTTTTTTAATACAAGAGTTACTACTTTAGGTATCATTTAAAATTAGATATAAATATAATCTGCAGCAAAATTCCATCTGAAGCACTACTCACAGTAAATGCTCTACTCAAATTAATACAGCAAAAGTCTAAGCAGGCCCCTTATTAACCTAATATGGCTTTTTAGAAAAGGAAGGTTGTGATAGCAAACATGTTGGGGATAGGGCAATATTCAGGGAATGTTTGTACCAGGCTTTGGGAATTTGCTTTCTGATAAATAGTCCTTATTCTCCTCAAAGCTATAATAAGGAATTGCAGCCTCTTCCCTCCAGTCCTGGTTATTCAAGAAGATCCATCTCCAGCCCAAGCCATTGCTGAGCTGGACTGACAATACTACCTAACATCAGCTTGAGCTTCAAATGTAAACAGATGACTGCTAGTAAGAGCTGTATACTTTTTGTATCTGTAGTATAAAAATGGAATGACCACCAAAATCTAGAAGTCAGTATGGTTATGTAAGAGTTCCCAAAGCTCTCTTGTGCTGCACCCCACTTCAAAAGAGTATAACCCCATTCCCTACACTGTATGATAATTGAGGCCTGACTCCTGTAGTCCTTTGAATCTCAATGCTCTTGTTCTTTAAATTGTAAACAATTTTACAACACCAAGTTATAGTCCAGCAATTTTATTTTAAATTCACAAGCTTTCGGAGGCTACCCCCTTCCTCAGGTGAACGATGTGGAAATGAAGTCCTCGAAATGAAGTCGCATTTATAATTCACAGAACAATGCTGGTGATAACAGACAGTTTTTTCAACTGCCCGTTGCCAAGGCAATCAGTGTGCAGACAGACAGGTGTTACCTGCCAGGTCTCAGAATATACAAATCACCAAAAAAAAACAACAAACAAAAAAAAAACAGAGATAGAGAGGTAGAAACATAGAAAAGACAGCAACTGACCCGTTATATTAAAATATATTGGCCCCAATACTCTGCGATTCCCAGAGCACCTTTACTAGTTCTGGATCACCAGTGGTGCAGCTGAGGGAGAGGAAATTGCGGCATTGGCCAACCACTGAAGCCAGGCCAGCCTCTCGGCCAGCAAAAACTAGGTCAGTGGGGGTGGGGGAGTTCCGTTCTTGGGAGGAGGGAATGGTGCGGCAGATACCCAGGCTATTTTTGTGCCTCCCAGAGGAGCACCCTTGCTCCTCCTGGCCCCACAAAAATAAATAAGTACTTACCTTAGGGCTTCTTTTTGGCTGGACCGCCACCTGATACTGGGTGGAGTGTGCACATTTAGCTCAGCAGAAACTGGAAATTGAAATTAGGATCTTCTGGTCTCTATTGCGCACTGAGCAACACATTTACCAACTGACCTATTGGGGGAGCTGATTTCTCAATTATTCAGAGAGTTATTAAGATAACAAAAGTCACTGTACTTCAAAGTAATTTATTGTATGTGACAAACTTTCAATGATGTGATATGATACTATATAAGTTCAAGTCTTTCTTTATATCCTTTCAAAAAATACATGGCAGATGTAGAAGTAACAAATCCATGGCAGGTGTTTTGATTAAAATGAAATCTAAGTTATGTAACTGTTGAAGAAATGATCAGCAGAAAATAATTAACTGAAGTTGAAAGACTCAAAATTTACTATGCGAGAGTTTCAAATACAACAAAAAGATGTAGGAAAGGAACACTACATATTTAAGGGAAATATTGTCGAGCAAGTGGAGATATAGGAAAAAAGAGCACAAATTTTGATAAGATTTGAACCCTGTGGCATGCATGTGATAAAAGTTTCATACAGTGTCATGTACTTCAATCCACGGACAATGCAGACTTGTCCATTTTGAAGTCTCAGAATATTGTCAGAAACATTAGCTAACCAAATTGAACTTTTGAGAGATTCAGGCAAACTGTTCAGTATGGAAAAATGGTCAAATACTAGTTGACAGAAGTTAAAAATGAGGAATTGGAGGTAAGAAAGAGAAATCTGACCAAGTGTTTTCACCCAGAAGGTACATAACTAGTGGAATATGTTATCAGCGATTGCTGCTGAAACAGATAATATAAATGGATTTGAGAGACACTTAGAGGGTGAATTTCAGCAGGATTCTTCCACTGTAACTTCAGCAGAAGAGCTGCGGAAACCCCGGAACAAGATGTAAATGCCATTTATGCCATTTTTCCGTGGCTCCTCCGCTAAAGTTACAGGATACGTGCGGGGGAACCCCGACACAAAGTCAACCCCTTACATGCATTTCTGGAGAGAGAAAGAAAGATATGTAGCACCTTTCACAACTTCAGGATGTCGCAAAGTGCTTTACAGCCAATCAAGTACTTTTGAAATGTAGTCACTGTTGTAATGTAGGAAATTGATAAGAAAGCAGGTAGGTGGGAATGATCTTTGAAAAAGAGATGGGCTCGTTGGCACTAACAGGACCTGTTCTAAAAAGTACTTCTGTTCCTAATATTCGAGTGCAATTATTGCATTTATTTTGTTTCGAGAAACCCTATGTTAGTGACAGAAATACATATTGGGAAGAACATGTATTGAAGGTTTGACCAAACACTGCAATTGTTAATGTTCTTATAGTTTTATATTATCTAATTATATATATCACGCTTCCAGGCTTGCAAACTTCATTAGATTGCATTTAACATGTCATAACACATTATTGGTACAGTTTCAATTACTAATTAGCATTTAAATAGCCAGTACATTCTTGTATTGTAACTTTGCAGTCTATGGCACATTATTCATTTCATATTGAGCAAGTTATTAATTTTGACTATATTTTAAATTATTCAATCTCTATTAGCTGTAGTGTTCTAAGTGCCATAAACAATGAAAGGAATGAGAATGGTGAAATAAAGTAAATATTAATCTGTAAATTCTAAAATTATTTTATATAGAATGTAAAACAGTCTTTACCATGAATTGAACAGATGCTACTCAACATCACAGTCTTTATTAGGATCAATACTTTAAACAAGCTCTGTTCTCAAAATTACAGATAAGCTAAATTTGAGGATAAGACAGTTAACTAAAAATTGAAGGTAACGTGAAGAAAGCTCGCAATGTGTCAAGTAAAAAAGTTCATACCCGGCCAGTTTAATTGGGCTGTCAGGCGTCAGAATAGCAGCATATTGTTCTCGCAGTCTATGTTCCATTCAGGATGTCTTGCCATAATGGAAATGACCTCAATCACTTCCTTAAAATCATTGTCTTTGTGCACAATTTTGACATCTCCCTATTTTGTTCCATATCCCAAGTTGTATTCAATATTTTCCCTGAGGCATATTTGCTACTACTCTTGTTAACGAAGATTTTATGATATTGTAGATCATAAACAATCCTGGATACAGCCTAAAGATTTTTGATTAATCCTTAACTTTGCACTAATATTATTATAATGTCTATTATATATTTGGAAATATTTGAAAATGTTGATTGTTCAGATCGAGTCTTAGAAATTAAATACATATTTAGAGAGGGCAGGATATTATAATTTGATTTATAATACTGTAATGCAAGATGGGCAAACATTCAGTATTATATAAAAACCTAATTTACTTATCTTTCTTCTTTTGATGTGATCTCTTGTTTATACTTCAGCAGCACAATAATAAAGAAATGTAAATTATAAATTGGTCATAGGATATTAATGATACTTATGGGCGCACTGTTTGACTCCAATTTGATGAGAAGCTAATAGTGGGAAGTAATAAAATAATGCAAATTCTCTGAAGTACATAAAGGCCCAGACTATGTGCTATCTTAAACCATTAGCTTTAAGATAGCACATAGGATCGAAGGCCCTCTCTTCAACATAGCTGCCACATCAGTCCTCTGTTAAATGCCTCTCAAAAAGCCTTCTTTCACAGCACACTCAGACTAACATTGTATTAACATTACATTACTGTACTGAATAATTCTCATGTTAGAGAGAGGGCCTAGTGTATAAAGTGGTGTTTTTTCAATTAAAATTATAGTTGAATTCAGAAAATGTAAAGCAGACTAGAGATGGTAAAATAAATCTTATGGAGGATGAAGAAATGCCGGGGATACTAAATGAGTGCTCCATCTTGGTTTTCACATTAGATGGTGATAGTGGGAAAGAAAGAGTAGAAGAGAAGTGGTAGAGCAATTATATAGGAAAACTATATATAAAAGAAGTTGCACCGAAAAATTGGTGGAACTCAAAATGGAAAAGACACTGAGACCTGAAGGCATGAATCCTAGAATGCTGAGGGAAATCAGAGAGGAAACAGCAGATGCTCTGACCACAATCTTTCGAACATTCTTAGATATGGAAGTTGTGCCAATGAACTGGAGGGTTGCCAGTGCAACATATCTGTTTAAAAAGGAAGAAATAAATAAACTAGGAAACCACTCAGTCTAATGTCGATAGTAGGTAAGCTTCTAGAGGTCATAATGTGTGATAAAGTAATTCTGACTTAGAAAGACATAAGGGCCTGCAAATTCCTTGAGGGGATGGAGTATGATCTCAGCAGGTACGCAGGGATTGTACCCACCACAGAACTCTGCCACTGATTCCGCCAAATTTTGTGTGGTCAGCGGTAGGGGTCAGGAGGAGGTAGTGGGTGTGAGGCACATCTGAGCTTTCCCCTCCCCCATCAAAAGAGGCTGAAAAGCTTGCCAGGATAAGGATATTTGAACTCCTCCCCCAGAAAAACACATCTTGCCCCTCGTGTCATGGGTCTGCTTTAAAAATAAAATATAAAATTGGCACCCCTGATGTTCCAAGATCCAGCCCCAGAACCCGGCCACAGGTGGGCCCCACAGGTGTCGGTGAATTATGCCTGGTGAGACTGGGTATACCTGCGCTGATACTTTGGGTCTTGACTGAAGTCCGGGGTATGAGAACTCCCAACTTAGAGGCTCTCCTTCCTGGCCCTGTCCCTCTTTATGTCGATGGTCTTGTTAGGAGTGGATGGAAGCCTTGCCTCCACAAGGCCATCCCAGAAACTTGAACTGAAGGCCAGGAGCTGGCTTGTGGTGCCAGCTGAGTTTGCAACCGTTCCATTGGAACGTCGCAGCAATTTCAGCCCCAGGTTAATTAAAGACTGGCAGCATGGATTTGTAAAAGGCAAGTCATGTCTGACAAATGAGATATAACAAATGTACAGAGACTGAACTGATAAAGGAAATGCTGCTGAAGTTGTATATATGGATTTTCAAAAGATGTTTGATAATGTGCTGTAGAGAAGGCCTATTGATAAAATGAAGGCACACAGCATTAAAGGGTATGGGGTAGCATGGATAGGAAGTTGACTAAAGGACAGAATTCAGAGAGCAGTGGTGAATGGATGTTCTTCTGACTGGAGGGATGTGACATTGGTGTCACGTAGGGGTCAGTGTTGGAACCACTGCTCTTCTCAATATTTATACGTGATCTGGACTTGGGTATATGGAACATAATATCAAATTTTGCAGATGATACAAAAATAGGGAGAATGGTTAACTGTGAAGTCGACTTTAAGCAACTTCAGGAGCACATAGACAGGTTAGGTGATTGGGCAGATAGATGTCAAATTAAATTTAGTGTGGAGTAATTTGGGAGGAAGAATAAGGAAGGGACATATATATTAGAATTCTTCAAAAGGAGTAGAGGAGCAGCGAGACTTAAGGGTTCTGATACACAAAACTCAAACAGTTGGAGGGCAAATTGTTAAAAAGCAAAAACCATGAGAGTCTGGCTTAGAAATTGGACTGTGCCAGAATCAGGACGCGATTCCGGTGCAGCGCATGTTTCACGTACCTAATGAGGCTGATGGCAAGACCTTGGCAAATTGGTCCATCGGCCTCACTAGGATAGTACTGGCGAGCTGTGGGCGCTGATTGCGGCCCCAGAGGCAGCTCGCTAGTTATGGAAGGGAGTGAATTCAGCCAACCCAGATGCCAGTTAAGGGCCTCAGGTGATTCCTGGGAGGGGAGGGAATGGAGGGGGAATGCAGCGGCCCATGGTTTTAATGTGGAGTCAGGAGGAGCAGGAGCGCAACAAGGTCAGTAAAAAACTTGAAAGTCACCTTTTGGATGGCAGCCTTTAACGACCGCAGCTTTGGCCGCTGTATGCCTGACAGGTGTTAGGCCCCCGATGTGCATATGCAAATAACTTATCATGTTACAGGGGACGCCTACTGAGCAGCCTGATCCAACATGAGGGGAGGCGCACTTCCAGCATGGAATGAGAGTGTGCATGCCACCCATCATTCTGGACTTTTAGGCGTCTGTTTTACTGCAGACATAGAATTCAAAAGCAGAGATAATGCTAAGACTATACAAATCACTGGTTCAGGTACAGTTAGAATATTGAGGCAGATTTTCTGACCTTTGCCTCGGGAATACCCATTTTCTAAGTGCGAAGGTCAGGACAAAGGGAGTGGAAGACTGGTCCACTGTAGCCTTTACTTTTTCCTGGGATTTCTGGGGCTTCCCCCAAGAGGTAGAATAGAATCTCTGCCTGCATAAGGGACAGGTCCAACATTCTCATTTAAATTAGGTGGAAAGGGACACTCCACCTCAACGTGCGATGCTTTAGTTGGTTGGGTGTTCATTTCACGGGTGTCCAAAGAAGATGGTGTTGGATTTTTCTGCCTGATCCCTCTCAGATTTGAAGACCTGAGGTGGTCAGGCAGCAAAGCGAAGATATCTGACAAGGTAAATGTTGTCAACCTTTTGATAAGGGATGCAGCAGATTTTTTTCAAACTTGAAGGCCTTCTGGTTGCTTTTTTCTAATTGCCAGTAGGTCCCAACGCCTCTCAATCCTGCGCTTTTGGCTTCATTCCAATTCCTGGTACGAGGCCCTGCCAGAGGAGGCCTGTGCCTGAGGTATGACTTCAAATTCAGGTGTACTTTGGCCTGGGGAGGCACAGTGCATAAAAGCAGGGCCCCCAGAAAAATCGGCCCCATTATATCCAGTTTTGGGTGCCGGTTGTCAGGCTGTGGAGAGGGTGCCTTTCACTGCACCCTCTCCAATGTCTGGATATCTTTCTCATAAAGCGGTAACAAAAATTGTATACAGATCACCAGACCAGTGCTTTGTACAATCATTTCCAAAGATGTGTGCTCTATTCTTCTGGCTGCACAGCCCAAAATTCCCTTTGCTCTCCTTACTGCTGTCACACTCTATGTTGATGGGTTCAGTGATTTGCCCACCAGCACTGTCAATTTCTAGGTTTTACCTTTTAGAATCATACCATTTAGCTTATATTGCCACTGTTTATTATCCTTTCCAGAAAATACAATCTAGTTTTATGAAAGGCAGGTGTGGCCAACTAATTTAGTGGAATTTGGTTGATGAAATTGGCGGATGTGAGTAATGTGGTGATTCCTAGATATTGTGTACCACTTGCTGCTTTATTGTATTGGCATGCACACTATGCTAAGTTACTTCACACATCTTCAGAACCCTTCAGCAGAGCACATACTAACCCATCCCACTCTTGCAGGAGAAACTGGCACACAATTGGTGGGAAACCTCAAGAACAGGAAGAGGCCCCACTCGGTTGCAAACTTTGACTCCAATGGAGCATGCTGTCATCGTCATCATTGGAGATGGCGAGGCTGGAGGGTGTTTTTCTCTTTTATTTCTTTTTACTTAACTCTCCAGCACACACAGCATGACAATCTGGGGTTGCATTGCAGTGTTACTTATCTGCTACTGCTTACCTTTGCTACTATGTGCTAAGCCTTGTCCGTCTGTCCTTTTTCTAGGTCCTTCAGATTACTCTGTCGTGCAGCTGCACAGACGAAGGTGAAGCGCTACAGTAGGTAAGAGAGCACTTAAGACAGGCACTATAGATTCACATCTGGGTGATAATTAATGTGTAAGCCAGAAAAATGGTAAACCTTTTTGAAACTTTGTATGTGGAGTGAATATAACTGTAGTAGCTGGCGACCCTGCAATATTAAATGACATGAAAATCAATTTTGAATTTGGGCAGATGTTGGCCAGGACTGTTAATGCAGGGCAGCAGGAATTGTTCAGCCGAAGTGATTGTCAATGAGCTGTTGCAGAAGAGCACTGGTTGTAGGCAGGTGTTGGAGCCGTCCTTCTTCTTCGCCATCTTCGATGACATCAGTGCCTTCTCCCTCATCGTGCTGTGGGTCTTCATCCAATGATGGCTCCATATGTTGTCTCTGTTGCAGAGCAACATTATTCAACATGCAGCAAACCATGGTCATATGGGACACTCATTCTGGGCTACATTGGAGGAAGCCACCAGACCAGTCCAGGCAGAACAGTCATTGCTTGAAGACTCGGATAGTGTGCTCAATGAAGGCTCTAGTTAATCTGTGGATCTGATTGTAGCACAGTACAGCCACCCAACGTGGATACCTGACAGGAGTCATGAGCCAGGTGTTCGGGGGATAGTCCTTGTCCCTAAGCAGCCAGCCTCTCGCTTTCTGTGCAGTGGCAAAGAATGGGAGAATACAGGATTACTGCAATAATAATGTCATGGCAACTGCCAAGAAAGTGGACAAAAACCTGCATGATACGCTGCTGGTCATCACACATCAGTTGCACATTAATGGAGAGGAAGTCCTTGTGATTCAGGAAAAGAGTGGGCTCGTCTGAAGGAGCCTACACATTGACCTATGTGCAAGTCAATGAGTTCTTGGACTTGGGGGAATCCTGCAGTCTACACAAACTCCCGAGCCCTAGTCTGCTGTTTCCAATAGCCACAAGGAATGTGATGAAACTGTTTGCTTTAGCATACGCAGTGTCAGTCACCTGCTTAATGCACTGCAGACTGACTGATGTTGCTGATATCTCCTGTTGCAGCCTGGAAAAAACTGCAAGTTCAGGGATGCAGTAGCCTTAACTACAGCAGGCAATGCTGTGCTAGTGGGATGCAGGTCTTGTTGCAGGAGGTGACACAACTCTGACAGCCTTCCTAGAGAAGTGCTGCCTCCTTGTGCATTGCTCCTCAGAGAAGTATAGGTATGTTATCCTGCGTCTATACACTGTTGGGAAGATAAAGATTCCTGCAAGCACATCTCCTTCTATCTGGTTTACTGCAGCTGCAGCTCCGTTTGCTCCTACTTCTCTTCCTCATGTTTCTTCGAAGGAGATAAGCTCCGAAAGCTTGTGATTTTCAAATAAAACTGTTGGACTATAACCTGGTGTTGTAAGATTCCTTACATTTGTCCACCCCAGTACAACACCGGCATCTCCACATCATCTCTAGATATAGGGGGACCAGCAGAAGGATTCCCCATGTAGAAAAAAATGAGTTGCCAGAAGCCCTTTAAGATTTCAGAAGTTTGTACAGCCATTACAAACACATTAAAATCATCCAACTAGCCAAAAACAGCTATTAACTACCAGCAAAATGTTTCCCAAACCTTTGCCGCATTCTACACAGGTGAGGATCCATTTAAATGGTTGCTTCTTGACCTGTACAACTTATATTTTGTGAGTGTGTTGAGGAAGTAGCCGTGGCAGCATTGATTGACATGAAAATCACTTTGGTTTCTTAACTACATCATTGGACCCCTATTTGAATATATTTATTTAGCCCCTGTATGTTTTTCGTGGGAGCGCTGGCCAACGAAATCGAGGTCGGCCCAAAAAAAATCAAAATGGGCTGACCTCTGGTGGTAGTTCAATGTGTTTAGTTATGCAATTTTTATTCCACTACTGCTCCATTAATAACACCAACAACTTGCATTTATATTGCATCTTTAGCATAGTAAAAATGACCAAAGGTGCCTCATGGGAGCGTTACCGAGACACATAAAGAGATATTAGGACAGGTGACCAAAAGCTTGGTCAAAGAGGTAGGTTTTAAGGAGCGTCTTAAATGAGGAGAGAGAGGTAGAGAGACTAATGGGATGAAAGCCCCTTTCTCTGCTGGATGAAAGGAGTTTGGAAGCCTTAATTGTCTCTAGTAGGTGTAAATCCATGACACAAAATAGCTTACGAATTGGCACTAACTTTTCTATCTTATTGATTGGCCCCTTCCTTTGGCTCTCTGTCTCCCAGCACATCAACTTTAAAATCCTCAACCTTGTTCTCATATCCCTCTGTGGCTTCACTCCTCCCTACCTCAGCAGTCTTTTCCAATTCTAAATCCTAACATGCAACCTCCACTCTACTCTACTGACTTTGGTTGATTGTGTGTCACCTCTCTCTGTCACCACTCCAGCATCGGTGATAGAGGTTTCACCTACCATGCCTTACAACATACTGACATTCTCCATCCTTCAAAACCCTCCTCAAAGCATTCCTCTTCATTCTAGTGCCTTCCGCCATTTTTCCTAACCTCTCTCCCTTCTCTTGTGCCACCTAACCCAATGTAAATGGGGCATTTTATTACATGAAAGTCGCAGTTAAATTGTAATTTGTTGTTATTGCTGCTGTTGATCAGCACGGAAATACAACAACATTATTTTAACAAGGACTGCTGTACGTTTGGTGATAGCTGTGCAATCTCACTAATGAAAATGATAAAGAGTACTGAAGGTTTTGATAAGTCTACATATGTTCTCAGTCCAGATGTTCCCCTCATTTATCTCTGGTGGAAAGCAATCCAAATATATAACAAGATAAATCAAGAAAAGTAATGCTGGATGTTGGGAGGTTGTGCACTAGGTTACCCTGCAGAGTTAACTGTAGGGATGCTTTAATTGGTTGGAGAGGGAGAAAAATCAGCCTCGGTTCCCATCCTAGTTCATTAATTAGTGATTCTGGCTGGGAAGTCCGTGGGTGTAGGCAAAATTGGTGTTGGCTGTGATGCCCCAAGGTGGGATTCCAGTCATCACTTTCTAAGCTGACACATGAAGAATCGCTACTTGGGTCAGTTAACAGAGGGCAGCTGTAGTCAGAAATTCAGGGGAGGGAGGGGAGATAAATCCGAGTGGGAAAAAAAATACAGAGCTTGAAGAATAAGGGGATTGTGCTGTTTCAGTGACACTAGGTGAGTGATTTTTTTCAGTGCATGTTCCCCTGAGACGTTGCTTATCCATTTTAAATTTGCTTTTGTGGAGGAAACATAAATGGCCCACGTTCCCGAAGCTTAAGACCTAAAGTCACATGATATCACAGAAATCACTTCTGGTTGGAAAATGATTGCCTGTCACCATTTTTCACTGTGACTAAAGCTATTTTCGATTGCTCATCATCTTTCTATGGCTCATCTATGCAGTTTTTCTAATAGTGACCTGCAAACCCTTGGTCCAGAAAAGGAACATTTGATATAATAATAATTCATATGAAGCATACAGCGTTTGAAGTCCATATACACATTGCAGACATGTACCAGGTAAATGGTCTGATTCTCACCTTTATAAAAACTAATGTATTCATTATTCATTTAAATAGGCCACTTTAGCACATCGTTAGTTACTAACTACATTCCAAGAGATTAGCTAGTGTAAATGCTATAATTCTAAATGATTTAATCACTCCTAAACTGTTTTATCAGTATAGAAATGTGATTTTTCAACAAAAAATATTTCGAATCCAGCATTTTTGTACTCACCAAGGAGATTCCAAACAGAATTACTCAATTTTTTCACACTGAAAAATTGAGTGGGAAGGAAAAATATGCGGATGGATTTTCTCCATCGCAGAATCTGGGAGGCTGGGAGAACATGCTACATCAGGAGGCCCAGTCCATTTTGAAGACCGGACTTCATTTGCATCAGGACTGCAGCTGGAAATCGGGCCCGAGGAAGGTGGGGGGACGGGGGGGGAAGAGGTCATCTGGGGAGTGGGAAGGGAGTGGGAGCTGGAGCGGCAGCTGCCGAGGCTTGGTTTCTGTAACCTGGAGAAGCACTATTGCTCTTACCAGCCCCACAAAAATGAAGGCAACCACACCTTTCGGGTCCTCTTCAACCGTGCCCATGGTGTTGACTGGGGATATTTTTAAAGGAGGTTGAGTATTCATCCTTGGGCATTGTAAAATAATATTCAATATTGACAAATACAAGCTTATGCACACAGGTGCTAAAGTATTAAATCTAAATATACAAGCAGGGTACAACCTTGCAAAAGGTGAATGGAGAAAAGGATTTGGGTGTGATAGCTGACAAGTCCTTAAAACTCTATAATGTTAGATAGCAATTACTAAGGCAAACAGAATGTCATTGTACATAGTTAGAATTACATAGAATGTAAGTCCAAGTAATGTTAATCAGAATTCACTTGACGTGCTGTATCCAGTTCTTGTCACTATACTTTGAAAGGTATATTGATATACTTGAAAGGATGCATAAAAGACTTAACAGAAAAATCTCTAGGATTTAAATTATTAAATTGCCAGAAGTCTAGAGGTACCAAAACATTGGGGTATGATCTGATCTGAAGAGAATATATGAAGTGAAATATGTTTTTAAATTAGACGGGGGACAAGTAATAGGACAATACGGTTTTCAGGTGAGAAAGTAGGGGGCAAGATGAAACTACTTTCTCACAATAATTATAACTTACACTTAAACTGCCGACCAGCACACTAAATGGCAATACAGTTGACACTTTCAGAAAGGAGTTAGACTGATTTCTGAATCAAGAGGCAGTAAAAGTAGGTGGGGCTTAGATCTAGGGTATGATAGAGAAATGAATAGCTCTGCCTTTATTTTAACTCAGGGTTGCCGTATTCGTTGCATGGTGTGGGCCTTGCCAGGAGCACTGAGCAGAAAGAACCAGAAGACTCAGAAGAAAGTCAAAATGATAAGTGGACTTAATTTTTTTAAAGTTTCCATGGGGAGACCAGGTGGAGCAGGAGTTCTCACCTGGGTCTCAAGTAAAGCTAGGCACTGGGCTTCCCTCCCCTGACTGCGATCACTTAACCACCGCCCACCCCCCCCACTTACCTGACTACCAGGGACAGTTCTCGCGGAAGTGGTCCCAGGCTGCAACCTCCTGCCACACTCACCCAACTCCCGGGTGCAAGCTGGAGTCAGGCCTGACCTAGTTAAATGAGGCCCAGAAGTTAAAATGGTCGGGCCTCGCATCGGTGGACAACACCGGCCTCAGGCCCACTTCCTGCCTCATGCTAAAATCGGGGCTATTGTTTAAAGTAAACACAACTTGATCATGTAGAGTTGTGAGTTAATTTCTGAGTCTGCTTTCAAATTGGATGAAGGGGGGAATTGTAGACTTTGCTGCTATGAAGGACTTGGGAGATATCTTGGACAATGAGGGAGTTTGTGAGGGATTGTGGGGGGAGAGCAGGCACTTATGAAATGATTTTATTTGATGAGTCAGCCTTTATTTATTGAAAGTTCTGGGCTCTCATTTGTGCTTTTCTTGCTCTGGCAGCTGACTCTCCAGCTGAACATTGATGAAGTGGAAACCCTTCCTGTACACATTTTTAAAATTTATTCTCAGGATGTGGGCATCGCTGGCAAGGCCAAATTTATTATCCATCCATAGTTGCCTTCTTCTTGAACCGTTGCAGTCCATGTGGTGAAGGTTCTCCCACAGTGCAGTTAGGTAGGGAGTTCCAGGATTTTGACCCAGCGACAATGAAGGAACGGTGATATATGTCCAAGTCAGAATGGTGTGTGATTTAGAGGGGAACTTGGAGGTGGTGGTGTTCCCATGCACCTGCTGCCCTTGCCTTCCTAGGTGGTGGAGATCGCGGGTTTGCTGCCTCCCAAAGCTTTGGTGAGTTGCTGTAGTGCATCCAGTAGATAGTACACACTGCAGCTTTAGTACACCGATGGTGGAGGGAGTGGATGTTTAAGCCAGCGGACGGGGTGCTGATCAAGCGGACTGCTTTGCCTATCAAGCTTCTTGAGTGTTGTTGGAGCTGTGCCCATCCAGGCAAGTGGAGGGTATTCCATCACACTCCTGACTTGTGCCTTGTAGGTGGTAGAGAGGCTTTGGAGAGTCAGAAGGTGAGCCCCTCACCGCAGAATATCCAGCCTCTGACCTGCTCTAGTAGCCATGGCATTTATGTGGCTGGTCCGGTTGAGTTTCTGGTCAATGGAGACCCCCAGGATGTTGATAGCGGGGAACTCAGTGATGGTATTACCATTGAATGTCAAGGGGAGGTGGTTAGGCTCTCTCTTGTTGGAGATGGCCATTGCCCGACACTTGCGTGGTGCAAATGTCACTTGTCATTTATCAGTGGAAGCGTGGTTGTTGTCCAGATCGTGCTATGTGTGGGCATGGACTGCTTCATTATCTGAGGAATTTGCAAATGGAACTGAACATTTTGTAATCATCAGCGAACAGCCCCATTTCTGACCGTACGATGGAGGAAAGGCCATTGATGAAGCAGCTGGAGATTTTTGGGTCTAGGACGTTGCTCTGAGGAACTTCTGCAGCCATGTCCTGGGGCTGAGATGATTGGCCTCCAATGACCACAACCATCTTCTATTGTGCTAGGTGTGATTCCAGCCACTGGAAAGTTTTCCTCCTGATCCCCATTGACCAATTTTACTCGGGCTCCTTGGTGCCATCCTCGGTCAAATGCTGGCTTGTCTTCTGTTAGCTACACAGATCAGTCTATTATGCCTTGGACACGAGGGAAATGGCCACTACTGTAAATCCCAGAGCTTTCTCATTCTGACTGTTGGTGTCCATTGCGAAGTTAATGTACTGGTTTGCTCTGACAAACAGGTCATTGGTGACCTGTTTGATGCAGCTGTGCACTGCGGATTGGAAGATGCAGGTGATGTCCCCTTTAGCAGCCTGGAAGGAGCCTGTGGCGAGAAAGTTAAGGGTGGTGGTGACTTTGACAGCCATTGGCAAAGTATGGTCCCCTGGTCCAGCGAGTAGCAGGTCCAACTGCAACAGGCTGCATAGGTCAGCGACAACCTGCCTTGTGAAGCACAGCCTCCTCCTGCTCTGCTGTTCAGAAATATCCAAGAATGTGACTCGTGGCCTATAGTCCCTGTGGGCTGGGTGAGGCCTTCTACAAGCAGCCCCCTGCAGCAGACCTGCCATCTTTCAACAGGCCCAGCTGCTCATTGTCCAGGTTCTCCAGGCTGATGCTGAATCTGCTCCTCTTCTTCCAACTGTCCGTCCATCCAAAAGAGTGAAGCAAAAACAGACCCCATGAGAAGTAAACTGGAAGCTCACAACTGGCTTGGAAATGCACTACTCACAATGTCACACAGATCCTAATGATCTGAGTGCCTGCAGGTGAGTTTCTGTTTAAATGTCGGCGAAAATGGGGCAGAAAGTGGATTTTCTCGATTTTAACTGCTCACCCACCCCGGTCCCACCAGATGGGTTGGGTTAAAATCGGGCCCTCGGGGTCACAAAATGGCATGGTATGCAAAACGAGTGGGAATCTGGTGGGTTGAGTACGACCCAATTTTCCACTCCCTGCTTGCTAGATTTAGGTCAGGGGAAGTGTTCACGAACATTGGGAATTTCTATCCAGTTGTGCCTTGTTGAACAAAATAAACTGTACAATGTTGCATACAGTTAAATCCCCATGAAATGGCTGTAGCTCGTAATCACAAGTTGCTTATAATTAGAGAAATTTGGGCTCTTTAGCTTTGAAAGGAAACAAATGAGAGGGGACCTCAGAGGGTTATAAGATAGTAAATGGTATAGGAAAGGCAGAGAGCACAACTTCAAACTAAACAGTGATAGAAGAACAAAAGGGCACAGGGTTCAAAGTAGTGAAAGGTAGAGTTAGGACTGGCATCAGGAAGCTCTTCATGCAAAGAATGACTAATATAGAATGCACTTCTGAATAGAGGAGTGGAGCCAAAAACCTGGAATCATTTAAGAGACAGGGACTGTAGGTTTTTCTGGATGGATGAATTAAATTGGGCTGAATGGTCTTTCTCATCTGTGCTGTATTCTCTGTGTTGATTTCTGAGCTCCTGCTACCATTTACAAAGTTATTACTTCTGCAGCATTCTGTGTAAACTATAAGAAAAGCATTTCTATATGTATTATTTTGAAGCATAAATAAGACAAATTGAATTTAGAAAGAAAATACACAACTGGGTCACAGAGACACCTTGAGGGTATCTGGCATGTCAAGGATTTGTTTCAGTGGAGTTAAAGAAAAATAAATGATTCATATCTCATAAGTTCATTTTGTGTTGCCAACATCAGAAAGGTACTTTGTACTTTGTAATCGTTTCCAGTCGCATTCAGGGGAATTATTTATACAATTAGTTTAATGAGAAACTGAATCAAGTATTGTCAAGACACTTCGGCTAAATTCACTGCCATGTCAAAAATCAGATTTGATGAATGCAGAAATAGATTTCCAGAAACCTATTCAGTAAAGTTATCAATTTTGCCTCGAATTGAAACTCTTTTCACTAAAAATGGGGCATTCTCAGCAGTAGCTTGTGGCTACAATTTCACCTGTCAGTGTTGGATTTATTTAATATTGTAACTCAGCATGCACCAATCTACGCACTGACACAGACTCAGTTTTTCTCTCTCTCTCTCTCTCTTGCTCTCTCTCTGTTTTCATCTTGTTTCCCTGCTGCATAGCTTTGTCTTTCTTTGGATTTGCCTCTCTTTCATTTTATAACCCTTTGTTTTCCTTTATTAGTGATCATTCTTCTCTGCTGCTCTCCATTGTAGTTTATTTTATGGGGTTTAACGAGGTCACCTGAATGCTCACAATCACACACTGAACTCCCCGCAGCACAGATATCAGATTGACCACAGTGCTAAACAGTATCCATCTGCCAGTCATCCCACCTACACTCACTAAGACTTCAAAGGTAAGTATAGATGAGGAAAGATATGCAACCCTTCTAGTTTATTCTTCCAGAGACCTTCATGGTCTGTACGTAGGAACAGGAGTTGGCCATTCAGCCCCTCGAGCCTGCTCCGCCATTCAATTAGATCATGGCTGATCTGTATCTTAACTCCATCTACTCACCTTGCTTCCATAACCCTGAATACCTTTCCCTAACAAACATTTAGCAATCTCAGTTCTTAAATTTTCAAATGACCCCTAGCCTCAACAGATTTTTGGGAGAGAGAGTTCTAGACGTCCACTACCCTTTGTGTGAAGAAGTGCTTCCTGATATCACCCCTGATCAGCCTAGCACTAATTTTAATGTTTTGCCCCCTCGTTCTGGACTCTCCCACCAGAGGAAATAGTATATCTCCATCTACCCTATCAAATCATTTGATCATCTTAAACACTTCAATTAGATCACCCCTTAATCTTCTATATTCAAGGGAGAGCCTGGTGAGTAAGTAATGTACATGTTTATGCTGGTGCCGCCATCTTGAATAGGGTCCTGAGAAAGGTGGCCGGAGTGGATGCCTGTTTCAGATGAAACGGCACGGACACAATGGGCCGAACGGCCTTCTGTGCCGTAACTTTCTATGATTCTCTGAAAGGCCACTTGCAAGATGCAAATCGAGGCCTTATATAGAATCCTATTGCAATTCTGAGATACAACTCAGAAGTGTGCAATGTCTACACTCCGCCCATTTGTACTAGTGTTGAGCGACCCAACCAGCAGTCCTTATAGAGACCGTTGGGGTTGCTCAAAAAATGGCCAAAGTTACTTAACATTTATTTTGTGGGGCCAGGAGGAGTAGAAATACAACTCTTGGGCCCACAAAAATATTGTAGTTCACAGCCAGCGTATGCGAGGCCCACCGCCCCATCTGGGATCGCTCGCCCCTCCTCTTTCCCCAGCTCCTATGCAGAACTGGCTAATTTCCCATTCAGCCCAACCAGCAAACTGCCTCAGTGTGCCACGTTAGCACCTGCAACTAATCAGCTGCATGAAAATGAGGCCCGATCCTCAAAATGGCTTGGTCCTCACGGCGGTAACAACAAGTGAGCAGCAAACGTGTGCGGCTAAAATTAAAATTGGCCCCAGTGTTGTCTGTTTGGCCATAACTGCCAAGATGCCACCAATGATTTCTATGGGCCTTGATGAATCTAGCAGAGATGACTGTGTCTGGATCAGCAGAGAGGAAGATGTAAAGCTCTGCCATCTGCTGTAAGGACACCAGTAGTTACCATGCAGCATAGAGCTTGCACATGTGCCGGAACAGTAATGGTCAGCTGTGGCGTGAAAACTGTCTGTGTTTACTTGCAGGTCTGCTGTGGTGCTGACCTACGGTATGGTGCTGTAGAGTGACAGTGCAAAAGGCCTCTACACAGGTCTGATTCAGCAGCTGTCAAAGTAGAGGCCAATTGCTGGGTTGTGCCATCACTTGTCCGCAGACTCATATCTGCATCTACGGGTCCCTTTCCCTTCGTCCTCATCTGCCACTTCTTAATCCTATGTCTTTTCAGCCTTGGCAAAGGTTGCTGATGGGCTGAATTGCCCTATAATGCTCTCCAGAAACTTAAATTTTTGCCCATCTCCTTGTGACACTTTCCTTTAATTGGCTCCATCTCTTTAAATTTGACCTACATGTAATTTTCTTCTCCTACCAGCGGTATCATCGCAAGAACCAGTGGAGTTTGCACCTGGATAACCTTACAATTGAACAAAGTATTCACTGATAGCAACCGCAGCAAGAGCCCAAAGAAGGATGAGGAGCCAGAAAAACCAGAGTCAGCAGCTACAAAACTTAATACAGAACATTGGGGTTGATTTTAACCCTACCCATCTGGCAGAAACCGGGCGGCTCGGCTGAAAAAATTGTCTAGGTGACTTACCTGCTGATGTCCCGCCAGGATTTAACCATCTTCCATTTCAACCTGCTCGTCTGAACAGGCAGCAAAGGCACCACATGTCTGAAGCCGGTGGGGTCCTTCTTTCAACATACGGATTAGTGCCCAATGACATCATCAGGCCCCAATTGCTATTTTAACTGCAACCTGAGCAGGAAAGTTGTTGTGGCTTTCTCACCAGCTAAACTGAAGTAAGAAAAAAGATCAGAAGCAGAAGAGGCCTTTCAGGGTGCATTTTTTTTACTTTCTTTTGTGAGGCCAGGAGAAGCTGAAGTGCTGGGCTCTAAACCAAAATTGACATAAAGTCAGCAAGGTTAGTTTAGATTAGACTTTGCGTATAGCTGATAAGTTAATAGCTTTGAATCGACAGTCTGTTGGATATTTGAAAAGTTTCGTTAGTTCGGGTTGTTACTGACAAACTCACAGCTTTAGCAAAGGTTTCTGGATTTTATACAACTTTGTCTTTCCAAGTCGGTGTGGTATTTCAGCATGAATGGGATGGTGGCAAGACAATTTTACTTAAATAAACCTATTTCTGATTATGGGGAGTGCAATTCCCGTTGGCAGCTCACTGACTTTATCATAATAAAACCCGACCGCAAAAATGGATCGGGCCTCATGCTGGACTTATTGGTAAATGAAAATCGACCCCACCGGGGTCTGCAGGTGGGTTGGGTGGCACTGGACATGACCCATAGTTGGGGAGGACTCTTGTTAACTGGGCTGAGGCTTCTTGTAATAGAGTGTGTTGTATTTGTCAGTGGCTACTTTCTCTGCTGGGGGAGGAGGAGAAAACATAGCAACAAAGAAAATAGGAGCAGGAGTAGGCCATTCGGCCCTTCGAGCCTGCTCTGCCATTCAATTTGATCATGGCTGATCCACTATCTCAATACCATCTTCCCGTTCTCTCCCCATACTCCTTGATGCCTTTGATGCCTAGAAATCTATCTAGTTCCTTCTTAAATATATTCAGTGACTTGGCCTCCATAGTCTAATGTGGTAGAGAATTCCACAGGTTCACCACCCTCTGAGTGAAGAAATTTCACCACATCTCAGTCCTAAATGTCCTACCCCATATCTTGAAATGGTGACCCCTCGTTCTAGACCCACCCCAGCCAGGGGAAACATCCTCCCTGCATCCAGTTTGTCCAGCCCTGTCAGAATTTTACTTTTCAGTGAGATCCCCTCTCATTCTTCTAAACTCTAGTGAATACAGGCCGAGTCAACCCAATCTCTCCTCATACGACAGTCCTGCCAGGGATCAGTCTGGTGAACCTTTGCTGCACTCCCTTTATGGCAAGTATCTCCTTTCTTAGGTGAGGAGACCAAAACTGCACACAATACTCCAGGTGTGGTCTCACCAAGGCCCTGTATAACTGCAGTAAGACATCCTTGCTCCTATACTCAAATCCTCTTGCAATGAAGGCCAACATACCATTTGCCTTCCTAACTGCATGCTGCACCTGCATGTTTGCTTTCAGTGACTGTTGTACAAGGACACCCAGGTCCCTTTGGACATCAACATTTCCCAATGTATCACCATTTAAATAATATGCTGCCTTTCTGTTTTTCCTTCCGAAGTGGATAACTTCACATTTATCCACATTATACTGCATCTGCCATGTATTTGCCCACTCACTCAACTTGTCTAAATCGCCATGAAGCCTCTTTGCATCCTTCTCACAACTTACAATCCCACCTAGTTTTGTATCGTCAACAAACTTGGAAATAATACATTTGGTTCCCTCATCCAAATCATTGATAATATATTGTGAATAGCTGGGGCCCAAGCACTGATCCCTGCGGTACCCCACTAGTCACCACCTGCCACCTCGAAAAAGACCCATTTATTCCTACTCTCTGTTTCCTGTTTGTTAACCAATTTTCAATCCATGCCAGATATTACCCCCAATCCCATGTGCTTTTATTTTGCACACTAACCTCTTATGTGGGACTTTATCAAAGGCCTTCTGAAAATCCAAATCCACCACATCCACTGGTTCTCCCTTATCTATCCTACCAGTTACATCCTCAAAAAACTCCAGCAGGTTTGTCAAACATGATTTCCCTTTCATAAATCCATGTTGACTTTGTCTAATCCCGTTGATATTTTCAACGTGTCCTGTTATCAGTCCTTTATAATAGACTCCAGCATTTTCCCTACTACTGATGTTAGGCTAATCAGCCTGTAGTTCCCTGTTTTCTCTCTCCCTCCTTTTTTTAAATAGTGGGGTTATATTTGCCACCTTCCAATCTGTAGGAACAGTTCCATAATCTATAGAATTTTGGAAGATGACAACCAATGCATCCACTATTTCCATGGCTACCTCTTTTAGTACTCTGGGATGCAGATTATCAGGTCCTGGGGATTTATCGGCTTTCAGTCCCATTAATTTCTCCAGCACTCTTTTTTTTACTAATACTAATTTCCTTTAATTCCTCCTTCTCACTAGTCCCTTGGTTCCCTAGCATTTCTGGGAAGTTATTTGTGTCCTCTTCCGTTAAGATAGAACCAAAGTATTTGTTTCATTGCTCTGCCATTTCCCTGTTCCCCATTATAAATTCTCTCGTTTCTGACTGTAAGGGACCTTCATTTGTTTTTGGTAATCTTTTTTCTTTTTACATATCTGTAGAAGCTTTTACAGTCTGCTTTTATGTTCCATGTAAGTTTACTCTCATACTCTATTTTTCCCCTCTTAGTCAATCCTTTTTTGTTGAATTCTAAACTGCTCCCAATCCTCAGGCTTACTACTTTTTCTGGCAACTTTATATGTCTCCTCTTTGTATCTAATACTATGCTTAATTTCTTTTGTTAGCCATGGTTGGGCCACTTTTCCTTTTGTGTTTTTGCGCCAGAAAATAACTGACCTGTTGCAATTCATGCATTTGTTCCTTTAATGTTAGCTATTGCCGATCCATTGTCATGCCTTTTAATGAAGCTCCCCAATCTAACATAGCCAACTCACTCCTCATACCTTCGCAATTTCCTTTGTTTAGATTTAGGACCCTAGTTTCAGATTGGACGACTTCACTTTCCACCTTAACGAAGAATTCTATCATGTTATGGTCACTCTTCCCTAAAGGACCCCACACAACAAGATTATTAATTAACCCCTTCTCATTGCACAATACCCATTCTAGGATAGTCTGTTCCCTAGTTGGCTCCTCACTGTACCGGTCCAAAAAACTATCTCGTACACACTCCAGAAATTCAACCTCCACAGTGTTATTGCTAATTTGGTTTGGCCAGTCTATATGTAGATTAAAGTCACCCATGATTACAGTAGTACCCTTGTTACATGCATCTCTAATTTCCTGTTTGATGCTGTCCCCTACATTACCACTACTGTTTGGAGGCCGACAGACAACTCCCAAAAGTGTTTTCTTTCTTTTTTATTCGTTCATGGGATGTGGGCATCGCTGGCAAGGCCAGCATTTATTGCCCTTGAGAAGGTGGTGGTGAGCCACCTTCTTGAACCGTTGCAGTCCGTGTGGTGAAGGTTCTCCCACAGTGCGGTCCGAAGGGAGTTCCAGGATTTTGACCCAGCGACGATGAAGGAACGGCGATATATATCCAAGTCGGGATGGTGTGTGACTTGGAGGGGAACGTGCAGGTGGTGTTGTTCCCGTGTGTCTGCTGCCCTTGTCCTTCTAGGTGGTAGAGGTCGCAGGTTTGGAAGGTGCTGTCGAAGAAGCCTTGGCGAGTTGCTGCAGTGCATTCTGTGGATGGTACACATTGCAGCCACAGTGCGCCGGTGGTGAATGTTTAGGGTGGTGGATGGGGTGCCAATCAAGCGGCTGCTTTGTCCTGGATGGTGTTGAGCTTCTTGAGTGTTGTTGGAGCTGTGCTCATCCAGGCAAGTGGAGAGTATTCCATCACACTCCTGACTTGTGCCTTGTAGATGGTGGAAAGGCTTTGGGGAGTCAGGAGGTGAGTCACTCACCGCAGAATACCCAGCTTCTGACCTGCTCTTGTAGCCACAGTATTTATGTGGCTAGTCCAGTTAAGTTTCTGGTCAATGGTGACCCCCAGGATGTTGATGCTGGGGGATTCGGTGATGGTAATACCATTGAATGTCAAGGGGAAGTGGTTAGACTCTCTCTTCTTGGAGATGGTAATTGCCTGGCACTTGTCTGGCGCGAATGTTACTTGCCACTTATCAGCCCAAGCCTGGACGTTGTCCAGGTCTTGCTGCATGCGGGCTCGGACTGCTTCATTATCTGAGGGGTTGTGAATGGAACTGAACACTGTGCAATCATCAGCGAACATCCCCATTTCTGACCTTATGATGGAGGGAAGGTCATTGATGAAGCAGCTGAAGATGGTTGGGCTGAGGACACTGCCCTGAGGACCTCCTGCAGCAATGTCCGGGGCTGAGATGATTGGCCTCCAACAACCACTATCATCTTCCTTTGGCTAGGTATGACTCCAGCCACTGGGGAGTTTCCCCCCGATTCCCATTGACTTCAATTTTACTAGGGCTCCTTGGTGCCACACTCGGTCAAATGCTACCTTGATGTCAAGGGCAGTCACTCTCACCTCACCTCTGGAATTCAGCTCTTTTGTCCATGTTTGGACTAAGGCTGTAATGAGGTCTGGAGCCGAGTGGTTCTAGCGGAACCCAAACTGAGCATCGGTGAGCAGGTTATTGGTGAGTAAGTGCCGCTTGATAGCACTGTCGACAACACCTTCCATCACTTTGCTGATGATTGAGAGTAGACTGATGGGTTGGTAATTGGCCGGATTGGATTTGTCCTGCTTTTTGTGGACAGGACATACCTGGTGTGCGGATACACAGTGTGCTGAGAGTTTGGTACGTGTGGGAGTTCGGTGAAGTGGGGGAAGGAGGTGCTGCTTTGCCTTGCTTTTCCTAACTTTTCCCGCAGAGCGGCAGTGGACCTGAGAGTAGAAGACTGAGATTGTGGAATAAAAGTAGCAGCAGACCTGCAACAAGAGACAACTACTGTGCGACATCACAGGTGAGGCAGGAGAGTCCGAGAGGTGAGCAGAGTATAAAAGGGGAGGCCTAGTCATGGCAGCACAGCTCGCACCCGTGATATGCTCCTCCTGCACTATGTGGGAAGTCATGGACACTACCAGTGTCCCTGGCGACCATGTGTGCAGGAAGTGTGTCCAGCTGCAGCTACTGGCTAACCGTCTTTCGGAGATGGAGCTGCGGGTTGACTCACAGTGGAGCATCCACGATGCTGAGACTATCGTGGATAGCACGTTCAGTGAGGTGGTCACACCGCAGGTAAAGAATACGCAGGCAGAAAGGAAATGGGTGACCGCCAGGCAGAGTAAAAGGACTAGGCAGTTAGAGCAGGAGTCCCCTGGGGCCATCTCCCTCTCAAACAGATATACCGCTTTGGATACTGTTGGGGGAGATGGCTTATCAGGAGAAAGCAGCAAGAGCCAGGTTCGGGGCACCACGGGTGGCTCTGCTGCACAGGAGGGGAGGAAGAAGAGTGGCAGGGCTATAGTGATAGGGGATTCCATTGTAAGGGGAACAGATAGGCGTTTCTGCGGCCGCAAACGTGACTCCAGGATGGTATGTTGCCTCCCTGGTGCTAGAGTCAAGGATGTAACGGAGCGGCTGCAGGGCATTCTGGAGGGGGAGGGTGAACAGCAGTAGTCGTGGTCCATATTGGTACCAACGACATAGGTAAAAAAAGGGATGAGGTCCTGCAAGGTGAATTTAAGGAGTTTGGAGATAAATTAAAAAGCAGGACTTCAAAGGTAGTGATCTCAGGATTACTACCGGTGCCACGTGCTAGTGAGTATAGGAACAGGAGAATAGACAGGATGAATGCGTGGCTGCAGGGATGGTGTAGGAGGGAGGGATTTAGATTCCTGGGACATTGGGACCGGTTCTGGGGAAGGTGGGACCTGTACAAGTGTGACGGGTTACACCCGAGCAGGACAGGGACAAATGTCCTCGCGGGGGTGTTTGCTAGTGCTGTTGGGGAAGGTTTAAACTAGAGTGGCAGGGGGATGGGAACCTGAGCGGGGAGTCAGAAGGGAATAAAGTTGAGAGCAGCAAGAGAGGGGAAGACCCAGGGGAAATCTACAATACAAATAGTGCAAACAGTTGTTCAAGAACAAGTGAAAGGGAAAAGCATAGAGCAGCGGAAAGAAAGTGTACTTTAGGCACTTTAGGTACTTTAGGCACGACAGATAAAATGAAAACTAGAAGGCGTAAGGCGATTAACCCAGCATCAAAGCTGTGGCAGGGGGTTGGGAACCTGAGCAGGGAGACAGAGGAAAGCATATCAGGAAGGGACAGAAGGTATGGAGTAAAAGGTAAAGTGTTAAAAAAGGAAAAAGCAGGAACTAAGTGTCACAAAACATATTTGAAAGTTCTTTATCTGAATGCACGTAGCATTCATAACAAAATGGACGAGTTAACAACACAAATAACGACATATGGGTATGATCTTGTGGCCATTACAGAAACATGGCTGCAGGGTGACAACGACTGGGAATTAAATATGCCAGGGTATTTAACAATCAGGAAGGACAGGCAGGAAGGAAGGGGAGGTGGGGTGGTTATGTTAATAAGGGAAGGAATCACTGTAATACAGAGAAAAGATATTGGGACAAAGGATCAGGATAATGAAACAGTTTGGGTAGAGATAAGGAATAATAAGGGGCAAAAAACACTCGTGGGCGTAGTATATAGGCCTCCTAATAGTTGCAACTCTGCTGGAAGAAGTATTAATCAGGAAATAGTCGGGGCATGTAATAAGGGAACAGCTATAATTATGGGGGATTTTAACTATCATATTAACTGGACAAATCAAATTGGGCAGGGTAGCCTTGAGGAAGAGTTTATTGAGTGTATTAGGGATGGGTTTCTTGAGCAGTATGTAACTGAACCTACAAGGGGGCAAGCAACCTTGGACCTGGTCCTGTGTAATGAGCCAGGATTAATTAATAATGTCCGAGTTAAGGATCCCCTTGGAATGAGTGACCATAACATGGTTACATTCCATATCCAATTAGAGGGTGAGAAGGTTGGTTCTCAAACAAGCGTACTGAGCTTGAATAAAGGAGACTATGATGGTATGAGAGCGGAATTATAGAATCATAGAAGTTACAACATGGAAACAGGCCCTTCGGCCCAACATGTCCATGTCGCCCAGTTTATACCACTAAGCTAGTCCCAATTGCCTGCACTTGGCCCATATCCCTCGATACCCATCTTACCCATGTAACTGTCCAAATGCTTTTTAAAAGACAAAATTGTACCCGCCTCTACTACTGCCTCTGGCAGCTCGTTCCAGACACTCACCACCCTTTGAGTGAAAAAATTGCCCCTCTGGACCCTTTTGTATCTCTCCCCTCTCACCTTAAATCTGTGCCCCCTCGTTATAGACTCCCCTACCTTTGGGAAAAGATTTTGACTATCGACCTTATCTATGCCCCTCATTATTTTATAGACTTCTATAAGATCACCCCTTAACCTCCTACTCTCCAGGGAAAAAAGTCCCAGTCTGTCTAACCTCTCCCTGTAAGTCAAACCATCAAGTCCCGGTAGCATCCTAGTAAATCTTTTCTGCACTCTTTCTAGTTTAATAATATCCTTTCTATAATAGGGTGACCAGAACTGTACACAGTACTCCAAGTGTGGCCTCACCAATGCCCTGTACAACTTCAACAAGACATCCCAACTCCTGCATTCAATTTTCTGACCAATGAAACCAAGCATGCTGAATGCCTTCTTCACCATCCTATCCACCTGTGACTCCACTTTCAAGGAGCTATGAATCTGTACTCCCAGATCTTTTTGTTCTATAACTCTCCCCAACGCCCTACCATTAACGGAGTAGGTCCTGGCCCGATTCGATCTACCAAAATGCATCACCTCACATTTATCTAAATTAAACTCAATCTGCCATTCATCGGCCCACTGGCCCAATTTATCAAGATCCCGTTGCAATCCTAGATAACCTTCTTCACTGTCCACAATGCCACCAATCTTGGTGTCATCTGCAAACTTACTAACCATGCCTCCTAAATTCTCATCCAAATCATTAATATAAATAACAAATAACAGCGGACCCAGCACCGATCCCTGAGGCACACCGCTGGACACAGGCATCCAGTTTGAAAAACAACCCTCGACAACCACCCTCTGTCTTCTGTCGTCAAGCCAATTTTGTATCCAATTGGCTACCTCACCTTGGATCCCATGAGATTTAACCTTATGTAACAACCTACCATGCGGTACCTTGTCAAAGGCTTTGCTGAAGTCCATGTAGACCACGTCTTGATTAAAGTGGACTGGGAAAATAGATTAAAGGGTAAGGCGGTACATGAGCAGTGGTGTTCATTTAAGGAGTTATTTTACAACTTTCAAAAAATATATATTCCACTGAGGAAAAAAGGGTGTAAAAGAAATGACAGCCATCCATGGCTAAGTAAAGAAATTAAGGATAGTATCCGAATAAAAACAAGGACATATAAGGTAGCCAAACTTAGTGGGAGGATAGAAGATTGGGAAGTCTTCAAAAGACAGCAAAAAGTAACGAAAGCATTGATTAAGAAAGGGAAGATAGATTATGAAAATAAATTAGCAAAAAATATAAAAACAGAAAGCAAGAGTTTCTACAGTTATATAAAAAGAAAAAGGGTGGCTAAGGCAAACGTAGGTCCTTTAGAGGATGAGACCGGAAAATTAATGGTGGGAAACATGGAGATGGCAAAAATGCTGAACAAATATTTTGTTTCAGTCTTTGTGGTAGAGGACACTAAGAATATCCCAACACTGGACAAACAGGGGGCTCTAGTGGGGGAGGAGCTAAATACGATTAAAATCACTAAGGAATTGGTACTCAGTAAATTAATGGGACTCAAGGCGGATAAATCCCCTGGACCTGATGGCTTACATCCTCGGGTCTTGAGGGAAGTGACAGTAGGGATTGTGGATGCTTTGGTAATAATTTTCCAAAATTCTCTGGACTCGGCAAAGGTCCCGGCAGATTGGAAAACTGCCAATGTAACACCCTTATTTAAAAAGGGTAGTAGGCAGAAGGCTGGAAATTATAGACCAGTTAGCTTAACATCTGTGGTGGGTAAAATTTTGGAGTCTATTATTAAGGAGACAGTAGCAGAACATTTGGATAAACATAATTTAATAGGACAAAGTCAGCATGGCTTTATGAAGGGGAAGTCATGTCTGACAAATTTGCTTGAGTTCTTTGAGGACATAACGTACAGGGTGGATAAAGGGGAACCAGTGGACGTAGTGTATTTGGACTTCCAGAAGGCATTCGACAAGGTGCCACATAAAAGATTATTGCTCAAGATAAAGAATCACTGGATTGGGGGTAATATTCTGGCATGGGTGGAGGATTGGTTATCTAACAGGAAGCAGATAGTTGGGATAAATGGTACATTCTTGGACTGGCAACCTGTAGCCAGTGGTGTTCCGCAGGGGTCGGTGCTGGGTCCCCAACTCTTTACAATCTATATTAATGATTTGGAGGAGGGGACCGAGTGTAACATATCAAAGTTTGCAGATGATACAAAGATGGGAGGGAAAGTAGAGAGTGAGGAGGACATAAAAAACCTACAAGGGGATATAGACAGGCTGGGTGAGTGGGCGGAGATTTGGCAGATGCAATACAATATTGGAAAATGTGAGGTTATGCACTTTGGCAGGAAAAATCGGAGAGCAAGTTATTATCTTAATGGCGATAGACTGGAAAGTACTGCAGTACAAAGGGATCTGGGGGTCCTAGTGCAAGAAAATCAAAAAGTTAGTTTGCAGGTGCAGCAGGTGATCAAGAAGGCCAACGGAATGTTGGCTTTTATTGCTAGGGGGATAGAATATAAAAACAGGGAGGTATTGCTGCAGTTATATAAGGTATTGGTGAGACCGCACCTGGAATACTGCATACAGTTTTAGTCTCCATACTTAAGAAAAGACAGACTTGCTCTCGAGGCAGTAGAAAGAAGGTTCACTCGGTTAATTCCGGGGATGAGGGGGTGGACATATGAGGAGAGGTTGAGTAGATTGGGACTCTACTCATTGGAGTTCAGAAGAATGAGAGACGATCTTATTGAAACCATGAGGCGCTGTGGGCCATCAGCAGCAGCAGAATTGAATTCCAGCACAATCTGTAACCTCATGGCCCAGCATATTCCTCACTCCACCATTACCAACAAGCCAGGGGATCAACCCTGGTTCAATGAGGAGTGTAGAAGAGCATGCCAGGAGCAGCACCAGGCGTACCTAAAAATGAGGTGCTAACCTGGTGAAGCTACAACTCAGGACTACATGCATGCTAAACAGCGGAAGCAACATGCTATCGACAGAGCTATGCAATTCCACACCAACGGATCAGATCAAAGCTCTGCAGTCCTGCCACATCCAGTTGTGAATGATGGTGGACAATTAAACAACTAATGGGAGGAGGAGGCTTGATCGGGTGGATGCGGTAAGGATGTTCCCAAGGATGGGTGAAACTAGAACTAGGGGGCATAATCTTAGAATAAGGGGCTGCTCTTTCAAAACTGAGGTGAGGAGAAACTTCTTCACTCAGAGGGTAGTAGGTCTGTGGAATTTGCTGCCCCAGGAAGCTGTGGAAGCTACATCATTGAATAAATTTAAAACAGAAATAGACAGTTTCCTCGAAGTAAAGGGAATTAGGGGTTATGGGGAGCGGGCAGGAAATTGGACATGAATTTAGATTTGAGGTTAGGATCAGATCAGCCATGATCTTATTGAATGGCGGAGCAGGCTCGAGGGGCCGATTGGCCTACTCCTGCTCCTATTTCTTATGTTCTTATGTTTCCACATTGTCGGGTAGATGCCACTGTTGTAGCTGTACTGGAACAGCTTGGCTAGAGACGCGGCTAGTTCTGGAGCACAAGTCTTCAGCATTACAGCCGGGATGTTGTCGGGGTCCACTGCCTTTGCTGTATCCAGTGCACTATGCCATTTCTTGATATCACGTGGAGTGAATCGAATTGGCTGAAGACCGGCTTCTGTGATGGTGGGGATATCGGGAGGAGGCCGAGATGGATCATCCACTCGGCACTTCTGGCTGAAGGTGGTTGCAAACGCTTCAGTGTTGTCTTTTGCACTCACGTGCTGAACTCCGCCATCATTGAGGATGGGGATGTTTACAGAGCCTCCTCCTCCCATTAGTTGTTTAATTGTCCACCATCATTCACAACTGGATGTGGCAGGACTGCAGAGCTTTGATCTGATCCGTTGGTTGTGGAATCGCTTAGCTCTGTCTATAGCATGTTGCTTCCGCTGTTTAGCATGCATGTAGTCCTGAGTTGTAGCTTCACCAGGTTAGCACCTCATTTTTAGGTACGCCTGGTGCTGCTCCTGGCATGCTCTTCTACACTCCTCATTGAACCAGGGTTGATCCCCTGGCTTGTTGGTAATGGTGGAGTGAGGAATATGCCGGCCATGAGGTTACAGATTGTGCTGGAATTCAATTCTGCTGCTGCTGATGGCCCATAGCGTCTCATGGATGTCCAGTTTTGAGCTGCTTGATCTGTTCTGAACCTATCCCATTTAGCACGGTGATGGTGCCACTCAACACGTTGGATTGTGTCCTCGGTGCGAAGACGTGGTGCCCCTTGGTGCTTTTTAACTCCACCCAGACTGATTCTACATCTTGATTTTCTGAGCCAATATCCTTTCTCACTATTGCTCTGATTTTATCCTTTACTGACAACGTCACCCCACCTCATTTTCCTTTTTGCCTGTCCTTCCTAAATATCGAACCCCCTTGGATATTCAGCTCCCAGCCTTTGTCACCTTGCAGCCATGGCTCCGTAATCGCAATTATATCGTATCCGTTTACATCTCTTTGCGCTGTTAATTCGTCTACCTTATTACGAATGCTTCGTTTATTCAGATACAGTGCCTTTAGATTTGCATTTTTAACATTTTTAAGTTTTTGTGAAAGCTCTGGGCAGGCATTGGGCACTTGGAAATATATTACTGTTCCTTCATCGTCGCGGAGTCAAAATCCTGGAACTCCCTACCTAACAGCACTGTGGGAGAGCCTTCACCACACTGACTGCAGCAGTTCAAGAAGGCGGCTCACCATCACCTTCACAAGGGCAATTAGGGATGGGCAATAAATACTGGCCTTGCCAGTGACGCCCACATCCCATGAACGAATAATAAAAAACAAGTCATATTTGGGGGTATCCTGGTTCCTCTTGGCTTATGGTGAGAGGAGGAGGGGATGTGATGCTGCATTCTTTGTGTTTAGAGCCCAGGAAGCCATTGCTGGTGTCTGTGCCAGGCGCACAGTATGGAATAACTGAAAATAGGCACAAGAGCTTTAAGTAGGCACACAAGTTCCCTCGGTGTAGAGAGCAGCAACTCAGCTGATTTCCCAAGTGATGATCCCACTGCTTTTCCACTTTATTTCCTAAAAGCACAAGTGCTTTTGCACTTGGGAAATCCACTGGTTTCATTGCAGAATGAACCTGTATGTGCACTTAAAATTCCAACTCCTGCACTGCCGCACCTTCTCTCTGGGCCCTGGACTTGGATGCTGAGGCTGTTTGGGACATTTTGGGCGAGGCCAAAAAGTTGAGGAAGCATGTGCGATCCCATGCCCTAGTTACAATACAACCCTGAATTCTTCAGTATTTTCAATGCACTCAGTCATTCCCTACTTGTGGGTATCATACTTTTGTTATCTTTTATTACAGCTGGGCAATATCTGTAGTCTAGTCACTACAACCTAATGGTAGCCGTTTTCAGAGGCAGTAAGTGATGCTTTGGAGTGTGTTCACTCCAATACACTCTAATACACTTCAGTGGTTCTGTTATAGTTGTAAAGAAGAAGCCTAAGCGAGAGGTTCTCAGATGAGTTACTGAGCTTAAAGAATCTGTGACAGCTATAATATTACTTTTCAAAACTTGTGTTAGTTTGTTCTTACCTCGCCAAAACTTCATATTCCCAGTTATTTGTTTCTACAAAGCAAAATATTTATTTTTCTGCTTTTTTTGCCCATCGGCACAGGCACAATGGGCCGAATGGCCTCCCATGCTGTATCATATGATTCTATTTCCAATGGAGGATTTGTAGTATTTGCTCAAGGTGCAAGTATTTTAATTATTCTTCCTTTTTCCCTCCCCAAAACCTTCCTCTTTTGTCAAATATTTACATGATCATAACTGACCAACTGGTCTGTGCCAGTGTTTATGCTCAACACGAGCCTTCTCTTTCCTTTCCTATTCTTTCTCTGCCACTAACAAAATGTACACTACTCAGAGGAGACTTACCAGGAATTTACTTGGAGCTGCTCCCACTCCACTGCCATTATTTTGCCAGAAGTGTAGCAGAAATCCTGTTTAGTTCAGTTGTACTTATAGCACATTTAGAATTTGATTGTATTTCATGTAGAAAATTGCAGATCAGTTTAGTTTAGTCAGATGCACTCCAAAATAATTGGTTTCATTGTTGATTTAATGAGTTGTGCTATTCTGTGACTATGTTTAATCCAATGTGATAAATGTCACAAAATCAGAATTACTGCCAAAATAACCATTTTGATGTAAGTGGTAATTGTGAGTTAACATTGCCAGACAGAATAATTCCAGCCATTGTCTTTGACCTTTTTGCAACTAACACAATCTTGACACTGTTCAGAACCAACAACACCAGAAAAGACATAGAATGACATAGGATATGATTGTATTTCATGTAGAAAATTGCAGATCAGTTTAGTTTAGTCAGTTGACACTGACACTGGGCTCGTGTGGAGCATAAATGCCAGCATAGACCAGTTGAGCCGAATGGCCTGTTCCTGTTTTGAAGACTTGATGTCAGGATATATCCCAGTGATATAGATAGAGGCCCACAGCTTAGATTTTCTGAAGATTTACTGCCTGCTTTTGAGCAGTTTCTGGGTGGGTGATATTGGGAAATGAGGGAGGGAGCCATTTCTATCAACTACCTACTACCTGGCCTTTCTATCGCTTCTGCATATTTCCTGACTATCAACATTACTTAGGAGGCAAAGGGGAGGGTGTTCAAAAATGAAAGAACCACCTCTTTGTAATGCAGTTGATCAAAGCGTGATCAATTGCACTGGGCAATGCTGGAGTTTTGAAATAAATTAAAATACCATATTTTCTCTTCAGCTGGCATCGCCAGCCACTTTATGCTGCAGCAAATGGCGCAGTGAATTCCTTCCCCTCCACCTGAGGATAAGCTGGTGGCACCAGAAATGCCACCAAATATCTGCCACAAATATTGAAGTGACCATGACCCTAGAAGATTGACCAAGGTCAGGGTGTAGGGTGAAGGGCAATCGCAAAGGCTACATTATTGCAATTTATGCCACCGTTTATCTATTTTCCACCATTGTATTAGTATCTTTATCTCGCCTTGTCTGGAATACCACTTTGTTATTTAGACCTACAGATATTGGGAATTAGCCGCAAAAGGATGGAAGATTTTTTGAATACCAACGAGGAAGTATATTTTACCTCGTGTTCACATCGGCCTTTACAATCAACTTGGGAACGATAAGCAGTGAAGTCTCATATGGAAAGACAATGGGTTTCATTTTTTTTAAAAGGTTGGCATTTTGCCCATGTAGTTGGATATACACTGTGCTTTCCACACATCTTTTTATTGCTCTTACTCTAATTTTTGTAGAAGTCCAAATGCGTCTGAACTTTAAGGCAAAGTACAGATTAGTGATGCAGATGGCTTATGAGCATGCAATTAATGTGTTTTCCAAAATGTTGCCAACTATAGGAAAAGGCAAATAAAACACATTCTGCAGACCTGGGCATTGGACCACTGGGAAAGACAGAAAAATGTTTGACTCTTATTAAAAATTGTTTTGTTTTAAACATGTTTTTTATTTCAACTGCACAGTCATTGCTTTGCCGGATTAAATTAAGACTCTAGTAAAGACAAGGCACCTTGCAATTCCAGTCAAGGGCAGGCGTAAATGGAGCAGATCTCTGAAAAGCAGTCCCGTATCAAGTTCTTAATGAACTCTAGCACAAGTGACATCCTGATCCTGTACTACATCTCACTGGTGGGTAGTCACTTGGTCATGTCTGAGCATTCACAGCCACTCACTTCCTGATGCAGAAACATGGTCCAGGACAAACAAACTGTCTACACAAAGTCACAATCCAAATTCAAAGATTTATTAGTGGAAGATTGTTTGTTGTGCTCTCAGTGCCTCTTACCCTGGTGCTTCACCTTTGTGGCTACGTATGGAGAGTGCATCTTGCTGCTTATTCCACTGCTCCTTCTAGACCTACCCTTATAGGAGAAGGCTGGATGCGGGATGTGCATGTGAGCTTCCTGGGATGGGGGTGGTTCCGTAGTTCCTTTTGTAACGGCAGGTGCCACATCTACCACTGTGGTTGCTATCTAGCCTTCCCACTTTCTGGCTTTACACGTGTCATTTGAATGAAAAGACAGTTCTCCCAGCTGTGTCAATTCCTGCCATGCCCCTACTGCTGGGCAGGTCCTAACATCTGCATTCCCAGAAGATATTAAGTCCTTTAATTCCTTCTAACAGTCTCTGGGATAATAGTTTCTTGTTTCAGGTAAAATGTTTCACTTGAATTATGTAAGCCAACCACTCACATAGCACTTCAGTCTGATGGGCTCTGAAAAGTTCAATAAGAACTAAGGAAGAGAAAGATCTATTTGTTTTACATTCTTAATTCCTTTCAAGATAGGATTGTCAATCAGTCCTGACCAAAGCAACAATGATATTTTGACATATGGCAAATGCAAAAATTCTCTTAATAGTTCAGAGGTCGTGGTCCATATCGGTACCAATGACATAGGTAGAAAAAGGGATGAGGTCCTGCAGGCAGATTTTTAAGGAGTTGGGAAAGAGATTAAGAAGCAGGACCTCAAAGGTAGTAATCTCCGGGTTACTCCCGGTGCCACGCGCTAGTGAGTATAGAAATAGGAGGATAGAGCAGATGAATGCGTGGCTGGAGAGGTGGTGTAGGAGGGAGGGCTTTAGATTCCTGGGTTATTGTGACCAGTTCTGGGGAAGGTGGGACCTGTACAAGCCAGACGGGTTGTACCTCAACGGAGCTGGGACCAATGTCCTCGTGGGGAGGTTCACTAGTGCTGTGGGGGAGGGTTTAAACTAATTTGGCAGGGGGATGGGTACCAGGATGTAGCAGTGGAAAGGAGAAACAAGGGGCACAAAGGATCAGAGGAGAAAGATAGCACTAACGCAAGTATTAGTACAGTATTAGGTGGGATCAGACTAAGAGAGAGCACAAGAAAGTCTAAGACTGGTTTGCAGTGCATGTGTGTAAACGCACGAAGCGTGGTAAACAAGGTTGGTCAGCTGCAGGCAGAAATAGCCACAGATGTGGCGATAACGGAGACCTGGCTCAAAAAAGGGCAGGATTGGGTACAAAATATTCCTGGATACAAGGTGTTCAGAAAAGATAGGGAAGGAAAGAAAGGAGGGGGGGGTGGCAATATTGATTAAGGAGAATATTGCAGTACTGGAGAGATCAAGGACAGAATCTATTTGGTTAGAGTTACGAAATAAAAGAGGTGCCATTACACTACTGGGTGTATTCTATAGGCTACCAACTAATGGGAAGGATGTAGAGGAGCAAATTTGCAGGGAAATTACAGAGAGGTGCAAAAGCTATAGAATAGTGATAACTGGGGACTTCAACTTTCCTAATATAGATTGGAATAAAAATAATAATATAAGGGGCACAGAGGGGGAGGAATTTTTGAACTGTGTTCAGGGTAACTTTCTTAACCAGTACGTTTCTGGCCCAACGAGGAAGGATGCATTGCTGGACTTGGTTCTAGGGAATGAGGCGGGCCAAATGGAGCATGTGTCAAGGGGGGAGCATTTAGGGAGCAGCAATCATATTATCATAAGGTTAAGAATAGCTATGGAAAAGGACACGGACCTTAAACTAAAAATACTTAATTGGAGGAGGGCCAATTTCAATGGGTTGAGAGCAGATCTGGCCCAGGTAAATTGGAATCAAAGATTGGTAAGCAAAATTGAACAAAATTAAAGAGGAGATGGTTCGGGTACAGTCTAGGTACATTCCCATGAGGCAGAAAGGTAGGGCAACTAAAGCCAGAGCTCCCTGGATGACAAAAGAGATGGTGAGTAAGATGAAACGGAAAAAAGGGGCGTAGGACAGATGTCAGGTTGATAACACAAGTGAGAACCAGACAGAATATAGAAAGTTCAGAGGGGAAGTGAAAAAGGAAATGAGGGGCAAAGAGAAAGTATGAGAATAGACTGGCGGCCAACATAAAAGGGAATCCAAAAGTCTTCTACAGGCATGTAAACAGTAAACGGGTAGTAAAAGGAGGAGTAGGGCCAATTAGGGACCATAAAGGAGATCTGCTCATGGAGGTGCAGGGCATGGCTGAGGTACTAAATGAGTACTTTGCATCTGTCTTTACCAAGTAAGAAGGTACTGCCAGAGTCTCGGTAAAGGAAGATATAGTTGAGATACTGGATGGACTAAAAATTGATAAAGAAGAGGTACTTGAAAGGCTAGCTGTACTTAAAGTAGATAAGTCATCCGGTCCGGATGGAATGCATCCTAGGTTGCTGAGAGAAGTAAGGTTGGAAATTGCGGAGGTACTGGCCATAATCTTCCGAACATCCATAGATATAGGGGTGGAGCCAGAGGACTGGAGAATTGCAAATTTTACGCCCTTGTTCAAAAAAGGGTGTAAGGATAAACCCAGCAACTATAGGCCAGTCAGTTTAACCTCAGTGATGGGGAAACTTTTAGAAACGATAATCCGGGACAGAATTAACAGTCACTTGGACGAGTGTGGATTGATTAGGGAAAGCCAGCACAAATTTGTTAAAGGCCAATCATGTTTAACTAACCTGAGAGAGTTTTTTGATGAGGTAACAGAGAGGGTGGATGAGGGCAATGCTGTTGATGTGGTGTATATGGACTTTCAAAAGGCAGTTGATAAAGTGGCGCATGGTAGACTTATCATTAAGATTGCGACCCATGGAATAAAGGGGGCAGTAGCAACACGGATACAGAATTGGCTAAGTGACGGGAAACAGAGAGTAGTGATGAGCAGTTGTTTTTCAGACTGGAGGGAGGTGTACAGTGGTGTTCCCCAGGGGTCAGTGCTGGGACCACTGCTTTTCTTGATATAAATGACTTGGACTTGGGTGTATAGGGCACAATTTCAAAATTTGCAGATGACACAAAACTTGGAAGGGTAGTAAACAGTGAGGAGGATAGTGATAGACTTCAAGAGGATATAGACAGGCTGGTGGCATGGGCAGACACGTGACAGATGAAATTTAACGTAGAAAAATGCGAAGCGATGCATTTCGTCAGAAGAATGAGGAGAGGCAATATAAACTAGAGGGCACAGCACAACTCTAAAAGGGTTACAGGAACAGAGAGATCTGGGGGTATATGTGCACAAATTGTTGAAGGTGGCAGGGCAGGTTGAGAAAGCAGTTAAATAAGCATACAGGATCCTGGGCTTTAAAAATAGAGGCATAGAGTACAAAAGTATGGCAGTCATGATGAACCTTTATAAAATACTGGTTTGGCCACAACTGGAATATTGTGTCCAGTTTTGGGCACCACACTTTAGGAAAGCTGTGAAGGCCTTCGAGAGGGTGCAGAAGAGTTTTACTAGAATGATTCCTGGGATGAGGGACTTTAGTTATGTGGATAGACTGGAGAAGCTGGGGTTGTTCTCCTTGGAACAGAGATGGTGATGAGGAGATTTGATAGAGGTATTCAAAATTATGAAGGGTCTAGACTGAGTAGATAGAGAGAAATTGTTCCCATTGGCGGAAGGGTCAAGAACCAGAGGACATAGATTTAAGGTGATTGGCAAAAGAGCCAAAGGTGACATGAGGAAAAACTTTTTTACGCAGTGAGTGGTTAGGATCTGGAATGCACTGCCCAAGTGGGTGGGAGGCAGATTCAATCATGGCCTTCAAAAGGGAACTGGATAAGTACTTGAAAGGCAAAAATCTGCAGGACTACGGGGAAAGGGTGTGGAGGGGGTGAGTGGGACTAGCTGGATTGCTTTTGCATAGAGCCAGCGTGGACTTGATGGGCTGAATGACCTCATTCCATGCTGTAACCTTTCTATGATTCTGTGATTCTCAGATTAAACTACAATATCACAAAGAAGATCCTGTGCAAATGCACAGTATCTGCAATCCCAGCTGTCTTAACAGTTCAGTGTCTGCTGCCAAAAATTGTGACACCTGCTGACAAACCTACTGTGGCTCACAATAAACTCAACTACATAAGCCAGTTCACACCCAAAAGGTTACATGATGCTAAGGCAAACAAAGCATCTCTGAGCAGGCATTTTAGAACAACTCTTGCCAATCCACATGCTCTAACACTCATATAGCACTTCCATTATCAACCATGTTCTTTCTCTGTCACGCTTGGGTGTCTGGCAAACTCAATTATGCACAGGGCCATCCCTGAAAACACTCCTGTACCCCTAAATATGCACAGCTTTCTTTTAAGTACCGATGCAAACCTAAGGACTAAATTCCAGTATTTGTTAATTGCTATTGAACAACAATCTAAAATAACTTGTTTCAAAAAAGCCTCCAGACAAATTTGTTAACTGTCACATCCTTCCGAATGAGCGTCTCTGGGCTGATGCTGGAGTAAGTGAGAGTAGTAGCGGAGCTTGTGATGGAGTAGCAGCAGTTGAGGATCGGGACATGCCAGCAGATTCCAATCTGGAAGTGCCTGGATGGTCATTGGAGTGGACGATCTGTTCCTATGATGTGAAACACAGATGAGCTCACACTGACATTCTACCTTGAAGAAATAGAGGCCAGGTGTTAAAACATTGCAATACTTTGAGAAAACAAATGAAGCTGCCATTACCTATGATGAGCATTTCCCAGCTTTTACCACCCTTCTTTTGCCATCTCCCCTCCAAGCTCACCATCTTCCACAGCCTCTCCTGTCTGTCTGTCTACAATTTCCAGCATCTCCTGCTCATGTGGACGGAGTTGTATTTCTCTGGCACTGGTTATTGGCTACCTTTTCCTTTGAAGGGAGAGAAGTGAATGTTCAAGGCAAGGCTTGGACACTTTCCCTCATGCATTGCATGCATTCCCTGATGATGAGGTGGAAGTGCACTGTCCCTTTAAATGAAGTGTTCTTGAAGACTAGCAGAAGCCGTTGTGACAGGCAGTTTGAGTTGCCAGAGTAGTTTAGAGTGAAGATGGTACTTGAGTGTTTTCAGAGGTGTCTCTGTGCATAATTTGTCAGATTCCCAAGCACTGATAGATAAAGAGTACGGTAGGTAATGTAGGGTGTTTTGGGGTTGTTCTCATCCTATTGATCGGTGCAGATATCTGGTCCCTGGTCTAGCCAAGGAACACTTTTATACCTCATGGATCGGGGGGTTCAGGAAAACGGGACTTATGCTAACGCACCCGGTGATGGATCACGTAGCCGAATAGCACAGAGAACACACAAACTCGGTGTTTGAATTGAATTGGAATGTTGGTTTTATTATACCGTCAACACAAAGAAAATAATGATAAAAACGGTCCTACACAGTACATTGAGTTACACACACCCACTACAGTACTTTGTCCCGCTAAACTAAGAGGTTGGTGGGGACCCTGGAGATACCTATCACACACACACACGTATGGTCAAGGCTCACCAATCCTTTGCACTTGCAGGTCTGGCTGACTGGTTCTCTCACGTAGGATTTGTTGGTTTCGCTGGAAGCTGCTCTCCTCCCTGGAGAGTTCGGGTAAAAAGAAAGAAGAGCGGGAACTAAGAGGAAGAGAGAGAGAGAGAGAGAACGAGAGAGAGAGCTGGAAAAGAGATAAGCAGCAAGGACCAGAGACAGCAAAAGCAAGAGAGCAAAACAAGAGAGCAGAAAAAGAGCAAAAGCAAGAGAGAGAGCGGTTTTGAGCTTTCACTTATATAATCCTCTCTTACAATGGTCTTCGTCACTTAAATGAGGCACTTCCATGCTTGTTTAAACAGTTCTTACAAAGTCCTTGATGGCTTTTGATGGTCTCTCATCATGTTGCAATTGCTTCTCTCGATGGGCCATTGTTCATTCCGATTTGTTGAGCACTTGCCACACAAGGCTTCCTTTTCATCCCACGTCCTAGGTGTTGATCGGTTTTGCTTTAAAACAAAGACATGGCCCCACCATGTCTGGAGCAGTTGCCTCTCTCAATGGCCGACAGACTCTCGAATTAGTGGTGAGTGTTGACCACCTGCTGTAGGTTTTGCATTAAAACAGAGTCATGTCTGAAGCAGTAATTCTCCCACATTCCACTGTGTGTGTTGATTCGTCTGGTGACCTCTCACCTATCCTATCATCTTAGGATTTTGGTCAATGGCCAAAGTTTGACATCCTCAGGGAAAAGGTGGAATTCCCAGAATTCTTACAGGCTGTATGAGTGGTACAGGATGTGGAAAGGCAAGAGTTCCTTGACACATCTTGGCCACCCTTGAGAGACTATTGAACCTCTTCCTACACTGTGTGTCAGATCTTGAGGTAGTCAAGGTTGTACTGACAGCTTCTGCTACCTCCCACCATATAGCTGCCTTCTTATGAGGCTTCCCGCTCCCTGTGCCCAAGATTCTGTCTCTTCTGGCCCTGGCTTCAGCCAGCAACACCTCTACAGATGCGGCTGAAAATCTGAGAGCCCTTCCTGGTGTTGACCACTCCCCCACCCAGGGGCTGCTGTTCCTTGAGACATCTGATACACTGCTTCTAGAGAATGATTGACTCTCCTTAACTGGCGGTAGCCATTTAAAGACTATAGCAGTACTGTATTTCCCTCCTCAGTGGCAATAAATCAATCAGGAGCAGTATACGCTTCAAACCCATCCTGCATTGCAAATAAAGGCCCTGGGAGTAAACTTCAATGGGTTAGTGGTGGATTCCTGTGGGTGGACTACATTCCTGATCCGCTGCTAATCTGCAAATGGCAGGAGAATCTAACCCCTAGTGTCAAGGTCTGAATTCTGAATAAAGACGGGAAAAACTTAGGTTTTTCAGCCTGGAAAGAAGGCTTCTGAGCGGTGATCATATAACTGTGCATAAGATAGTTAAATTGAGGGTAGATCTGGAATATTATTTTAAAGTAAATTGAGAAAGTAGGACAAGGGGATGCAGGTTCAAACTAGTTAAAGACAAATTTAGAACTGATATCAGGAAATTCTTCACACAAAGAGTGATCAAGGTATGGGATGGCCTTCCAGAAACTAAATTCCTGGAATATTTTAAGAAGCAGTTTTTTTTTATTCGTTCATGGGGTGTGGGCGTCGCTGGAGAGGCTGGCATTTATTGCCCATCCCTAATTGCCCTTGAGAAGGTGGTGGTGAGCCGTCTTCTTGAACCGCTGCAATCCGTGTGGTGAAGGTTCTCCCACAGTGCTGTTAGGAAGGGAGTTCCAGGATTTTGACCCAGCGACGATGAAGGAACGACAATATATTTCCAAGTCGGGATGGTGTGTGACTTGGAGGGGAACGTGCAGGTGGTGTTGTTCCCATGTAACTGCTGCTTTTGTCCTTCTAGGTGGTAGAGGTTGCGGGTTTCGGAGGTGCTGTCGAAGAAGCCTTGGCGAGTTGCTGCAGTGCATCCTGTGGATGGTACACACTGCAGCCACAGTGCACCGGTGGTGAAGGGAGTGAATGTTTAGGGTGGTGGATGGGGTGCCAATCAAGCAGGCTGCTTTGTCCTGGATGGTGTTGAGCTTCTTGAGTGTTGTTGGAGCTGCACTCATCCAGGCAAGTGGAGAGTATTCCATAACACTCCTGACTTGTGCCTTGTAGATGGTGGAAAGGCTTTGGGGAGTCAGGAGGTGAGTCAATCGCCGCAAAATACCCAGCCTCTGACCTGCTGTTGTAGCCACAGTATTTATATGGCTGGTCCAGTTAAGTTTCTGGTCAATGGTGACCCCCAGGATGTTGATGGTGGGGGATTCGGTGATGGGAATGCCGTTGAATGTCAAGGGGAGGTGGTTAGACTCTCTCTTGTTGGAGATGGTCATTGCCTGGCACTTATCTGGCGTGAATGTTACTTGCCACTTATCAGCCCAAGCCTGGATGTTGTCCAGGTCTTGCTGCATACGGGCTCGGACTGCTTCATTATTTGAGGGGTTACGAATGGAACTGAACACTGTGCAATCACTAGCGAACATCCCCATTTCTGACCTTATGATGGAGGGAAGGTCATTGATGAAGCAGCTGAAGATGGTTGGGCCTAGGACACTGCCCTAGGACACTGCCCTGGCCTCCAACAACCACTACCATCTTCCTTTGTTCTAGGTATAACTCCAACCACTGGAGAGTTTTCCTCCTGATTCCCATTGACTTCAATTTTACTAGGGCTCCTTGGTGCCACACTCAGTCAAATGCTGCCTTGATGTCAAGGGCAGTCACTCTCACCTCACCTCTGGAATTCAGCTCTTTTGTCCATGTTTGGACCAAGGCTGTAATGAGGTCTGGAGCCGAGTGGTCCTGGCGGAACCCAAACTGAGCATCGGTGAGCAGGTTATTGGTGAGTAAGTGCCGCTTGATAGCATTGTCTACGACACCTTCCATCACTTTGCTGATGATTGAGAGTAGACTGATGGGGCGGTAATTGGCCGGATTGGATTTGTCCTGCTTTTTGTGGACAGGACATACCTGGGCAATTTTCCACATTGTTGGGTAGATGCCAGTGTTGTAGCTGTACTGGAACACCTTGGCTAGAGGCGCAGCTCGTTCTGGAGCACAAGACTTCAGCACTACAGCCGGGATGTTGTCGGGGCTCATTGCCTTTGCTGTATCCAGTGCACTCAGCCGTTTCTTGATATCACGTGGAGTGAATCGAATTGGCTGAAGACTGGCTTCTGTGATGGTGGAGATATCGGGAGGAGGCCAAGATGGATCATCCACTCGGCACTTCTGGCTGAAGATGGTTGCAAACGCTTCAGCCTTGTCTTTTGCACTCACGTGCTGGACTCCGACATCATTGAGGACGGGGATGTTTGCAGAGCCTCCTCCTCCCGTTAGTTATTTAATTGTCCACCACCATTCACGACTGGATGTGGCAGGACTGCAGAGCTTTGATCTGATCCATTGGTTGTGGAATTGCTTAGCTCTGTCTATAGCATGTTGCTTCCGCATGTTTAGCATGCATGTAGTCCTGACTTGTAGCTTCACCAGGTTGGAACCTCATTTTTAGGTACGCCTGGTGCTGCTCCTGGCATGCTCTTCTGCACTTCTCATTGAACCAGGGTTGATCCCCTGGCTTGTTGGTAATGGTAGATTGAGGAATATGCCGGGCCATGAGGTTACACATTGTGCTGGAATACAATTCTGCTGCTGCTGATGGCCCACAGTGCCTCATGGATGCCCAGTTTTGAGCTGCTAGATCTGTTCTGAATCTATCCCATTTAGCACGGTGGTAGTGCCACACAACACGTTGGATGGTGTCCTCAGTGCGAAGATGGGACTTCATCTCCACGAGGACTGTGCGGTGGTCACTCCTACCAATACTGTCATGGACAGATGCATTTGCGACAGGTAGATTGGTGAGGACGAGGTCAAGTAAGTTTTTCCCTCGTGTTGGTTCGCTCACCACCTGCCGCAGGCCCAATCTAGCAGCTATGTCCTTCAGGACTCGGCCAGCTCGGTCAGTAGTGGTGCTACCGAGCCACTCTTGGTGATGGACATTGAAGTCCCCCACCCAGAGTACATCCAGAGTTAGATGCTGAAATAAAGGGAATTTAGGATCTTTATGGATAGAAGAATTGTGATGGGCTGAATTGCTTTCTTCATCCATAATTATCTTGTGATCTTGAGATTTTGTACATCAAAACTACATTCACTCTTGGGTTTTATTTAATTTTTCTCTAATTGCTCTCCTGAAGGCACTGACTCATGCTGGGTTACAATTTCGGCTGACCTTCGACACCTTGCTCAAGTGGTCACTCTTAATCTGTGAGCCCAGACAGTGAGTGTTAGCAGGCTATTTCACTATGGAGGGCTTCACAGGTGAACCTAAATCTGTCCTCACCGAACAAAAGTGTACAAAACAGGCCAAAAATAATGGCGTTAGTATCAGAAAGATCAAATAAGAAAAGGAATGTTTTTAAAGCTAGGCTTAAACAAATTAAGATGCATATACACCAATGATAGCAGTATTCAGAGTAAGATGACTGAACTCAAAGCTATTGCAGTAATTGGGAACTAGGATATAATAGAAACATGGTTAACCCTTAATGGAGACAAGAAAATTTACAATGATTTGGAGTTTCCAGGAATGACAGACTACATAGGAAGAGACATAGAGTAGCTATGGGTCAGGGACATTTGTCAGATAAAAGAAGTGGACTCATTGGTAGAGGATATGCTTATGAACAAGCTAGTCCTGCTGGAAGCTTGTAGTGTGAAAGAAGCAAAGATAATTCTCCGGGTTTTCTATAGGCCTCTGGGTTAGATCAAAAAGGAGCACAGGTTACTCAATATTACTCTATGAAGAGGAAAAGGAGATACATGCAAATTTTTAAAAACATGCAAACGGGGGATTTTAACCAATCTATTATAAACTGGGAATGTTCAAGCAATCTAACATCTGAGCTAGAAGATGCAATACTGCACTGTTTTCTGACCCAGTGAGTTAGTGATGCCATGAGAGGTAATTCACATCTCAACTTGGTAATGACAAGTGGCTTAGATAACATGCTGGGAATGAAAATATGGGTGACAGCAACTATAACATGATTAAATTTGATATAAACCCAATACTTAGATATACTACTTTAAATGGGTCAACATCAAGCAAAATGAGGGAAGAATCGAAACAATTTGACTTGGAGATAATACTTAAAGAACCCTGAGTTGAGAGCAAATGGAACATTTTAAAGGACACATCACTGAGCATGCAGGATGAATATATAACAAAGCCTAGTAAGTATAGACTAAAATAAAGATGATCATAAATTATTAGCAAGACCATAAGAGACAATATAAGTAAGGAAAACAGAACCTGCAAATCAGTAGGGAGACAGTTGAGGTGATTACAAGAATCTCCAAAAATGTAAGCAAAAGCTATCAAAGTAGCAAAGAGAGAACTAGAAATAAGCATTGCTGTAGAAACTGAACAAAACAATCAATATTGTAACAAAAGGGTTATCAAAGAAGAATTGAGACCACTTATTGATGCAAACGGGGTCAAGGTTGAAATACATGGAACTGATAGAAATTACAACACGGAAGTAGGTTGTTTGGCCCAACCAGTCCATAATGGCATTTATCCTGCAAATGAGCAGTAATCCTAATGCCATAAGCCTGTCCTAATCCCATATCCGTTTATCCCCTTTTCCTTCAACTACCTATCTAACCTATTCTTAAATGTTGACATGGTCTGTGCTTTAATCTCCAACTCCAGTAATGCATTCCATAGCCTCACGTGCCTATGTGTAAAAATGTTTCTGCTGCTCTCTGTCCAAAATCTCTTACATTTAATCTTATAGCTATGTCCCTTTGTTCTGGACCCCTCACTCACTGGAAATGGTCTTTCTCTATCTAGTCGCCTATCTCTGCATAAACACCTCTATCAAATCACCCATAATCTCCTCTGTTCTAACAAAGAGTCCCAAATCTTTCAAGTCTTTCTTCATATTTGTGTTTCCTTATCCTCGTGAATCTGTACTGTACCCTTTCTATTGCCTCAATGTCCTTCCTGTAGTGTGGAGCCCAAAATCACACAGTACCCCAACTGTGGTTTTACTAAGGTTTAATATAGATTCACCATTAAATCTCAACTTTTATATTCTACACCTCTTGCCATAAAACTCAGCATCCCATTAGTTTTTTATGACCGTATCTACCTGAGGTGCTGTTTTTAATGCCTTGTGAAACTGAACCCCCAAATTCCTCTGCTCTTCCACATCACCCAGCTTTCCCCCATTCAAAGTATAATTATTACATTTATTTTTTTTACCAGACAAGCACGCTACAACTATGTGTGACACTTGGAGCATACTGTAGGCCCCTTTTCATTGTGCAACTCTTACTGGGGTCATGATCCATGGGAGCGGGGGTATGCTTTGCCATCCACAAGCCATCCGTTGACACAATTTATTTTCCTTGAAGAGCTCAGGGAGGCCCGAATTCCAAAGGATGACTGCATCATGAAAACTTCCAGCAAATCTTGTGTTGACCTACAGGATCCTTTGCATGTTATCGTATACAATCTGTATATTCAGGGGGTGGAAGCCTTTTCTGTTGACGGAGTTGAAGGGGTTAACTATAGGAGCTCACAAAGAAACATGTGTGCCGTCTATTGCATCCTGGACCTTGGGAAGACCCGCAACCCTATAAAACCAGATGGCCTTATTTTGCTGTTGCCTTGCTGTGATGCCAAAGTCAGTAAATTCCCCAGCTGTCCTGTACAGTGCCTCAGTCACCTGGTGAATCCAGCTGGTATTATTGAGGTCCCCTGCAGCTGCCAGAAATGACCTGATGCCACAAAATTCAAGTGTAGTCATCAGCTTTATAACCACTCACCGAGCAGTGCAGGCAGATGAATGTGGCTGCAGGACCTTGTACAGCAGCTGCCACAGGTTCAAAATCTTCTAATACACATCTCCTCCCTAAGATCTTCATAGAACTTGTTTTGCCTATATATTCTTTGTTGGGGTGGGGGAGGGAATAATATCTGGTGGAGTGCATTCTCCTTAACTGCTGCCTCACTTTCCTTTCCTCCATCCTCTCCTGTGCCTCCACTCCTCCTCTTCTATGATAATGGCATTGGGAATGATACATCTGCTGCTCAGAAGCCCACACTGTGGTTAGGGTGGCAAAATCTCCCAGTGGTCTCACACTTCCACAGGCAGTCAGAAGCAAGGCTGTCCAGGGTAAATGCCAAAAAAAAGTGCTCCAAAAAGTTGTTTTCAACTGCTCCAATCTCTACACAAACTTTGAGCAGTCTTCAGGCTCAAAACCTCCTCACTACCACCAGTCTCAGCTAGTCCTGGCAACAGTTCTGCATTTATTTTTCATTCTAACTTACAGTGAGGGCATTATCTTAATATATGTTAATTAGGTGCATTGTTTAATATATGTACGTGGGGACTCAACAGGAGGATTGCAGGAAGGGCCAAATCGTGCTAAGAAAGTCAGGGGATTGATTTTGGGACAGCAAATCGGTTAAATTAGCTTCTGCCCCAATTTGCTCGGCAAATAAAAACCTGCCTGAATTTAGGTGGGGGCGGGTGGCAATCGAGTCTGATGAAGTTGCCATGAAACTACGGAAGGATCTAGATAAAATTTTAAGTGGGTCGAATTATGGCACGTGACATTCAGTACATATAAGTGTTACGCATTGGAAGAAATATTGGGAATCATATTTACTTAATGAACAGTGTTGAACTGGTTAGGAGACAGGCTAAAAAGATTTGGGACTGATAGTCAATGTTCGACGTACTATGACCAGTCATTGCAGAGCAGCAATCAATTGCAAAGCAAACAGAATACTAAGCTATATTTCTAATCCAGTGTAATCTAAGGCTGGGAATTTCCTTGAAGCTGCTGTAACTTCACTGGAAGTGTGTCGGAAACCCCGCCTATGTGTGTAAATGGGGTTTCTACCGCAACTCCAGCAAAGTTACGGTGGAGAAAGAGGAGCAGCTCCAAGGAAATTCGGAGTCCATATCTGAGTCTGAGGCTGTAACACTGAAGTTGCATTGTGCTCTGTTCAGGCTATATTTTGAATATTGCATTCAGTTCTGGTCACTGAGCCACAAGGAAAACATCCAATCCTTGGAACTGATGCAGAGAAGGGTGACAAGTTAGGAGATTGAGGGGCTGAATTTTCCACTGCTATCCTTCCCAAAATTGGGTCGGATAGTGGCAGAAATGATGGTCAATCCAACTGCCACCTCGTTGCCCCAATCTTGATTCCCCTCTCCTTGATCCTGCTGGGACTGCCTCTAGCTGCCCCTTCTATGCCCACCATGTAAATACTGGCAGGAGGTGCAGCTTGGCAAACCATCCCATTTCCCAACTGCCCACTGCTCCTTGGGGCCACCTGGTGGAAGGTGACAGTATACCAGGTGTAGCAGCAGTAATGCCTCCAAAATGCCACAATGGAGGGAGAGGGACTAGTAAAGGCCTCCTCTCCACCCAGTCATGCCCCTACTCACTTAGCTGTGTAGACATCGGTCTCTGCTGATCAAAGCTGCATCTTCTGTGTCTTTGGGAGTCTTCTGCCTCATTAAGGTCCCTCTCCACCTCTTGTGGTACCTCAGTGGCATCACCGCATGAGTAATGAACCCCAGCCCAGGAAAATGGGTCAGGGTTGTGGTGGTGTCGGAGGGGCATGCGGAAATCCCATTCTGCTGAAACACTGCTGCAAAGAGGAAAACCTAGCCCTAGTTTCCATGACAGTATGAGTTAGAAGGACCAAAGGATCCATTCATCTTGTCTTTATGATATTCCCACGTGTGCTTTCCAGGAAGGGTCACTGTATAGCAATTAGGATCAGGAACCCTAGTTGATTTATTTTTCCATCCCTTGCCACGGGGAACTTCTTTGTTGTACTTTTACTGGAGTGAATTAAGGTAGAATGAAGCCAGTAGTAATTAAGGATGACCATAAAGTCCTTTTTGAAAGGGATATTATTTCAATTTCATGTTTATGGACCTTTGCGGCTTTAGTGGCTATAGTTTACGGCAGAATAAAATAGATTCATGCGATTAGAATGTAGGTTTTTTTGTCGACTGCCTTGAGATGCAATATAATCAGTTAATAAATGATCAGAGTATTAATTGTTTATTCATCTAATGCTGGAATAGTAGCTCAGTCACTGTAGTGCCAGGATTCTGCATGACTTCTCATAAAATACTGTACCACTTCCAGTTACCAAGCATACAATGCCTAAACGCATCCTCTCTCTCAAAGCTTTGAGACTCTTGCGGGGTAATTTTAACCCCAAAGAATGGGTGGGTTGGGGGCGGGTGGGAGGTTAAAATAACAGCTTTTTGAAGCGTGACCGCAACCCGGCTCCAACACCCTCACTTCTGATTTTAACATGGGTGCGCTTGAATGTGCGCGCACATGCAAAAGCCGGAAGTCCTGTTCCCAATGGACGGATTGTTAAAGGGGCAATTTACCTCACTGAAAAAGTTGAGGTACTTAATTTTTTGTTGATTCTAAGTCTGAAATGAATATAACCTCACCTGCATGGGTTTCCTGTGGCTTTTGCATCTCGTCATTGAAACAGAGGCGAGATGCAGCCAAAGTTGATTTGGCCCTTTAAACCTGTGACTGACACATATCAATAACAGCTCAGGTATTGTAGCTGGTCTCTCAGTTCTCTCAGGTAAATTTTGGCTGAGAGTTCTTTGTGTTGTGTTTCTATTCACTCTTCCAGCCATCATTCAATTAAATTAAAGATTCAGAAAATAATCAGTTGTTAACATCCTGAAGAAATCTTGAGTATGTGCACAAGCTTATATTTTTATGAACAATGAAAACATTTGAAATGTTGGCATATTCAGCAGACTAATTACTTGAAAGAATCATGAAATTTTATAATATCTTAGCTCTTTTCCTAATATAAATTGTAGCACTTCAAATATTTTTTCAAGTCTCATCCATTCTTTACCTTTGTGTGGTCCATCTCTTCCCTTTTTCTGGCTTTCTCTCTCTCCATCTTTGGCAATAGGCTTTCCGTAGATTTTTATTACAAGCTCGGACTCCCACAACTATTTGGATTGTGTTTCTTAGCTCCCCACTTCCAGTAAATACTTCATCCCTTTCTCTAATTTTTTCCTCCCCTGTCATATCTGCTCTAATAAATTTACTTTCCACACCTAGAGTTCCTAAAGGTCCATCTTTTTCCTCAACTGAGTCTTCCCTCGGCAGTGGTTGACAGTCCCTTTGATTGAATCCACCATATTTCCCATACGCAGCAGAAAATAACTGGCGGGGACAGTGTCCAACCTACCCCGATGTTTCCTCCGTCCCACCCCCACCACCATCTCAGACTTACCTGGCATTCACTCCCCAGCTGCTTTCCCTCCCGACAGGCAGCCAGCCTGTCAAACTGTCTGTCGCCCGGGAAACCCAGAAGCAAAAGTAATTGCCTTCTATTGAGTTGCAATCGCAGATCCCGATGCACTCACTTGACTTCCGGGATTCCCACGTGAAAATCTACCTTCCTGCTGAGTTCCTGGCTCCAAGTTAAAATCATGCCCTTACAGTGCATATTTGACACACAATGGAAAAAATAAGAATAATGACAAGTACTTTGATACATGAGCTGGTAATGAAATGTAGAATTTTCAGTGAAGTCTTAACATCCTTCTGTCCCTCCTAACTAGACAATAACAGTGATCTTGTAGGAAAGTGGATAACACCACAAACAATTGACATTTTCATACTGAGGTGAATAGTAATTAGCTCCTCGCTGAAGGCTTGAGACTACAGTGTGGTGGTATTGTGATAGCCTCGTTGAGTTATTAGACTCCAGCTCTGTTTGCTAATGAACCTTCTGCATCATTAACTTGTTTCTGAAAAAAAATACATAAATGTTAGAGTTCCATTCCTTTCTTTCATCCTTATTAATTCTTGTGGATGGATGAATTGGAGCCATACCACTAGGGATATTCACATAAAACTGTGATGTTGTGAATATAACATAAATTTGACATGAATGGTATATAAATTTGAGCACCAGTAGACAAAGCTATGCTCGTTTTTCATATATTGATGATCTATCACCAAGATCTTCCATAAAATTTAACACAAAGGATGTAGTGTTCAGCACACCCTCACACAGTCACTGGGGAAAAATTCTCTGTTTGTGAAATAATAAATGAGAATATGTGTTTGCAATTTCACTACAAGTAATGAACAGAGAAATCTTGCCCTCGTTATGTACGACAATCTAACAGACTTTGAGATCTTCTGGGACAGCTAAATGTAAACTTTGTCCAACAAAAATTTGGCATTGCCACTGGATATTGCTGTTATAGCTTCATTCTAGCTGTTTTCTTGAATTTGTGCCATAACATTAGTTTCTCAATTTCATATCACTGGTGAGAGAACAAACTGGTGAATAAATCAGGTTATTTGCATTATATCCTTTGTGCACATGTGGCAACTGCAACAAATTTCCCACTTCAGTCTGCTCCAGATCAGTCTTGGTTAATTCTCTGACAATAGTAATAATTTGTCAAAGGGCTCCTCCAAACATCTGCCGGTTACGTTGTTTCCTTAAGGGTTCTGCTGATCTTCTGCTGGAATTACAGTGGGACACTGGGAGAACCCCCACGCAGAATTTCAGGGCCCAAATATTTAAGGGCTGATGTTCTGAATGTGTGACCCTAGTATAGAGCTTTGCCCATCAAGAACGCACATCAGAAAGTCTTGAATACACTCCCCAAAGATTTTCACATCCGAAGCACGCGTTCAGAAAATCAGACCTTAGTGTGTAAACAAGTCAGAGTTAGAAATTTAAACTAGCTCTGTGATGTTTTGTTAAAATTCATAGTTTACTGGGGTTCCTATAATTTCTAAATTGAATTTTCCTCTCTGTATCTTGAAGATGGTGGATAAAATGTTCTAGAAGAGATGGAAGACTCTCAGATGAGTGTATCAAGCACCTTCTGAGTTTGTAACAACTCAGGTTACAATAAAACTTGACGAAATAAAAATGAAAATGCTAGAAATCAGCTGACTATAGAATTTAGCAAATAGGGGATGGGTTCTCCTTCCAGTGAGTTATACAGTCACTCTCAATCATGGGATAAATTCAGATATTCTATGGGTCACCAGTATGTATCTTCCTATTCCCTTAGCCGAAGTAGCCAATATTCAAAGTTTTTTAGTATGTCTTTCCATTACTCTTCATTTTGACAAAAGATGTTATTATAAGTAATTTTTCATATAACCTAAACCAAAATCAGTTTATACCCCTAAGGGGCAAGAGCTCTACTTGCCAAAAAAAACCAGCCGTGGACAACAAAAGAGGTAAGGGACTACATTAAAACTTTAAAAAAAGCATACAAAAATGCAAAAAATAGCACAGATCCTGGCGACTGGGAGAGATAGAAAGAATAGCAAAGGTGACAAAACAGATAGTAAGAGCTACAAAAAGGAGTATGAAAAGAAACTTGCAAGGGATATCAAAATCAACACAAAAAAATGTTACTATTATATTAGGAAAAAGAGGGTGGTCAAGAGCAATGTGGGCCCTTTAAAAACTGCTAAAAGGTGATATTGTAAATGAAAATAATGAAATGGCGGACATGTTAAACTTTGCATCAGTATTTACAGTAGAGGAAGAGGATAGCATGCCGGATACCCCAAGCAAACTAATTTTGATGTGGAGATGCCGGTGATGGACTGGGGTTGACAATTGTAAACAATTTTACAACACCAAGTTATAGTCCAACGATTTTATTTGAAATTTACAAGCTTTCGGAGGCTTCCTCCTTCCTCAGGTAAATGCCACATTTACCTGAGGAAGGAGGAAGCCTCCGAAAGCTTGTAAATTTCAAATAAAATCGTTGGACTATAACTTAGTGTTGTAAAATTGTTTACAAACTAATTTTGAATCAGGGACGGGGTCTCACCATAATTAACTTAAGCAAATTAAAAGTAATGAAGAAAATAATGGCACTAAAAGGTGACAAATACTCAGGACCAGATGGTTTCCATCCCAGGTTTTTAAAGGAAGTAGGTGAGAGCATTGCAGATGCCATAACTGTAATCGTCCAAAGTTGTCTCGATTCAGGAAACATTCCTTTAGATTGGAAAATTGCACGTCACTCTGCTATTTAAGAAAGATGAGAGAGGGAAACCAGGGAATTATAGATCAGTTAGCCTAACGTCTGTTGTCAGGAAATTACTAGAGTCTATAATTAAGGATAGAGTGACTAAGCACCTTGAACATTTTCAGCTGATCGGAGAGAGCCAGCATGGATTTGTAAAGGTAGGTCATGCCTGACAAAGCTGATTGAATTTTTTGAAGAGGTGACTAAAGTAGTGGACAGGGAATGTCTATGGATGTTGTTCATATGGATTTCCAGAAGGCATTTGATAAAGTTGCTCATAACAAACTGTTAGCTAAAGGCAAAGCTCATGGAATTGAGGGCAAATTATTGACCTGGTTAGGAAATTGGCTGAGCAGCAGGAGACAGAGAGTAGGGATAGTGGGCAGATACTCAAATTGGCAGGATGTGACTGGTGGTGTTCCACAGGGATCTGTGTTGGGGCCTCAACTGTTCACTGTATTTATTAAAGACTTAGATAACAGGATAGAGAGCCAGATATCCAAGTTTGCCGATGACACAAAGATAGGCAGCATTGTAAGCAGTGTAGATGGAAGAGAAATTACAGAGCGATATTAATAGATTAAATGAATGGGCAAAACTGTGACAAATGGATTTCAGTGTAGGCAAGTGTGAGATCATCCACTTTGGACCTAAAAAGGATAGATCAGAGTACTTTCTAAATGGTGAAAAACTCAAAACAGTGGAGTTCCAAAGAGACTTAGGGGTCCATGTACATCGATCATTTAAGTGTCATGAACAGGTACAGAAAATAACCAAAAAGGTTAATGGAATGCTGGCCTTTATATCTAGAGGACTAGAATACAAGGGGGTAGAAGTTATGCTACAGCTATACAAAGCCCTGGTTAGACCACACCTGGAGTACTGTGTTCAGTTTTGGGCACCTCACTTTAGGAAGGATATATTGGCCTTGGAGGAAGAGCAGCATAGATTTGCTAGAATGATACCTGGACTTCAGGGGTTAAATTAGGAGGAGCGATTACACAAACTAGGGTTGTATTCCCTGGAATTGAGAAGATTAAGGGGTGATTTGATCGAAGTTTTCAAGAAATTGAGGGGAACTGATAGGGTAGATAGAGAAAAACTATTTCCGCTGGTTGGGGAGTCGAGGACTAGGGGACATAGCCTAAAGATTAGAGCCAGGACTTTCAGGAGTGAAGTTAGGAAACACTTCTACACGCAAAGGGCGGGGGGGGGGGGGGCGGGGGCGTCAGTTATCGGAGGGGGATCAGCCACCGGGAGGCCAGAGGCTGGGTATTCCGCGGCGAGTGACTCACCTCCTGACTCCCCAAAGTCTTTCCACCATCTACACGGCACAAGTCAGGAGTGTGATGGAATACTCTCCACTTGCCTGGATGAGTGCAGCTCCAACAACACTCAAGAAGCTCAACACCATCCAGGACAAAGCAGCCTACTTGATTGGCACCCCGTCCACCACCCTAAACATTCACTTTCTTCACCAGCGCACTGTGTACCATCTACAGGATGCACTGCAGTAACTCGCGAAGGCTTCTTCGATAGCACCTCCCAAACTCGCGACCTCTACCACCTAGAAGGACAAGAGCAGCAGGTACATGGGAACAACACCACCTGCACGTTCCCCTCCAAGTCACACACCATCCCGACTTGGAAATATATCACCGTTCCTTCATCGTTGCTGGGTCAAAATCCTGGAACTCCCTTCCTAACAGCACTGTGGGAGAACCTTCACCACATGGACTGCAGCAGTTCAAGAAGGCGGCTCACCACCACCTTCTCAAGGGTAATTAGGGATGGGCAATAAATGCCGGCCTCGCCAGCGACGCCCACATCCCATGAACAAATTTTTAAAAAGGTGGGCAGGCTTAGTTATCGGTGGGGGGGTGGGGGTCAGTCGTCAGGGATTGTGGGGTGAGGTCGGAGATTGTGGGGGTAGGGTCCGGGAGTTATCCCAGGTATCAGAGATCGTGGGAGGAGGGGTCAGAGATCGTGGAGGAGGAGGGGGGGTTGGAGAGCATTGGGGTCAGGGGTCATTGTGGGGGTCGGAGATTGTGAGGGGGCGGGGGTCGGTGATCGTGAGGGTGGTCGCTGCAGATAGGCTTGTTGGGCCTGGGGAAGCACTCCTGCTGCAAAGGCACTTACCTGCAGTTTCGGGCCTTCTCACAACCTCTTACATGACGTGAAGTAGAAGGCCCAGGAATCCCAGTCCCCAGAGGTTAAATACAAAAAATCTGTCAAAATGGAGGCCCGCGTCCTCCTTTTAATGCCTGACCCACCTCCTAAGAGCGGATTGATCACCCGCCCCTTATCTCACCTCCATGAAAATCGGAAGTGGGTGGGTTGGAGGCGGGTTTTAGATTTTTAAAATTTTTACTGCCTCCCGCCCCCAAACCCACCCGTTTTTCCCATTTAAAATCATGCCCATGGAGTTAGGTCACAAATCAGCCATGATCTCATTGAATGCTAGAACAGACTCGAGGGGCTAAATGGCCTACTTCTGTTCCTATGATCCTCAACATAATCCAAATAGTAGACTGAAATGAGGATATAATGCATATGTAACACATATAGGTTTATTATTTATGATATTATTTCTGCTTCAAAGTAAAAAATAGGATATTTATTTCTATGGTTTCTGTCAAGCAGCAATAAAATAATATTCATGCAGTTTATCATTATAATTTCTAGCAATGCACATGATGGATAAATGTTCCATTGGCAAAGGATATTCAGAATTACATAACATCTGTGTGCAAATGAGGATTAAAATACCGTGGTGATAATAATTATATGAGCAATCCGGACATAGAATAAAAGCAATCTGATGAGTTTGATTAGCACAGTCCTCCACTTTATGCCATCTTATTCTATGGACTAGAAAATATTGTCATTGACTAGTACATCATTTACAGAATCCTGTAATCCATCCTCAATGATGGTAGAGGCCAGGCCGTAAGTGCAAAAGACAAGGCTGAAGCTTTTGCAACCATCTTCAGCCAGAAGTGCCGAGTGGACGATCCATCTTGGCCTCCTCCCGATATCCCCACCATCACAGAAGCCAGTCTTCAGCCAATTCGATTCATTCCACGTGATATCAAGAAACGGCTGAGTGCACTGGATACAGCAAAGGCTATGGGCCCCATCAACATCCCGGCTGTAGTGCTGAAGACTTGTGCTCCAGTACTAGCCGCGCCTCTAGCCAAACTGTTCCAGTACAGCTACAACACTGGCATCTACCCGACAATGTGGAAATTGCCCAGGTATGTCCTGTCCACAAAAAGCAGGACAAATCCAATCCGGCCAATTACCGCCCCATCAGTCTACTCTCAATCATCAGCAAAGTGATGGAAGGTGTCGTCGACAGTGCTATCAAGCGGCACTTACTCACCAATAACCTGCTCACCGATGCTCAGTTTGGGTTCCGCCAGGACCACTCGGCTCTGGACCTCATTACAATCTTGGTCCAAACATGGACAAAAGAGCTGAATTCCAGAGGTGAGGTGAAAGTGACTGCCCTTGACATCAAAGCAGCAAGGAGCCCTAGTAAAATAGAAGTCAATGGGAATCGGGGAAAACTCTCCAGTAGCTGGAGTCATACCTAGCACAAAGGAAGATGGTAGTGGTTGTTGGAGGCCAATCATCTCAGCCCCAGGACATTGCTGCAGGAGTTCCTCAGGGCAGTGTCCTGGGCCCAACCATCTTCAGCTGATTCATCAATGACCTTCTCTCCATCATAAGGTCAGAAATGGGGATGTTCGCTGATGATTGCACAGTGTTCAGTTCCATTCACAACCCCTCAGATAATGAAGCAGTCCGTGCCTGCATGCAGCAAGACATGGACAACATCCAGGCTTGGGCTCATAAGTGGCAAGTAACATTAGCACCAGACAAGTGCCAGGCAATGACCATCTCCAACAAGAGACAGTCTACCCATCTCCCCTTGACATTCAACGGCATTACCATCGCCGAATCCCCCACCATCAACATCCTGTGGCTCACCGTTGACCAGAAGCTTAACTGTACCAGCCACATAAGTACCGTGGCTACAAGAGCAGGCAAGTGACTCACCTCCCGACTCCCCAAAGCCTTTCCACCATCTACAAGGCACAAGTCAGGAGTGTAATGGAATACTCTCCACTTGCCTGGATGAGTGCAGCTCCAACAACACTCAAGAAGCTCAATACCATCCAGGACAAAGCAGCCCGCTTGATTGGCACCCCATCCACCACCCTAAACATTCACTCCCTTCACCTCCGGCGCACTGTGGCTGCAATGTGTACCATCCACAGGATGCACTGCAGCAACTCGCCAAGGCTTCTTCGATAGCACCTCCCAAACCCGCGACCTCTACCACCTAGAAGGACAAGAGCAGCAGGCACATGGGAACAGCACCACCTGCACGTTCCCCTCCAAGTCACACGCCATCCCGACTTGGAAATATATCGCCGTTCCTTCATCGTCGCTGGGTCAAAATCCTGGAACGCCCTACCTAACAGCACTGTGGGACAACCTTCACCACACGGACTGCAGCGGTTCAAGAAGGCGGCTCACCACCACCTTCTCAAGGGCAATTAGGGATGGGCAGTAAATACTGGCCTTGCCAGCGACACCCACATCCCATGAACGAATAAAAAAAAAACGAGAATCGACACGTAAATTATTTAACCGTGGGTAAACTACATAAAATTCCAGAAAACTCCCTTTAAAATCGGCACAGGTACTTTCATCTGTTTTGGTGCAATGATAATTTCAATAAGTGCAAATACTTGTAAATGACCACATTAATGTAAACTTTGCATGCATAAATAATACTGGATGGGTTTAAAATCTGTTTGCTGGCATTTAAGTTACATAACAATCCCAGAAAACAATGAAAAATGAATTTAATTATGCCTGAGGTTACTGGAATCTCATTAGTGTGCTTATATTTTTGAGATCTACAGAAGTAACAGAAGAAATGAGAAATGAGTGAATACACAACACAATTAATTGCAGCAAATATACAAACCACACTGCACAAACTTAGATTAGGTACACCACAGTCAGAATAACAGTCAGTAAGCAGTTCCCTTTATTTCCCCTCAACAAAAATGATGGAACATAAAATTATTTTTTATGGCCGTCAATGTTGCCTGCTTCATGAAATTGTCCGACTAGTTAATTGAATCTGTAACCTTGCTTAAACCAACTTCCATTATCTTGTTTAATGAGGAAAGTGACTTAGTCCACAATGGATGCTTGTGAAGAATCCTCTGCCATTGGCCCAATGAAGTTTGAAGCATGAAGTTACTCTGAAGAATCCATGGGCAGAGCCACTGAAAAATTATGGTCACATTATTTTGCGGAACCCACAGAAATCACACCTCTCTTGCGAAACATGGTTCTCCTCGTAAAAATTGTTTCTGTGTCACTTTCCGATTCGCCCCTCACTCCCAGCTCCTATCCAGAGCTGCTTTTTCACTCTGGGATCAAACTCTGCCACATGCTATGGATGGGAACTCCTGATCCCCACAACAGTTTCATTAGATCAAGAATTCCCACCTGTATTGTGCAGGTATGTTGCAACTCCAGTCAGCAGCAGTGAACCCTTAATCAGCCATCACCTTTACCTCCTCCTCATCTGTGATCAGTGACCCATTATCTGGTTCCTCTTCAACACAGGAAAACCCTCCAAAATCTCTGGCCCATGAAGGTCAGTCTCCCACTGTAACTTCAGCAGGGGACCAACGGAAACCTTAAGGTAAATAGTGCAAATGGCCATTTGCTGTGTCGCTGGGGGTTCCACCAGCATCCTGCCGGAACTATGGTAGGACCCCACAAAAATTCAGCCCCTCTGTTTCTTAGCTAGGGAATGCTTCAAGTAATGTGGGTGATGCAAAGTTCTGAGATCTCTATGAAGATCCTGTAGGTGTCAGGTTGTGGGTTCAGGTCCCACACTAGAGAATTGAGAGCATAATCTAGGCTGACACTTCAGAACTGAGGGAGTGCTGCATTGTTGGACTTTCGGATGAGACATTAAACTGAGGGCCCTCTCCCACGGCATTATTCGAAGAAGAGCAGGGGGTTCTCCCTGTGTTCTAGCCAACACTTATCAATCAACATCAGTAAAAGAGATTATTTATCTCATTACTGTTTGTGGGACCTTGCTTATGTGTTTCCCAACATGACAACAGTAACTAAACTTCAAAAGTACTTCATTGGCTGTGAAGTGCTTTGAGAAATCTTATGGTCATAAAAGGTGCTAGATAAATGGATGTTTGCTCATTCGTAGTACTATCCTCTTCCTCCTGGACTTGTGGCCTTTCAGTAAAGAATAATATGGCCCAGGATTAGCATTTGAGCATAATTAAAGATATTGTTGGTGCAATGACAGCATATACTATGTTGCACAGCACAGCAAAGCACTTCATGAACTTGCTAAAAGTAAAAATCATTGAATGTATGTGATTAGTATTGCACAAACCAGGAGCATTATCATCTCCCCAAACTTCAGCATCCCTCTGGCCTTGTATGGCTTCAAATTCTATGATTTCCAAGGGTAAGTAGTTTTACTTGTTGAGTGTCATCAGCAGTCCTCACACATTAGCACTTGTTGAAGGTCATCTTCTTCTGCAAATAAAAGAACAGTTATGTATTGCTTGAGAGGAAAGTTTGCAGAAAGAAAGGCTACACAATAGTGTGTATATCGTGCTAAGCATTGTGGAATTAAATGTCAAGTACTATGCAAGCTGAAGTTGGAGAAGCGCAGTGAGTATGTTTGTGCAGTCACTTCAAAATTAAACAAATACTTTGTGTCTGTCTTCAGGGAAGAAGACACAAAAAACCTCCCAGAAATACGAGAGAACCAAGGGTCTGGTGAGAATGAGGAACTGAAAGAAATTAGTATTAGTAAAAAAAAGTACTAGGGAAATTAATGGGACTGAAAGTCGATAATTCCCAAGGACCTGATGATCTACATCCCAGGGTTTTGAAAGAAGTGGCTATATTATAGAGATAGTGGATGCATTGGTTGTCATCTTCCAAAATTCTATAGATTCTGGAATGGTTCCTGCAGATTGGAGGGTGGCAAATGGAACCCCACTATTTAAGAAAGAAGGGAGAGAGGAAACAGGGAACTACAGACCTGTTAGCCTGACATCAGTAGTAGGGAAAATGCAAGAATCTATTATAAAGGATGTGATAACACTTAGAAACTTAGAAAATAATAATAGGATTCAGCAGAGTCAACATGGATTTGTGAAAGGGAAATCATGTTTGACAAACCTATTGGAGTTCTTTGAGGATGTAACTAGTAGAATAGGTAAGGGGGAACCAGCGGATGTGGTGTATTTGGATTTTCAGAAGGCTTTCGATAAGGTCCCACACAGGAGGTTGGTGAACAATGTTAGAGCACATGGAATTGGGAGTAATATACTGGCATGGATTGAGAATTGGTTAACAGACAGAAAACAGAGAGTAGGAATAAACAGGTCTTTTTCAGGTTGGCAGACTGTGACTAGTGGGGTACAGCAGGGATCGGTGCTTGGGCCCCAGCTATTCTTCATGGGGATATAGACAGGCTAAGTGAGTGGGCAAGAACATGGCAGATGGAATACAATGTGGAAAAATATGAAGTTATCCACTTTGGTAGGAAAAACAAAAATGCAGAGTATTTTTTAAATGGTGAGCGATTGGGAAATGTTGATGTTCAAAGAGACCTGGGTGTCCTTGTACATGAGTCACTGAAAGCTAATATGCAGGTGCAGCAAGCAATTAGGAAGGCAGATGGTATGTTGGCCTTTATTACAAGAGGATTTGAGTACAGGAGTAAAGATGTCTTACTGCAATTATATAGGGCCCTGGTGAGACCGCACTTGGAGTGTTGTGTACAATTTTGGTACCCTTACCTAAGAGGGAGTGCAACGAAGGTTCACCAGACTGCTTCCTGGGATGGTGGGATTGTCGTATGAGGAGAGATTGAGTAGAGTAGGCCTGTATTCTCTAGAATTTAGAAGAATGAGAGGTGATCTCATTGAAACGTACAAAATTCTTACAGGGCTCGACAGGGTAGATGCAGGGAGGATGCTTACCCTGGCTGGGGAGTCTAGAACCAGGGGGTCACAGTCTCAGAATAAGGGGTAGGCCATTTAGGACTGAGGTGAGAAGAAATTTCTTCACTCAGAGGGTGGTGAATCTTTGGAATTCTCCACCCCAGAGGGCTGTGGAGGTTCAGTCATTGAGTACATTCAAAACAGAGATCGATAGATTTCTAGATATTAAAGGCATCGAGGGATGTGGGGATAGTGCAAGAAAATGGAGTTGAGGTAGAAGATGAGCCATGATCTTGCTGAATGGCGGAGCAGGCTGGAGGGGCCGGATGGCCTACTCCTGCTCCTATGTCTTGTGTTCTTCTGTTCTTATCTTTACATAAGGGAAGTTAGAGAAATGTTTGTATTTTCTGCCCTGTTGTAATGTTTCTGAAGTGTCCTCTTTACCTTTTGTGCTTTAAGCACAGAGCTTGGTGAGAGTTAGTTGAATCTGCTAAACAGAGTGATGACAGGAATTTGGTGATAGTGGGAATTCGGTGCAGAGGGGGAAGGAGGTGCTAAGTAATTTAATCCAAGGGGCAACAGTAAATAAGTAAATATATAAATAATCAGTCATTAATTAGATCTAAGGGGATGAAATTAAAATTAACTAAGTAGAGGAAACCAACATTGACAAGATGCCACATCAAAGGCTACTACACAAAATAAGAGCTCATGGTGTAGGGGGTAACATATTAGCATGGATAAAGGATTGGTTAGCTAACAGGAAACTGAGAGTAGGCATAAATGGGTCATTTTCAGGTTGGCAAGATGTAACCAGTGGAGTGCCACAGGGATCAGCGCTTGGGCCTCAACTATTTACAATCTATATCAATCATTTGGATGAAGGGACCGAATTAATGGTTGCTAAATTTGCTGATGACACAAAGGTAGGTAGGAAAGTAAGTTGTGAAGAGGACATAAGGAGTCTGCAAAGGGATATAGATAGGTTAAGTCAGTGGGCAAAAATTTGTCAGATGGAGTATAATGTGGGAAAATGTGAACTTGTCCATTTTGGCAGGAGGAATAGAAAAGCAGTATATTTAAATGGAGAGAGATTTAAATGAGATACAGAGGGATCTGGGTGTCCTAGTACATGAATCACAAAAAGTTAGTATGCAGATACAGCAAGTGATCAGGAAGGCAAATGGAATGTTGTCATTTATTGCAAGGGGAATATAAAAGTAGAGATGTTTTGCTACAGTTGTACAGGGCATTAGTGAGACCACATCTGGAGTACTGTGTGCAGTTTTGGCCTCCTTATTTAAGAAAGGATATAATTGCTTTGGAAGCGGTTCAGAGAAGGTTCACTCGACTGATTCCTGGGATGAGAGGGTTATCTTATGAGGAAAGGTTGGACAAGTTGGGCCTGTATATACTGGAGTTTAGAAGAATGAGAGATGATCTTATTGAAACATATAAGATCCTGAGGGGACTAGAAGGGATAGATGCTGAGAGGATGTTACCCCTTGTAGGAGAGACTAGAACTAGGGGCCACAGTTTAAAAATAAGGGGTCTCCCATTTAAGACGAAATGAGGAGAATTTTTTTCTCTCAGAGGATCATGAGTCTGTGGAACTCCCTTCCCCAGAGAGCGGTGGAGGCAGGGTCATTGAATATTTTTAAGGCTGAGTTAGATAGATTCCTGATTAACAAGGGAGTCAAAGGTTATAGTAGGTAGACGGGAAAGTAAGGTTGTGATCGCAATCAGATCAGCCATGATCTTATCAAATGGCAGAGCAGGCTAGAGGGGCTGAATGGCCTACTCCTGCTCTTAATTTGTATGTTCGTATTAAAAGATCCGAATTGCATTAAATTAAAATCTGGAATACATAAATAATTAATAAATAGGAATAAGGGCATACTAAACTAAAAACATACATGTATGATGATGGGACAGCCGAGACTCGTTGCCAGCAATCCCCGTGCCATGTGGAAACTCCAGGACGCTTCATGTGCCCTAGATAATCACGTGTGCAGGAAGTGCCTCCAGTTACTTGAACTCAGGCTCAGAGTTTCTGAGTTTGAAGAGCTGCTGGAGTCATTGCAGGGCATACCGGAGGCTGAGAATTTCCTGGAGCGCATGTTCCAGGAGGTGGTCACCCCACAACTAAAGAGAATTCAGGGGAATATTAAGTGGGTGGCCATCCGGCAAGATAGGAAGAGGTAGGCAGTGCAGGAATCCTCTGGGAGTGTAGCACACTCAAACCGGTTTTCAGTGCTGAATTCCAGTGAGGTTGACAACACTTTGGAGGAGGGCAGTCTAAAGCACATCCATGCTACTGAGGGGCAAACGACTGCACACACAACAAAGTGTAGAAGTGCAGCGGTCATAGGTGGTTCGATAGTCGGGGGATAAACATGAGTTTCTACAACTGCCGACATGAGTCCCACATGATGTGCTGCCTCCCTGGTGCCAGGTAAAGGACATCATTGAGCAGGTGCAGAACATTTTGCGGTGGGGAGTTGACCAGCCAGAAGTCATGGTCCATGTAGGAACCAGTGACATATGAAGGAAAAGGGTCGAGGTCCTGCAGACAGATTCAGGAGCTGGGGAGGAAGTTAAAAAGCAGGACCTCAAAGGCAGTAATCTCTGGATTACTCCCAGTGCCACGTGCTAGTGAGTATAAGAGTAGTAAGATAAGACAGGTTTACGGGTGGCTGGAGAAATGGTGCAGGAGGAAGGGCTAGTGCCGTGGGGGAGGGTTTAAGCTAATTTGGCAGCGGGAGGGGGGCCAGGATGAAGTATTAGAGATGAGAAATAAGGTGCACAGAGGACTGGGAGAGCCAAACAGCATTAGAAGAAAGAGTAGTTCAGAAATAGGAAGGATCAGACAGGGGGGAAATGTGAGGCAGACTAAGATGGGTTGAGAGTACAAGTGCATAAATGCGCGGAGCGTGGTAAATAAGGTTGGTGAGTTGCAGCTACAAGTAGCCGTATGGGATTATGATATAGTAACAATAATGGAGACCTGGCTCAAACAAGGGGTGGATTGGGCACTTAATATTCCTGGCTACAATGTATTCAGGAAAGATACAGAACAAAAAATAGGAGGGGGTGGCAAGTATTGATCAAAGAAGCTGTTACAGCACTGGAAAGGGATAATATACTTGAGGGTTCAAAGACAGAATCTATTTGGTTAGAATTAAGGAACAATAGAGGAGCGATTATGCTACTGGGTGTCTACTATAGGCCACCAAATAGTGGGAAGGAGATAAAGGAGCAAATTTGCAGGCAAATTGCAGAAAAGTGCAAGAACTGTAGAGTAGTGATAATGGTGGACTTCAATTATCTCAATATAGACTGGGGAAATAACAGTGTAAAGGGCAAAGGAGGAGGAATTCTTGAAATGTGTAGAAGAGAACTTTCTTGATCAGTATGTTTCCAGCCCAACAAGGAAGGAAGCAGTGCTGGATCTAGTTCTGGGGAGTAAAATGGAGCATCTTTCAGTGGCAGAAACAATGATCACACAATTATTAGGTTTAGGGTAATTATGGAAAAGGACAAGGAAAAATCAAATGTGAAAATACTCAACTGGAGGAGGGCTAATTTCGGTGAGTTGAAAGGGGATGTGGCCCAGGTTGATTGGAATCAAAGATTGGCAGGTAAAACAGTAAATGAGCAATGGGAGGCCTTTAAAGAGGATAGTTCAGGTTCAAACTAGACATATTCCAATGAGGGGGAAAGGAAGGGCATCAAAAACTAGAGCTCCCTGGATAACTAAAGATATAGAGATTAATATGAAACAGAAAAAGGAGGCTTATGATAAATGTTGGGTTCATAATTCAGTAGAGAACCAAGTTGAATACAAAAAGTACAGGGGAGAACTGAAAAAGGAAATAAGAGGGGGCAAAGAGAATGTATGAGAATAGATTAATGGATAACATAGAAGGGAACCCAAAAGACATTTATAAACATATAAATAATGGAAAGGCATGGTCGATTAGGGACCAAAAAGGAGATGTTCTTGTGGAGGCAGAAGGCATGGCTGAGGTACTAAATGAATACTTTGCATCTGTCTTCACTTGAGAAGAACATGCTGCCAATGTCACAGTAAAAGTAGTACAGAAACTGGATAAGATAAAAATAGATAAAGATGAGGTACTTAAAGGTTGGCAGCACTCAAAGTAGAAAAGTCACCCGGTCCGGATGGGATGCATCCAAGATTGCTAAGGGAAGTAAGGTGGAAATTGCAGAGCTTCTAGTCACAATCTTCCAATCCTCCTTAGATATGGGGGTGGTGCCAGAGGACTGGAGGATTACAAATGTTAAACCCCTGTTCAAAAAAGGGGAGAGGGATAAACCCGGCAACTACAAGCCAGTCAGTCTAACGTCGGTGGTGGGGAAACTTTTAGACATTAATCTGAGACAAAATTAATTGGCACTTGGAAAAATATGGGTTAATACATGAAAGTCAGCACAGATTTGTTAAATGCAAATCGTGTTTGACTAAATTGATTGAGTTCTTTGATGCAGTAGCGGAGTGGGCTGATGAGGGTAGTGCGGTTGATGTTGTGTAAATGGACTTTCAAAAGGCATTAGATAAAGTATCACATAATAGACTTGTTAACAAAATTGAAACCCATAGGATTGAAGGGGCACTGGCTTTGTGAATACGAAATTGGCTAAGGGACAGAAAGCAGAGAATAGTGGTGAACTGTTGTTTTTCAGACTGGAGGGAAGTATGCAGTGGTGTTACTCAGGGGTCAGTGTTGGGACCACTGCTCTTTTTGATATATAAATGACCTATACTTGGGTATACAGGGCATAATTTCAATAGAGATGACACAAAACTCAGAAATATAGTACACAGTGAGGATAGTAACAGACTTCAGGAGGACAAAGATAGACTGGTAAAATGGACAGACACATGGCAAGTGAAATTTAACGCAGAGAAGTGTGAAATGTTTCATTTTGGTAGGAAGAATGAGGAGAGGGAATATAAACTAAATGGTACAATTTTAAAAGGGGTACAGGAACAGAGAGACCTGGGGGTGCACATACACAAATCTTTGAAGGTGGCAGGGCAAGTTGAGAAAGCTGTTAAAAAGGCATATGGGATCCTTGTCTTTATAAAGAGAGGAAGTTATGCTAAACATTTATATAACACTAGTTAGCCCCCAGCTGGAGTATTGTTTCCAGTTCTGGGCACCACACTTTAGGAGAGATGTCAAGGCCTTAGGAAGGGTGCAGAAGAGATTTACTAGAATGGTACCAGGGATGAAAGACTTCATTTGTGTGGTGAGACTGGAGAAGTTGGGGTTGCTCTCCTTAAAGCACAGAAGGTTAAGGAGAGATTTGATAGAGATGTTCAAAATCATGAAAGGTTTTGATAAAGTAAATAAGGAGAAATTGTTTCCAGTGGCAGAAGGGTCGATAACCAGAGGACACAGATTTAAGGTAATTGGGAAAAGAACCAGAGGTAACATGAGGAAAAACTTTTTACGCAGTGAGTAGTTATGACCTGGAATGCCTGAAAGGTTGGTGGAAGCAGATTCAATTATAACTTTCAAAAAGGAATTGGAGAAATATTTGAAGTGCAAAAATTTGCAGGGCTGTTGGGAAAGAGCAGTGGGACTAATTGGATAGCTCTTTCAAAGAACCGGCACAGGCAGATTGGGCCGAATGGCCTCCTGCTGTGCTGTATCATTCCATGATTCTATGATTGCCAGCACCTTACTGGATAAATTCTGCTGTGAAACTATTTGGGTAAACACAAGTGACAGCTGTAACCTCCTTGGATGGTCATTTCTACAAATGAAAGATAGTTGGCAGTTACACTCACATATGGCAATGCAAAGTAATTTACTGCCATACACATATATACTAATGAAGGTAATTGGCATTGCTCTGCATTGGTAATTTTCTCTAAAATGACTCGTGCTCCCGGGAAACCCATGTGCTGGTAGAGTGGCAGCCCAAACCTATCGGATTCTGCAGGGTTGGGTCATTTACATAATTTAAATAAGCTCACTGCACATTTTTCCTGCATATAGAGACTGTTGAGCCACCTACTTTGCTCTGAAGGAGACGCAGGTTTTGTTTGGAGGCTGATTTTAATGGACCACATTGCTTGAGGAACCTGTAAAATTGGTTCTTCAGCAAGGAGAGCCTGTAGGTTGTGTTGGAGCTGGTGGTCCTGGAACAACTGGAAGCTCACTCCGTCTGACCAGGCCAAGCTACGCCTAAATTTAATAGGTCGACCATTAACTTGACCTGGTCATACAACTGTTCAGTCCTATACCTTGGCAAGGCCTTGTGCTAGGAAACCTAGGTAGAAACACAAGCACAGGTTAAGGCTTGCAGCTGCAGGCTTGATCCTCTGACATGAGGCAAGTCCAGGGGCAAGGTTCACATACAGCTTCTTCAGGCTCCCCTTGGGCACAGGAAATTGAGGCGGCAGGGTTGGCGACGCCCCTACCCAACTTATCACCATGCCAATGCTGGGACTACCTCAAACTTGCCTGCAACCAGATCTCTTCAGCAGCTGCTCATTGAAGACCATTTCACCTGAATAATCCCTGCTCCCCTGCACTAAGTCATGTCTAACATTTCTCCAAGTTCTCCCAATCTCCAATGAACTGCACCAGCCCTCAAAGACAATATTGGTATAAGTGTCAACTAACATTGCAGATACCAGTGGAACACTCTGCAGACATGGATTTTGGAAATTTCCCAAACAATTATTCATACTAATTATCACCCAGGTGAAAGCCCCTAATGCCTGTCTTAAGTTCTCTCTTAGCTACTCTAGTTCTTCTACAAAGTGCGCACCCAGTGCCTGCAGCATAGTAGGTGGAAGGGTGGTGTGACTCAGTCAAGAGCTCTTGAGATGGCCATGGTTAGCGATCTTTCTGAGTTCGAGCCTAAGAGGGCCTGGCTACAGACTGCCAGGACAGTATGGTCGAGATGGCTTCCTGACACCTGGATGGGCATGTTTGTGGGAGTGGCAGGGGAGTAGGCATGCTGTGTGAGAGAGGCAAACCTGTGCAATTCCCTTTGTGCCACTGCCATTCTCCCATGGGGCTACGCCACAGCATTCCCACTGATCTGCAGGAGAGCAGACTGCAGGAGATCTGTGATATAATCGAAATCCCTATCCATTTGATCTCCCAGACTGTCCAAGGCAGAGAAGATGATGAACTCAGAGCCTGTATAGCATGAGTATGAGCATTTCTGAGAGATGCTATAACTGGTGCCATAGACACCTGCATGGAGGGACCAGCAGCAGCATCCACTGAGGTGACAACACACTATCAATGACTGCAGAATATTGTCGCCGTGTCCCAGAACCTCACACACATTTATGGTGGATACCTCCACACTGTCCGATGTGCTGCGGAGGATCCCTGGCTGGTACTCCAATGCATTGAGCAATTGGTGGGTACACAGAAAACATCCTTCTGGGTGGGTCTGGGGCCCTGAAGTCTGCATCGCTGACCCCTGCAGCAGAGCTAGGACACAGATTGCCTTCCAGGGAGCTGCAAATTTCTGAGCTGGTGCTTGTAAGAGTGAGTGTGAGTGACGGTGCATCTTTGGGAGGATTCCCTTCCTCAGCGTCTGATGCAGCTCAGCCCAGGACTTCTGATGGAACTGCAAACACGGAAGACGGACAAAGGCTAGCATGTAGCGGCAAGGGTAAGCAGTAGCAGATGAGTGTCGGTGCTGTCCACCACCAGGTTGACATGCAAAGTGTGTGAGGGTGAGAGTTCAGTATAAGGAGAGAAGGAAGGGGAGATGCCCAAACACCCTTCTGCATGTATCATGCAGCCTCACCATCTGCAACACTGTGTCCTTCCCTCTGCTAATGATGTCAATGGTGGATTCTTTCACTGGTGTGAGCACTTACATTGAAGCCAGCCCTGCTCCTGATCTTAATACCTCCCTCCTGTTGTGTGCCTGGTTGTCTTGAAAGAAGAGTAGGAGTGGGTTAATGTGTACCCTGTTGAAGGGTTCAGAATATGTGTGAGGCAGCTTTGTATAGTGTTCATAATGAGAGGAAGAAGCAGCAAGTGTGGGCAAGAGGAGGAAGTCATGAGGGCAGTAGCAGGTCCTGAGTGTGTAAGTGCAAGCAGAAGGAGGTATAGTGAAGTGTCCTGTTGTGATTGCAAGAGAGGCATGAGGAGTGGTAGTGCTGGGGCTAAAGTAAGGTGGTGCATGCTTGTGCAGATAGTAAGGGAGATGTGAAGGTGAGGTAATTAAATTGTTTCCACCAGTGCTTCCAGGTTGAGGGAGCAGCGCTTCGGGCAGTGATATGGCAGCTACCTCTTTTCACTGCTGCTGCACTATTTGCCTGGGTACCCGACGTCCAACAGCAGGGAAGAGGACCTCTTTTCTGCTATTGACTTGCTCCACAAATACCTCCACAGCACCATTTGTGAACCTGGGGTCCCGGACTGCAATTGTCCTGTCTGTACAATGTGAAAAACAATCTCCAACATCCAGCTTCTAAAAAGTGCACCTCCCCTTTAAGATTTCCCACCCTCAGATTGGGCGAGCTGCCTATAGGGAGCACAATTAGCCCTGAATATTATAATGATGCTCAACCACAAAGCTAATTGGATCTCACATCGATGTCACTGGACAAGCGGTGCGGGCACACTGCCCACTGCCGTCCGATGTGCACCATGGTTGAAAATTCCCCCTGATGTCCTTTTTATAATGGGGTGGCCAAGACTGCACATAGTACTCCAGCTGTGGCCTAACCAATGTTTTATACAAACCAATCATATTTTTCATTTGAATTCGCTCTTTAACCAGTATTCAGTTCTGAATACTGGTGAGAGAGAGGGTTCCGCTGTAGAGTGCAGCCAGATCCAAGTCCACAGCACCATGGGTGGCTCAGCTGTACGGGGTGGGGGGAGGAGAAAGGTCAGGAGAGCAATAGTGATAGGGGATTCTATAGTTAGGGGAATAGACAGGCGTTTCTGCGGCCGCAGATGAGATTCCAGGATGGTATGTTGCCTCCCTGGTGCCAGGGTCAAGGATGTCACCGAGCAGCTGCAGAACATTCTGGAGGGGCAGGGTGAACAGCCAGAGGTTGTGGTCCGTATTGGTACCAACGACATAGGTAGAAAGAGGGATGAGGTCCCGCAGGCAGATTTTAAGGAGTTAGGAAAGAGATTGATAAGCAGGACCTCAAAGGTAGTAATCTCCGGATTAGTCCCGGTGCCACGCGCTGGCGAGTATAGAAATAGGAGGATAGAGAAGATGAATGCGTGGGTGGAGAGATGGTGTAGGAGGGAGGGCTTTAGATTCCCGGGGCATTGGGACCAGTTCTGGGGGAGGTGGGACCTGTACAGCACTTCAACGGAGCCCGGACCAAAGTCCTTGCGGAGAGGTTCACTAGTGCTGTGGGGGTGGGAGGGGGTTTTAAACTAGATTGGCAGGGGGATGGGAACCTGAGTGTTGATTCAGAAGGGAAAGAAGCAGAGCTGAAAATGGAAGGCAGAAAATTCGTAAGCGAGTTTGGAAGATAGAGGAAACAAAGGTTAGAAACTAGACAACAAAGGAGTTTGGCAGTGCTTGATGGTATATACCTCAATGCAAGGAGTTTAGTGAATATGGCAGATGAGCTAAGGGCACTAATAGACACATGGAAATATGATGTCATAGCTATTACTGAAATGTGGCTTAAACAGGGGCAGGAATGGCAGCTCAACATTCCTGGTTACAGTGTTTTCAGACTGGATGAGTGCAGCACCAACAACACTCAAGAAGCTCGACACCATCCAGGACAAAGCAGCCGCTTGATTGGCACCCCATCCACCACCCTAAACATTCACTCCCTTCACCACTGGCGCACTGTGGCTGCAGTGTGTACCATCCACAGGATGCACTGCAGCAACTCGCCAAGGCTTCTTCGACAGCACCTCCCAAACCCGCGACCTCTACCACCTAGAAGGACAAGGTCAGCAGGCACATGGGAACAACATCACCTGCACATTGCCCTCCAAGTCACATACCATTCCGACTTGGAAATATATCGCCGTTCCTTCATCGTCGCTGGGTCAAAATCCTGGAACTCCCTCCCTAACAGCACTGTGGGAGAACCTTCACCACACGGATTGGAGCGGTTCAAGGTAGCGGCTCACCACCACCTTCTCAAGGGCAATTAGGGATGGGCAATAAATGCTGGCTTCCCCAACGACGCCCACATCCCATGAACAAATTAAAAAAAAGACGAGATAGAGAGGGGGATAAAAAAGGAGGGGGATGTGGCAATATTGGTTAAAGAAACAATTACAGCTGTGAGGAGGGATGATATGTTAGAAGGATCATCAAATGAGGCCATATGGGTTGAATTAAAGAACAAAAAAGGGGCAATCACACTACTGGGAGTCTACAATAGACCCTCCAAACAATCAGAGGGAGATAGAAGAGCAAATATGTTGGCAAATTTCTGAGAATGCAAAAACAAAAGGGCAGTAATAGTAGAGGATTTTAACTACCCTAATATTAACTGGGACACAATCAGTGTAAAAGGTATAGAGGGCGCAGAATTCTTAAATTGCATTCAGGAGAGCTTTTTTAGCCAGTACGTAGCAAGCTCAACAAGAGAGGGGCAGTTCTGGATTTAGTTTTAGGGAATGAAGCTGGGCAGGTGGAAGGAGTATCAGTGAGAGAGCATTTAGATGGTAGTGATCATAATTCAGTTAGATTTAGCATAGTTATGGAAAAGGACAAAGAAAGAACAGGAGTAAAAGTTCAAAGTTGGGGAAAGGCTAATTTTACTAAGCTGAGAAGTGATTTAGCAAAAGTGGACTGGAAACAGCTACTTGAAGGTAAATCAGTGTTAGAGCAGTGGGAGGCATTCAAGGGGGATATTCAAGGGGTTCAGAGTAATCATGTTCCCACAAAGATAAAGGGTGGGACTGCCAGATCTAGAGCCCCCTGGGTGACAAGGAGCATACAGGGTAAGATAAGGCAAAAAAAGGAAAGCCTATGTCAAACACCAAGAGCTCAATACTGCAGAAAGCCTAGAGGAGTATAAAAAGTACAGGGGTGAAATTAAAAAGGAAATTAGGAAAGCAAAGAGAGGGCATGAAAAAATACTGGTAAATAAAATTAAGGAAAACCCAAAAATGTTTTATCAATACATAAAGAGCAAGAGGATAACTAAGGAAAGAGTAGGGCCTATTAGAGACCAAAAAGGTAGCCTATGTGTGGAGGCGGAAGATGTGGGTATGGTTCTTAATGAATACTTTGCGTCTGTCTTCACAAAAGAGGGGGACAATGCAGAGATTGTAGTTATGGAGGAGGAGTGTGAAATATTGGATGGGATAAACATAGTGAGAGAGGAAGTATTAAAAGGTTTAAGAGTCTTTGAAAATAGATAAATCGCCAGGCCTGGATGAAGCGTATCCCAGGCTGTTAAAAGAAACAAGGGAGGAAATAGCAGAGGCTCTGACGATCATTTTCCGATCCTCCTTGGCTTCAGGCGTTGTGCCGGAGGATTGGAGGACTGCAAACGTTGTACTGTTGTTTAAGAAGGGAGACAAGGATAGACCTAGTAATTACAGGCCAGTCAGTCTAACCTCAGTGGTGGGCAAATTATTGGAATCAATTCTAAGGGACAGCATAAACTGTCATTTAGAAAGGCATAGGTTAATCAAGGACAGTCAACATGGATTTGCTAAGGGAAGGTCGTGTCTGACTAATTTGATTGAATTTTTTGAGGAGGTAACAAGGAGGGTCGATGAGGATAGTGCATTTGATGTAGTCTACATGGATTTTAGCAAGGCTTTTGACAAGGTCCCAAATGGCTGTCTAGTCAAAAAAGTAAAAGCCCATGGGATCCAAGGGAAAGTGGCAAGTTGGATCCAGAATTGGTGCAGTGGCAGGAAGCAAAGGTAATGGTCGACAGGTGTTTTTGTGACTGGAAGGCTGTTTCCATCGGGTTCTGCAGGGCTCAGTACTAGATCCCTTGCTTTTTATGGTGTATATTAATGATTTAGACTTAAATGTAGGGGGCATGATTAAGAAGTTTGGAGATGATACAAAAATTGGCCGTGTGGTTGATAGTTAGGAGGAAAGCTGTAGACTGCAGGAAGATATCAATGGACTGGTCAGGTGGGCAGAAAAATGGCAAATGGAATTCAATCCAGAAAAGTGTGAGATAATGCATTTGGGGAGGGCAAACAAGGCAAGGGAATACACAATAAATGAGAGGATACATAGATGGCGTAGAGGAGGAGAGGGACTTGGGACTGCCTGTCCACAGATCCCTGAAGCTAGAAGGACAGGTAGATAAGGTGGTTAAGAAGGCATACGGGATACTATCCTTTATTAGCCGAGGCATAAAATATAAGAGCAGGGAGGCTATGCTAGAACTATATAAAACATTAGGTAGGCCACAGCTTGAATACTGCGTACAGTTCCAGTCACTACATTACAGGAAAGATGTGATTGCACTAGAGAGGGTACAGAGGAGATTTACGAGGATGTTGCCAGGACTGGAGAATTTTATCTATGAGGAAAGATTGGATAGGCTGGGGTTGTTTTCTTTGGAACAGAGGAGGCTGAGAGGCTGAGGGGTGATTTAATTGAGGTGTATAAAATTATGAGGAGCCTCAATAGAGTGGATAGGAAGGACTTCTCTCCCTTGGCAGAGAGGTCAATAATCAAGGGGCATAGATTTAAAGTAATTGGTAAAAGGATTAGAGGGGAGCTGAGGAAAATCTTTTTCACCAAAAGGGTGGTGGGGGTCTGGAATTCTCTGCCTGAAAGTGTGGTAGAGGCAGAAACCCTCATTGCATTTAAAAGGTACTTGGATATGCACTTGAAGTGCCGTAACCTACAAGGCTACGGACCAAGTGCTGGAAAGTGGGATTAGGCTGGGTAACTGGCACAGACACAATGGGACGAATGGCTGCCTTCTGGGCCGTAAATTTTCTATGTTTCTATAAAAGATTAACTTCTTTCCTCCTTAGTCAAAGAATTATATTTTTAAAAACTCATCCTCCCTATCACAACCAGAATCAATTTTTTTTAAATTGCAGCAACTGTTTCAAGTCTGGAAATGCTGAGGAAGTGGTGGTTGCTAAGCAACATAGCTGATGACATTGATGCTGTGCATTTGTTTTGCTATGTGTTGTTGCAGAGCATTTCAGCTTCTGACAATAGCATGCAACATTTCTGATAGGTCAGGAATACTGACAAATTGTAGTCATTTAATTTAAAACGCTAACAATGGCCATTTCCCCCCTTAAGAAGTGACTATGTGATTCGGAAAGCTGGTACATTATAGTTTCTATTTCTATCACATACATCGCTCCTTATTTTGCTAAAGAATTCCATATATCATCATATGAGGCCAGTTAGGGTCTGCTTGATGCTCTAAACACATACAAAAGAAATATAATCTTCCACTGTTCATCACTCAGTAGGCTTCTGTCTCAGTGACATGGGTATGAGCTGCATGATACTGTTTAATTATTTTCACTTAGAATCAGTGAAAGCACCATCCATGTCCATTAGGTTATAAGCTTTGCTGATTGGGTACTCATGGTGAATTCAACTTTCCTTGACATTTGCCTCTAGTGTTCCAGATCCATCATTAAACTTCACCAACATCAACAGAAGCATTTCCAGAAAGAATATACGGGCTCGAGATAATTACAGAATGGAAAGGCAGTGTATGATTTCCTCAGACTAAACAAATACAGTGCCAGAACAATCCAAAGGGAAATGACAATTCAGTGTAATAGTCCTTTCTCTTAATGTACAGTATCCAACCACTAGATAGAAATGGAATCCATCCAAGAAAACAGAACTCAATTTTTATCTCTGTAAAAAAAAAGTGCATTTGTGGTTTATGTATTCACAATGCCATTTGTATCCTATTAATGAAAGAAAATTGTATTAATTACATACTGAAGTCAAGCAAGAAGTGAGGCTGCAGTCTCTTTATATAAAGTGACTTTTACAAAAATAACAGCACAAAGAAAGATGCCATTTGCCTAATCTCCCATTCACATGAGGTGGGTGCAAAGAAATTGCCATATTTAATGCTCAAGGGCCCCATCTACAGTGGACAGCAGCACAATATGCCTTGCAGATGATGGTGCCAAACTCAATTCTGTGTATAGTACCTGCATAAGCATGGAGCAGCTGTGAAGGCAGATGGTACACTTTAAGGAAGCTGTCAAAATAAGACTACCCAAAAGCACCATTTACCAGGTAGATGGCTCAAGTACACATGCCACAAAGCGTTGTCCGTCAACCTGTTGCACACTAACTGTCAGCCTATGCCAACCGCTTACATAACCTTACAGCTCTTTCATTGCATCTCATGCAGACCCGTACTCCAGCAGGGCACACATACAAGCTGCAACTTACAATGGAAAGCCTTAGCATATATATCTTCATTGGTCTTTACACATGAAATCATTATAACACAGTTTAGCTACATGATGCACAGATACTTAATGACACGGAATGAGCTGCACATGTCTGTCATTGTGTATGTGATCTTCCAACTTACAGCATCCTAAAATTACTTCTCTGTTTGCATGACAAGATGGCACTTATTACAAGGGAACAGAATTGAAATGGGGGAGGGCTCAGAAATTACAAGTCCTAGATTCTTGAAGGATTTCATCCTAGGTGTCCTTGTGTATAAGATCACGGAGCAAGTAGGGAAAGGTGATACTGCGGCACCCCCCCCCCCCCCAAGCTCTTATATCTGGCTCCCCTTCTTACACACTTCCACTCAGGCATATACACAACCACACAAACATCACATTCAATTAGTATCTTGCAATGCAAACTCTGTTTGAAGGTGTTTCTTGGGGGCAGCATTCTGCCATTTTCTATCATTGTAGGCCTACAAGAATAGCCTGACAGCATTGACATTAGCACTGAATTAGACAGCACTTCACAACACTCTGCATCCATCTCAACTATCCAACACAGCTATAAACATCCCATGAGATGCACTTAGTGAGCCTGAGGGGGTAGCACTGAGTGAGTCATACAGATGAGAAAGAGGAGGTGACGGTGGCAGAGAAGAAGCAAGAACTTGCTGGCTAGATGGCCATGTGGCTGCCATCAATAAACCCTCTATCTCTATAAATATAGCAGTGCAGAAACCAGCTGTGTAATGTTATTCCTTGAGGATTCTAGGATGTATCCCATCTAGCCCAAGAGATTTGTGGGACCTTATTCCAACAAAACACTGGGCACCATCCTCTTAAAACAAGTAAAAGCCAGCTAAGACTTTGGCCCTGAATTTCCTCAGACTTTCTGCTCCTGCACCACTAATTTTGTCAGGTGTGGTGGAAACTCTGTATATTTGCATAAATGGGATTTCCGCCACACTTCCGAAAAACTTGCAGCAGTAGAAAGTCCGAGGAAATTCAGAGCCATTGTTTTCTGGAAATTTTTCCTTTGAGATAGTGTCATATGCTTGGATGAGAATTTATAAGGAAGTGGATGGCTCTGAAATGACATGTTGAATTAGTTTATTGTGAAAAATATTGCATTAAAGCTAATCTGAAGTATGTGTTCAGCTACATTGCTATAAATGCAATAATAACAATTCAAAATTGTGCCTGAGCTCAGCAAACTTGCAAGATTCATCTGAAATTATCACTGTGATAGAAAAAAGGAAATACATAAGGATCTCAATTTCACTGAGGAAAGTGCTTGGAGGTGACACTCGAGGCCACTAAAGTAAATCTACAGATTGTAGGTAAGCCTGACAGATGGCATTCAATGAGCTAACATTATTATATAAATTTTCATTCTGTTATTCTGCGTAAACTCAATCTAAGTGATTGAAAGACTGAAATCAGACATTGCTCCATATAGTCCTCGAGTCCAACTGGATGCCCTAAAGATCATTTGAGGTCTGGAAAACATTAAGTAATCCTGAATTTGAGTCAGTTGACTTCCCAATCAACCTCACAGTGAGACATTAATTATGATGTAACCACCATACAGTTACTCTGTGATTCATTACTTACTGTAATTATAAGTGTTTCTAAGAGGCACATAGTTTTTAATTAAAAAAGCATCGCTGGAGCAGTTTAGTGGAATGATGCAATGATGTACCAGTAAACGTGCCACATAATATTAGGACAAAGGTACGCTATTTTGATTCCCCGGTGGATTAGTTCCCAATGTTAGCAGGGCTGCCTAAGGGATTTCATGAACTGAGACTAAGTGCATTTCCCTCTGGCAGTTACAGAGCACCATTGACTACCTGGTAACAGATCACTGCTCCATCCTTTTGATTGGGAAATGGTGTGAGGAATGAGGTTAAGCTGAGTGGGAGAGCGAATGGACCCAATATTCCTACTCCAGTTCCATTATGTCGTGTCTCTGTCCTCTTGATGCTGTCCTGGATTTTCTGGGGTCCGCCCAAATTGGCTGCTCAGGCCCTGCTCCTGCAATAGGCGCAGACCTGATGTTGCGATTTTAATGAGGCAGGAGTGGGTGTTCCCGGCCCTCCCCCCTCATTTTCTCCCACAATGACTAAGGAACACCTATTTCCAGCGTTGTCCTGAGAAGCTGGGGCTGGGTCTTATGCTGGGACCACCCTCAGAAGAGGATCCTAAAGGTAAGTTTCAAATGTTCTTTTCAGGGAACTCAATGGATCTTTGGTTTTCCATTTCTCGGCTCTGACTTCGGTTCCCAGTTTAGAGTTGTTACCTTCTCACAGATCCGGAGTCCAAACTGGTTTCCAAGGAGGTGGGGAGGGAGATGGGACCCAAACTTTATAAAGGTAACTGCAATGACATTTGCAGACCTTATGTGATCAGATGTCACGTCATACAGATGCCACATGGCATAACGTGATCAGATGTCAGATTGTCAAATATCATGTGGTCTGAATGTCATGTGATCAAACCTCCAAGAATTCCTCAACCAGAGTTGGCAACCCCTATCAGCAGTAGAAGTAAAATGTACAGAGTCTCCAGACCAGTCCTGGCTTGGAAACCCCTAAAGGGGAATGATAAGGACAACTAAATGATCGGTGGCGGCAGCAGCTAAAAGAGCTGCCGGCCAGGCCATTTTTCTCATCACTGGTGGGTGCCCAAGATGTGGCTATAGTGGCCCAGGTGCTAGCCACAGTGACTTAAATTAGGCGACCTCCCCCTAACCCCAGGTACTTCAATGGGATCAGAAATGGAGGTCACCGGTGCCCATTCTACCATGTTTTCTCCAGTGGCGTAGGCCCGAGGATTTTCAATGCCGACTAGTTAATAAGGAGCTCACGAGTGAAATATAATATCAGGTTTCAACGGTATGAACAGTTCACTAGTTTCACAAGTTTCAAAGGTATGAACAATTCAGTAGTTTTAACTGAAAATCATTTTACATACGTTTGGAATTTTATATATCTTTGATTCTGATTTAGGACAAATTACAAATGTACATCATAGAATAATACAGCACAGAAGGAGGCCATTCTGCCCGTCATGCCTGTGCCGACTCCTTGTAAGAGCTGTCCAATTAGTTCCACTCCCCTGCTCTTTCCCCATAGCCCTGCAAATTTTTGTGAGAAAGAAAAATAAACGCACTCTTTATATGGAAAAAAATATGGTGAAAACTGAACTTTAATGTTACTGTAAGCATTGAGTTAGAACCCGCTTGAAAATACCTCATTATTTTTGATAGACTGTATGAGAGATGATATGGTCAACACAATGACATTTTAACAGGAGCATAGCTGTTATTGTGTGCGTGGGATCTAAAGGCTACGCTGGAGTGTTACAATGTCGCAGTGAAAGGGTTTTGATTACAATACAAACTGAGAGTGGTTTGAGAACATGGGAGCAGATTTTCATCTTTACTCTCTGAGCGTTGAGCATCAACTGGGCAGAGTGCAGAAAGAAAAATCGGATGGGGAGCATTGCACTTTGGTGATACAGCCTGCCTAATGTTCCTTCCATTTAAATTAACAGAAGGAAAATCAGATGGGCACTGTAATGAGTGTGCAATGCTCCATAGCCAATTCTCCACTCAGGCGATGCTCAACGCCCAAGTGATAAAGATAAAAATCTGCACCAATATCTGATGCCTGAGATTGTTTACAGCACATAACTCCCTCCAGGTTAGCTCTTACTAACCCTGTGCACAAATGGTGAGGTCAGAGGAGCCCCGGATATTGGGCCTCTGATCTCATTCGAATACCGTGGTGCTGCACAAGTAGCCCAAGCAGGTAAGTTCAGGCCGCAGTGGCCCCGCAGGTAAGTGATCGCCTCTGGGAGTGGGGGGGAACGCGAGTCTTGGGGGACTTCGCAGGTCTCGTGGGAGGAACACGGGTCTCGAGGAGGATCATGGGTTTCGGGTCGCAGAGGGAGGGAGATTGGGAGTCGGAGCTGGGGCCTGGAGGTCAGGGATCTCTGTGCCGGTGGTGGGGTGGGGGGGGGGGGTGGAGGAGTGGCAGCGATCGGGAGGGTGGTTTAATGTGGGGTCAGGAGGAGCACTCCTGCTCCTCCCAGCTCCATATTTAGAGGTAGGTAACTTACCTTTTTTCTGCAGGCTTTCCGTAGGGCTGGTTTCCCTGAGTGCAGCTCCCAATGGCGCGGGCTGCCTCAGGACAAACCAATGTTGGAGTGGGGTCCTCAAGCAGGCATTGGGCCTCTTATTTGCATATGCCTCTTGTTTGTCCTTACCCAATATGGCAGTCGGAGCACTTGGCCACCCTTTTGGGGCCTTAGTAGCCCACCGAGTGCCTGAAAAATGGAGTGCCACGTGGCCAAAATTTTGGGTCCATCAGTCTGTGCCCCACCGGATTTCCTGCCCTCCCAAATGGCAAGCCACCTATAAGCAGCATCATTACTGCTGGCAGCTCGCCTGTCTATTTAAATAAGGCCAGACCACAAAGGTTGGCCGTGCCCCCAGACATTATCGGACGGGCGGTGTGGTCACCCACCTGCCTGACGTATGTCAGATATGAAAATCGACCCCGCTGTGTTTTGATGTTGATGGTAGCTGACAGTGAGTGATGAGCAGCATGTGGTTTGGCGGTTGTTTGTATTTTTATTTAGGTGCTCATCAATGTAATAATGGGTAGAAAATGGAATGCTTTTCATTTTGTGCTCTCAGTTTTGATTTCAAAAACAATCAGATCAATTTAAGCATGAATTAAATGCAGGGCTGAATGTAGTGATTCAATATATTTGATTCTATGCTTTGTACTAGATTAATTCTATATTTTGAGACACAGTTATCCTATTCCCTAAAATATATTCCATTCTGTGTTTTATTATAGGTACAGTCAGGTAGGTAATTGAGACAGGAAGAAGTTCTGATAGAGCATGAGCAAACAGCACAAGGCTGAGAGTAATAGTATAATGGACAGTATGCATAATATATTTGAGCTTTTTCACACAGAAGCTTGTTCTACGTCCTTTGTGTCCTTGGCAACAATTATATAAATTTTCACAAATTATCCTAAGCCACACCTCTTCAAAGTTAATGGGGACTGAGGGACCCATACATGACCCTGGAATATAGAATTAATCTAATACAAAGCATAGAATCAAATATATTTAGGCCAAATATTCAGTATGTTAAAATTCCAGGCATTGAGCATTGAACAAATATGGTATTGTAACAGTGAAAGTGACCAGAACATTCAACCAAACACTGATAAATGACACAAAGGAACAAGATACCATCTACCAACCACTGAATGATAGAATTGTTGTGGCAAATATCTATAAAGAGGGGACATGAGTACCCCAGGGGTTGGTGCTGACAACCTACTGTTTCTGATGTGCATAAACAACCTGAATTCAGAAACATGATGCTAATTGCTCAAATTCGCAAATGACAGTAAACTGGGGGAGGGAGGGCATGGGCAACAGAGTCTGATGAATCAACTAAGGAGCTACAGAAGGTTCTAGATGAAAGGTCCTCAAATGGCAGATTATGACCTGTTTCCAGATCTCAGAATCCATTTGTTGCTGATTACACAGGACTTTGAAGTGCGAGGTACCATGAATGTGGTCCTATTAGTTACATAGAAATAGCCAGAAATACTTAGAAGTTACAACATGAAAACAGGCCATTCAGCCCAACCAGTCCATTAATCAACTCCTGTCCTGCCCTCAGAATTGCTTCACTTCTGGCTGATTGGTTCATCATTGTCAATCATCACGTGCTTCTATGGATGAGCAGAAGTCAACAATGATTAACGACGATGATTGACCAGCCAGAAGGAGGGCTTGTAGAGTTCTATGGAGGGATGAGCTAGATTACCCTCACCTGTACTTACCTTCATGATATATGTCAAGAATCGTTTCTGCCGCAGATAATCTATGACGGTTTGTGCATTTGAACAAACACATTGCAAAATGTTTAATTTTAAGTTAATAGATGGTACTAAATGATAAAACACAGGCTGAGTTTCCAAGCACATTATACAAAGCAACATGGAGTGAATAAGGTGCAATCAGAGGATAACACTGATCAACCAAGTCATACAGATCGTAATTCACTCAGCAACAAATGGTGATAGTTAACTAACTTGATGAGAATACCTATAACAAACCACAGAATTATAGAAGTTTACAGCACAGATGGAGGTCATTCAGCTCATCAGGTCAGTGCCGACTCTTTGTTAGAACGATCCAAAACTAATCCCACTGGTCCACTTTCTCCCTATAGCTCTGTATCTTCCTGTACTTCAAATATTCATCCAATTTCCCCTTAAAGCATAGAATAGTCTCTGCCTCATCCTTTCCCTACGGTAATGTATTCCATGCTCTAACAACCCTCACCGCATTCTCTCAGTACTGGAAGAATAACACATACTATCACAAGCAATTGAATATTAACCAGTATTGAACTGAGGAGAAGGATGCAATCGAGTTCTGGTGCCACTGATGTGTTTATTTTGCTGACAGCAGCCCTTGATGCATATATAACTTTCAAAAAACTTTTTTTTTCTTTTATAGCCAAGGTAATTTTAATTCTCACCACCCACTTTCAGCACTATATATCATGTATCGTGTTGATAGAATGTTGTTTTTTGCAGCATAAGAAAAATAAATCTTGTGTGATCGTGTGTGCTTTTCAAATTGGTTTTGTTCCTCTGTATCAAAATAAAAGCATCCCAGTGTTCTGCCACAACTGCAGCTGATTGTGAATGGAACAGTGATTACACCCCTGCCAACAGGCAGCTATGGCAGATAAATTGACAGTGGCACTTCGCTTTTGATGGAACTGTAATAACATTTTATCAAAGCAACTACAACAATACTAGCAATACCTTAACAATCTTCGTTTGAAATAATAGCAGACTAAATTTACCCGCAATTGACGAACTGGATAATTGCACAAGAAAAAACCACAGCCAGTTGATAAATTAATGGGTATTCAATTTGATTTTGAAACAGAAAGTTTTACTTTACCTTTTTGGTGGCAGTCACTTGCTGGGTCGCATCCACGACAGGAAAACCTGAGCGGACCAGGCCCAGTGCCTGCTCCACTCATGGCACCTAATTTGACAGATTAATAATTAATTGGCAGATCATTAACATATGCAAGGGGCCTAATGCCTGTTTTAGGCAACTGCCAGAAATGCCTGAAAAATCACTCAACCTAATGTGGGATCAGACAGCACTGTGAAATTCGTACTTCTTGCCCCCACTTTTTGCAACCTGAAAACAGATGCAACGAAGACCAATTTCTAATCCAATAGTCCCGCATATTCGTGGGCAAGTGATGCCAGCAATTAGGAACATAGGAACAGAAGTAGGCCATTTAGCCGCTCGAGCTTGTTCCCCTGGTGTCCCTGGTTCCTTCACCTGCGGGAAGTGTGTCCAGCTGCAGCTACTGTTTGACCGCTTGATGGCTCTGGAGCTGCGGATGGACTCACTTTGGAGCATCCGCGATGCTGAGGAAGCCGTGGATAGCACGTTCAGTGAGTTGGTCACACCACAGATAAAAATTACTGAGGGAGATAGTGAATGGGTGACCAACAGACAGAGGAAGAGTAGGAAGGCAGTGCAGGGGTCCCCTGCGGTCATCTCCCTCCAAAACAGGTATACCGTTTTGGATACTGTTGGGGGAGATGGCTCACCAGGGTAAGGTGACAGTGGCCAGGTTCATGGCACCGTGGCTGGCTCTGCTGCACAGGAGGGCAGGAAAAAGAGTGGCAGAGCTATAGTGATAGGGGACTCGATTGTAAGGGGAATAGACAGGCGTTTCTGCGGACGCAACCGAGACTCCAGGATGGTATGTTGCCTCCCTGGTGCAAGGTGGGACCAGTACAAATTGGACGGTCTGCATCTGGGCAGGACTGGAACCAATGTCCTAGGGGGAGTGTTTGCTAGTGCTGTTGGGGAGGGTTTAACTAATGTGGCAGGGGGATGGGAACCAATGCAGGAAGTCAGTGGGAAGTAAAGTGGTGACAGAAACAAAAGGCAGTAAGGGAGAGTGTACAGAACATGACCGGACAGATGGTCTGAGAAAGCAGGGCAAAGACCAAGGGAAGTCTAGATTAAACTGCATTTATTTCAATGCAAGAAGTCTGATGGGCAAGGCAGATGAACTCAGGGCATGGATGGATACATGGGACTGGGATGTTATAGCTATTACTGAAACATGGCTATGGGAGGGGCAGGACTGGCAGCTCTATGTTCCAGGGTACAGATGCTATAGGAAAGATAGAGCAGGAGGTAAGAGAGGAGGGGGAGTTGCGTTCTTGATTAGGGAGAACATCACGGCAGTAGTGAGAGGGGATATATCCGAGGGTTCGCCCACTGAGTCCATATGGGTAGAACTGAAAAATAAGAAGGGAGAGATCACTTTGATAGGATTGTACTACAGACCCCCAAATAGTCAATGGGAAATTGAGGAGCAAATATGTAAGGAGATTACAGACAGCTGCAAGAAAAATCGGGTGGTAATAGTAGGAGACTTTAACTTTCCCAACATTGACTGGGACAGCCATAGCATTAGGGGCTTGGATGGAGAGAAATTTGTTGAGTGTATTCAGGAGGAATTTCTCATTCAGTATGTGGATGGCCCGACTAGAGAGGGGGCAAAACTTGACCTCCTCTTGGGAAATAAGGAAGGGCAGGTGACAGAAGTGTTAGTGAGGGATCACTTTGGGACCAGTGATCATAATTCCATTAGTTTTAAGATAGCTATGGAGAATGATAGGTCTGGCCCAAAAGTTAAAATTCTAAATTGGGGAAAGGCCAATTTTGATGGTATTAGACAGGAACTTTCAGAAGTTGACTGGGAGAGTCTGTTGGCAGGCAAAGGGACGTCTGGTAAGTGGGAGGCTTTCAAAAGTGTGTTAACCAGGGTTCAGGGTAAGCACATTCCTTATAAAGTGAAGGGCAAGGCTGGTAGAAGTAGGGAACCTTGGATGACTCGGGAGATTGAGGCACTAGTCAAAAAGAAGAAGGAGGCATATGACATGCATAGGCAGCTGGGATCAAGTGGATCCCTTGAAGAGTATAGAGATTGCCGGAGTAGAGTTAAGAGAGAAATCAGGAGGGCAAAAAGGGGACATGAGATTGCTTTGGCAGATAAGGCAAAGGAGAATCCAAAGAGCTTCTACAAATACATAAAGGGCAAAAGAGTAACTAGGGAGAGAGTAGGGCCTCTTAAGGATCAACAAGGTCATCTATGTGCGGAACCACAAGAGATGGGTGAGATCCTGAATGAATATTTCACATCGGTATTTACGGTTGAGAAAGGCATGGATGTTAGGGAACTTGGGGAAATAAATAGTGATGTCTTGAGGAGTGTACATATTACAGAGAGGGAGGTGCTGGAAGTCTTAATGCGCATCAAGGTAGATAAATCTCCGGAACCTGATGAAATGTATCCCAGGATGTTATGGGAGGTTAGGGAGGAAATTGCAGGTCCCCTAGCAGAGATACTTGAATCATCGACAGCTACAGGTGAGGTGCCTGAAGATTGGAGGGTAGCAAATGTTGTGCCTTTGTTTAAGAAGGGCGGCAGGGAAAAGCCTGGGAACTACAGACATCTTACCCACTACAGCCTGACATCTGTAGTGGGTAAGTTGTTAGAGGGTATTCTGAGAGACAGGATCTACAGGCATTTGGAGAGGCAGGGACTGATTAGGAATAGTCAGCATGGTTTTGTGAGAGGAAAATCATGTCTCACGAATTTTATTGAGTTTTTTGAAGGGGTAACCAAGAAGATAGATGAGGGCTGTGCAGTAGGCGTGGTCTACATGGACTTCAGCAAAGCCTTTGACAAGGTACCGCATGGTAGGTTGTTACATAAGGTTAAATCTCACGGGATCCAAGGTGAGGTAGCCAATTGGATACAAAATTGGATTGACGACAGAAGACAGAGGTTGGTTGTGGAGGGTTGCTTTTCAAACTGGAGGCCTGTGACCAGCGGTGTGCCTCAGGGATCGGTGCTGGGTCCACTTTTATTTGTTATTTATATTAATGATTTGGATGAGAATTTAGGAGGCATGGTTAGTAAGTTTGCAGATGACACCAAGATTGGTGGCATTGTGGACAGTGAAGAAGGTTATCTAGGATTGCAACGGGATCTTGATAAATTGGGCCAGTGGGCCGATGAATGGCAGATGGAGTTTAATTTAGATAAATGTGAGGTGATGCATTTTGGGAGATCGAATCGGGCCAGGACCTACTCCATTAATGGTAGGGCGTTGGGGAGAGTTATAGAACAAAGAGATCTAGGAGTACAGGTTCATAGCTCCTTGAAAGTGGAGTCACAGGTGGATAGGGTGGTGAAGAAGGCATTCAGCATGCTTGGTTTCATTGGTCAGAACATTGAATACAGGAGTTGGGATGTCTTGTTGAAGTTGTTCAAGACATTAGTAAGGCCACACTTGGAATACTGTGTACAGTTCTGGTCATCCAATTATAGAAAGGATATTATTAAACTAGAAAGAGTGCAGAAAAGATTTACTAGGATGCTACCGGGACTTGATGGTTTTGGATAGACTGAGACTTTTTTCCCTGGAGAGTAGGAGGTTTAGGGGTGATCATATAGAAGTCTATAAAATAATGAGGGGCATAGATAAGGTAGATAGTCAAAATCTTTTCCCAAAGGTAGGGGAGTCTATAACGAGGGGGCATAGATTTAAGGTGAGAGGGGAGAGATACAAAAGGGTCCAGAGGGGCAGTTTTTTCACTCAAAGGGTGGTGAGTGTCTGGAACGAGCTGCCAGAGGCAGTAGTTGAGGCGGGTACAATTTTGTCTTTTAAAAAGCATTTGGACAGTTACATGGGTAAGATGGGTATAGAGGGATATGGGCCAAGTGCAGGCAATTGGGACTAGCTTAGTGGTGTAAACTGGGCAACATGGACATGTTGGGCCGAAGGGCCTGTTTCCATGTTGTAAACTTCTATGATTCTATAATGTGATCTTTGCTGATCTGTGACTTAACTCCATATACCCGCCTTAGTCCCGTATCCCTTAATACTTTTGATTAACAGAAATCCATCAATCTCAGATTTAAAATTAGCAATTGAGCTAGCATCAGCTGCCATTTGCGGGAGAGCATTCCAAACTTCTACCACCCTTTGCATGTAGAAGTGTTTCCTAACTTAATTCTTAAAATCCTAGCTCTAATTTTTAGGCTACGTCCCCTAGTCCTAGACTCCCCAACCAGTGGAAATAATTTCTCTTTATCTACCCTATCAGTTCCCCTCAATATCTTGAAAACTTCGATCAAATCACCCCTCAATCTTTTAAATTCCAGGGAATACAACCCTAGTTTGTGGAATCTCTCCTCATAATTTAACCCTTGGAGTCCAGGTGCCATTCCAGTAAATCTATGCTGCACTCCCTCCAAGGCCAAAATATCCTTCCTAAGGTGTGGTGCCCAGAACTGAACACAGTACTCCAGGTGTTGTCTAACCAGGGCTTTGTATAGCTGTAGCATAACTTCTACCCCCTTGTACTCTAGTCCTCTAGACATAGAAGCTCGCATTCCATTAGCCTTTTTGATTATTTTCTGTACTTGTCCATGACATTTTAATCATCTATGTACATGGACCCCTAAGTCTCTTTGGACCTCCACTGTTTCAAGCTTTTCACCATTTAGAAAGTACTTTGATCTATCGTTTTTAGGTCCAAAGTGGATGACCTCACACTTGCCTACATTGAAATCCAATTGCCACAGTTTTGGCCATTCACTTAATCTCTCTGTAATTTTATACTTCCATCCACACTGTTTACAGTGTTGCCTGTCTTTATGTCATCGGCAAACTTGGATATGTGTCTCTCTATCCCGCCATCTAAGTTGTTAATAAATACAGTGAATAGTTGAGGCCTCAACACAGATCCATGTGGGACACCACTAGTCACATCCCGCCAATTTGAGTACCACCCTTTGCGTGTAGAAGTGTTTCCTAACTTCACTCCTGAAAGTCCTGGCTCTAATTTTTAGGCTATATCCCCTAGTCCTAGACTCCCCAACCAGTGGAAATAGTTTCTCTTTATCTACCCTATCAGTTCCCCTCAATATCTTGAAAACTTCGATCAAATCACCCCTCAATCTTTTAAATTCCAGGGAATACAACCCTAGTTTGTGTAATCTCATCTCGTAATTTAATCCTTGGAGTCCAGGCATCATTCCAATAAATCTATGCTGCACTCCTTCCAAGGCCAAAATATCCTTCCTACGGTGCGGTGCCCAGAACTGAACACAGGGCTTCGTATAGCTGCCCATTATCCCTACTCTCTGTCTCCTGCCGCTCAGCCAATTTCCTAACCAGGTCAATAATTTGCCCTCAATTCCATGAGTTTCAACTTTAGCTAAGTCTGTTATGAGGGACTTTATCGAATGCCTTCTGGTAGTCCACATAAACAACATTGATAGACATTCCCCTGTCCACTACTTCAGACACCGCTTCAAAAAATTCAATCAGGTTTGTCAGGCATGACCTACCCTTTACAAATCCATGCTGGCTCTCTGTGATCAGCTGAAATTTTTCAGGTGTTCAGTCACTCTATTCTTAAATATAGACTCTAGTAGTTTCCCGACAACAGATGTTAGGCTAACTGGTCTATAATTCCCTGGTTTCCCTCTCTCATCTTTCTTAAAAAGCAGAATTATGCTGGGATTGCACCCACCAGTAACGTTAACCAGTAACATTGACCATCAACCCCAGCTGGCGGAGATTCCCTAATTAGCCTGCCGTTGGTGGGTGCCCGCAACACTTGGGGTGGATCTAGGGCGTGTACCATACTGGGAAGGCCGAAAAATCTGGCAAATGTGTCTGTCCAGGGAAAGTGCCTGGTCTTCACCTGGAAACAACTTTAGGACATCCCCAGTAGCCCCTTGACAAAGGAGCTATATTGAAAAATTACTTCAAAAAAAAATCCTGTTCAAGGGTCCAGGCCTCCATCCTAAACTGGATCCTCAGGTGGGTCTCTGTTGATGTATTATGAATAGTGTGATTAGGTGTACTTCCACTGACCATAAACTGGGTCCCATTGAAGGCCTAGGGCATGAGATTTGGAGTCCCTAGCTCCGTCCTTCCTTACGACAATGTTTGGGATTGGTGGAGGATACGTTTCCAATGGGCCAAAGAGGAAACTCTATGAAGCCAGGTCCCAGCCTCTTATCTGGCTGTTCCGACAGACTCCTGCTTAAGTTACAGCAGGGATTTTCGCGCCAGAAATTTCCAGGTCTGGCCAGCACCCTGTACAATTGCAGTAATACCATTTGCTTTTATATTCTATATATTTTTCAGTGAAGCCCAGCACCCCATTAGCCTTTTTGATAATTTTTAGCACACGTCCTAGTTTTTAGGTACCAGGATCCCTAAGGCTTTTTCTTCCAATCGGCAAAGTTTACAAATGTACACCAGTGCATTTTTTAAAGCTTGGTGTTGTAGGGGGTGGTGGTGTGTGTCAGCTTCACCTCTGACTTCTGAGCGGTTCGAATCGCTCCCACTCCCTGGGTTCTAGACCTTGGACTTATTTGGGGGTTGTGACAAAGTGCAGCAAACAACTGGTTTTGGTGCAAGAAACTTTGACCTTTATTCAAGAGAGGAAATACAACACAACAATCTTAACACTCTAATAAAATGGGGAACACTTCAGTACACACGAGGGAAATTACAGTAGAAAGATACCTCACCCCTCCCAGTCCTACTGTACTAGCTAAGTTGGACTCTAAAGGGCCAGAGATAATGCTCACCAAACGAAACCTTGACAGTAATTCACCCAGAGGTAAGTTAGAAATAGATTGTAGAGTGGAAACTTTGCGGATCTTCGGTTTTCTCCCGAGTTGGTTTTCTTTGGTCGCGGTGGCTCAATATTACCCGGTTGGTTGGTGGTCATATTCGGTTGGTTGTTTCGTAAGGCCCTTGTTGCCGCGAGGTGTCTGACGGTCACTGGGGTTGTTGCTCTGGTTTCTTCTTGTGTGTCAGCCTGCTTCTAGAGCTGCTGACCTTCCCTGTTGAAATGCTTTCCTCGCCTTGTTGTTCGCTGGAAGCTGCTTTCCTTCCAGAGACAGGCAGAACCAAGAGAAGCAGTCCACCAGAGCAGCAAGCCAGAGAGAGCGAGCGAGAGAGAGAGAGCGAGAGAGAGAGGTTTTTTGTTTCCACTTCTATATCCCTCTCTTACAAATGGTCTTCGTCACTTTTAAAAAAAAACACTTCGGGCAGCATTTTAGCACCCGCCAGCGGGTGCGTTCCTGGCGGGGGGCCCCGAAAATCGGGAAATCCCGGAGCGGGACCGGAGCCCGCCTCGAACCCGCGCACTTCCGGGTTCCCTGCTGACGTGCCGGCGTGTGCGCGCAGCCCCCGCTGGTGGGAATCCCGCAGGCAATTAAAGCCAGCGGGGTTCCACTTGAAGCTATTTATTTTGCTTGTTCAGGTCATTAACTGACCTGATTAAGGGATTATGTGTGGAGGGGTGGGATTTTAGAGCAAACTGGGACTGTTTCCCACCTTCCACTGTGTGTGTGTTGTGGATTCGTCTGGTGACCTCTCACCTATCCTTCCATCTTAGGATTTTAGTCAGGGGCCAAAGTTTTTCCGTACTCAGGGAAAAGGTGAATTTCTTTAGGGTTTTTCTCTGAGTTTTTGGGGGATCTGTGAATTTTGAGAATCTTACTGTGTATACCTGTTTATTTTAAAAGGACTAACATCTATCTAAAAATAGTGTACAGAATAACGTAGAACAATCTATGATGTTTTATGCAAATTTCACCACTCCAGAAAATATATTGTCAAAATTACTTTGTTCATCTCCCCTCCCCCATGCTTCCAATTTATATTGTTCTTCCATCTGCCATTCTTATGTTCAAAGTGTATTAATGTTATGTTAAAATACATCGGCCATCATTCTATCAATTCATTTAATCTATCCATGTCCTTTTGCAATTTGCTGCCCTCTTCACCAGTCAGTGTGTAAATAGAGCTGAAATTCTTCAGTCATTGCAGTGCACTCCAAGCTGGGATTTCCAGTGCTGAGGTCACGGCTGGGATTTCCAGCCCAGTGGTATGTAAAAGATGTTTTTTGGGAGGGCAAAGAAGGAGGATAGTGCCAGAGCAACATCAGTCTTTCGAGGCCAAACTGCACAACTGCAGGTAAGGTGGGTGGTCCTATTGGAAGCTTAGGGCCACCCCGGAAAAAAAAAATCCTCATGGCTCTCCCTTGTAATGTCCATTTGCAACAGATGCTGAGTGACGGGTGTGCTTCTTGTTCGCACAATCTACATTATGGAGAGCAGGCCTCGTGTGCGTTGTAAATGGGACTTTGATGAGACCTTTTCATAGTTGGTGCTCAAGCTCTTGCTGCCCAACATGCTTCCCACCTGCATTTCCCTGCGCTCAGCACATTGGGTGTGAAGTAGGTCTCAGTTCTCTGTACCCAATACTGAGAGGCCCCAGTGCCAGAACCACGGCAGCTCCACGATCAGCCCCATTAATTATGTGCACAATCTGCAGAGCTTTGGAAGGACTTGCTACCTGAAGAACTCTCCACAGGTCACACTCTAGGTGAAAGCACCACATCAACCATTGTGCCAATGCGATGGAGCTCTGAGCATTGAGGGGTCGCGTTGGTTTCTGACAAGTAAGATGAACCGATTAATTGCTGAACCAACGTGTTCTGCAACTACACTAAGCCACATGCAATATCTGATGCTGTAGTGTTATATCATTAACAATAATTAAACAATGCTCCATAGCTTCTGATCTTTTTGAGTCACCTGAGGTGTTATGCCAATGCTTTGTGGTACATAGTGGGGAGGGGGGGACGAAGGTCAGCAACTGAACCCTATAGTTGATGTATTCTTTTTATACTCAACTTATTGATTTGAACAGCACAAGCCAGTGAATTGAGTAATGGAAGTCAGCAATATATTGATAATAGGGGCAGGTATTGGCCCCATGTCACCCCTACCATGTATATAAAGCATACTCTTTCTCTTCAGGAGATTGGACACCCATTTCACCATTATCATGGGCATTTTCCTTCTCGTCCTAAAAAATAACGATTATGGATCAGATAGAGGATATGGATGTTGAATGAAAGAAAAAGAACTTGCCTTTATACTGTACCTTGTCATGTCCTCATGATGTCCCATTGAGCTTTATAACCAACGGTTTACTTTTAAAGGCTAGCCACTGTTGAGACATAGGCAATCACAGTAGCCAGTTTGTACATGGCAAAGTCCCACAAACAAATGAATGAATGACCAGATAATCTGTTTTTTTGTGGTGTTGGTTGAGAGAAGAATGTTGGCCAGGACACTGAGTACTCCCTGTTCTTCTTTAAATAGTGCATTGCGATTTTTTAAGTTTAGCTGAACATGCAGACAAGGCCACTACTTAATGTCTGATCTGAAAGATAGCTACTCTGATAATGCAACACTCTTTCAGTATTGCACTGAAGAATCAACCTAGATTATGTACTTGCTCCCATTGTGGGGATTGAACCCTCAACCTTCTGACTCAATGGCAACAGTGCTACCAACTGAGGCTAGTCAAGAAGAATCATTTGAAAAGATATGAAAGAATTATGTTAATTTACTTTAGAGTATCTGTTTACTGGAGCTGTTTTTACAATAAATCTTTTGTAGAAGGCAGAACCAATAATTGTTTTATTTATTTCATGCACAACAAATAACTATGGACGAAAAGCGTTTTATATTTGCTTTCCAGGACGATTTTAAATGTGATCAGGGAAGGAGTTTTGAAAATCACTATCATTATTATTCCATTTCTTTTCCATTTGGTGACTATATGCCAGTTACTCGACTTTGAAGAGTCAGAGGTGGTATTGACTTCCTCTCCTAAGGGCCTGCTGGATAGTGACCTGATCAGTTTTTCTTTTTCCTTGTCGGTGGAAGTTGAGACCAATTATAAAGTCCTAGCATCCCACAGAAAAAGATTTGTGGAGTGGCAAATTTTATTGGGACTATTTTAAGTCATGTGTTTGCCTCCTCTCCACCATCAAAATCACTAGAAAGCATGAGGTATTTTGTACCTTTTCAGTTGCTCTGCAGACAATATTTGGGTGTACTTGACAAATAGACCTTCCTTTTAATGATTCCACACAATTTCTTCTTTCTGTATATTACAGCTTTGCTGTTACCAATAATCCAGGACAAAATTAATTGGCACTTGGTAAAGTATGGGCTAATAAATGAAAGTCAGCACGGATTTGTTAAAGGAAAATTGTGATTGACTAACTTGATTGAGCTCTTTAATGAAGTAACGAAAAGGTTTGATGAGGATAGTGCAGTTGATGTTGTATGTATGGACTTTCAAAAGGCATTTGATAATATGTCTACTTTGTGATACTTTAACAAAATTAAAGCCCATGGGATTAAAGGGGCAGTGGCAACATGGATGCAAAATTGGCTAGGGGACAGAAAGCAGAGAGTAGTGGTGAACGGTTGTTTTTCAGACTGGAGAGAAGTATACAGTGGTGTTCCCCAGGGGTTAGTATTAGGACCTCTGCTGTTTTTGATATATATATATTGATAACCTGGATTTGGGTATACAGGATATAATTTCAAAGTTTGCAGATGACACGAAACTTGGAAATGTAGTAAACAATGTGGAGAATAGTAACAGCCTTCAGGGGGACTTAGACAGACTAGTGAAATGGGCAGTCACATGGCAGATGAAATTTAATGTAGAGAAGTGTGAAGTGATACATTTTCTAGGAATCATAGAATCATAGAAAGCTATGACACAGAAGGAGGTCATTCAGCCCATCATGTCTGTGCCGGCTGAAAAAGAACTATCCAGCTAAATCCCACTTTCCAGCACTTGGTCCGTAGCCCTGTATGTTGCGGCCCTTCAAGTGCACATCCAAGTACTTTTTAAATGAATTGAGGGTTTCTGCCTCTACCACCCTTTCAGGCAGAGAGTTCCAGACCCCCACCACCCTCTGGATGAAAAAAATTCTCTTCAGCTCCACTCTAATCCTTCTACCAATTACTTTAAATCTATGCCCCCTGGTCACTGACTTCTCTGCTAAGGGAAATAGGTCCTCCCTATCCACTCTATCTAGGCCCCTCATAATTTTATATATCTCTCTTAAATATCCCCTCAGCCTCCTTTGTTCCAAAGAAAACAACCCCAGCCTATCCAATCGTTTCTCATAGCTAAAATTCTCCAGCCCTGGCAACATCCTCGTAAATCTCCTCTGTACCCTCTCTAGTACAATCACATCTTTCCTGTAATGTGGTGACCAGAACTGTATGCAGTACTCAAGCTGTGGCCTAACCAATGTTTTATACGGTTCTAGCATAACCTTCCTGCTCTTATATTCTATGCCTCGGCTAATGAAGGAAAGTATCCCATATGCCTTCTTAACCACCTTATCTACCTGGCCTGTTACCTTCAGCGATCTGTGGACATGCACTCCAAGGTCCCTTTGTTCCTCTACACCTCTCAGTATCCTCCCATTTATTGTGTATTCCCCTGCCTTGTTTGCCCTCCCCAAATGCATCGCCTCACACTTCTCTGGATTGAATTCCATTTGCCACTTTTCTGCCGACCTGACCAGTCCATGATATCTTCCTGCAGTCTGCAACTTTCCTCCTAGTTATCAGCCATGCAGCCAATTTTTGTATCATCCGCAAACTTCTTGATCAAGCCCCCCAAATTCAAGTCCAAATCATTAATATATACCACAAAAAGCAAGGGACCTAGTACTAAGCCTTGTGGAACCCGACTGGAAACAGCCTTCCTGTCGCAAAAATACCTGTCAACCCTTTGCTTCCTGCCATTGAGCCAATTGCTCAAGAATGAGGACAGGCAATATAAACTAAATGATACAATTTTAAGGGGATGCAGGAACAGAGAGACCTGGGGGTGCGCATATACAAATCTTTGAAGGTGGCAGGACAAGTTGTGAAGGCTGTTAAAAAGCATATGGGGTCCTGGGCTTTATAAATAGAAGCATAGAGTACAAAAGCAAGGACGTTATGCTGACCCTTTATAAAACACTGGTTCTGCCTCAGCTGGGGGATAAATTAGATTAGGCCCAAATCTGGGCGCGGGCAACGCGGTGAACGATTAGCCCGCGCCCAGTGGTCCCAACACAGGCAGCACGTTAGATGCATGCTGCCTGCTCATTTACCTGATTGAAGCGCAGCATGGAGGCCTATCTGCGACGTCCTCTCTAGATTTGGCACTTCTCACCAGCAGGGGGACCCAAATCTCGTGTGAGCTGCTCAAATCTCTTAAAAGCAGCCTACACCTCTTAACAGTAGCCTGAACCATATATATTAGTGCAAAATATAAGATACAGTTCCGCACAGATTCAGACGTCACACATGTAAAACACATGCAGGTCCCATCCCTATCTTTACAAACTGTTGAGTTCTGTTAAAACATTGAATAAAGATTGTGCACTATTAAATCCCACATCCTCCAAACTGCACGCCAGACTTCACCAATCTGCCGATCTGAGTTTGTACCAGGCCTGCGAGAGTGCGTGCACCAAGGTTCTCTGCTGATGCACTGGAGATCTTGGTGCAAGAGTTGGACAGAAGGAGGAACATCCTATATTCACAGGGGGGCAGGAGGCCTCCAGATACATGCTCAAGAGGCAGTAGGGGGCAGTCAGGTCGGCAGAAAAGTGGCAAATGGAATTCAAAGGGAAGCAGAGGCTACGGTAGTATAGTGATTTTGTTACTGGACTAGTAATCCAGAGACCTGGACTAATAATCCAGAGTTATGAGTTCAAATTCTGCCACGGCAGCTGCGGAATTTAAATTCAATTAATTAAATAAAATCTGGAATTAAAAAACTAGTATCAGTAATGGTAGCCATGAAACTACCGGATTGTAGTAAAAACCCATCTGGTTCACTAATGTCCTTTAGGGAAGGAAACCTGCTGTCCTTACCCAGTCTGGCCTATATGTGACTCCAGACCCACAGCAATGTGGTTGATTTTTAATTGCCCTCTGAAAAGGCCTAGCAAGCCACTCAGTTGTACAATCTCGCTAAAAAAAGTCATAATAAGAATAAAACCGGACGGACCACCCGGCATCGGACCACTAGGCACCAGACACGACAAAGGCAATCCAAGCCCAGTCGACCCTGCAAAGTCCTCCTCACTAACATCTGGGGACTTGTGCCAAAATTGGGAGAGCTGTCCCACAGACTAGTCAAGCAACAGCCTGACATAGCCATACTCACAGAATCATACCTTTCAGCCAATGTCCCTGACTCTTCCATCACCATCCCTGGGTATGTCCTGTCCCACCGGCAGGACAGACTGACCAGAAGTGGCGGTACATTAATATACAGTCAGGAGGGAGTGGCCCTTGGAGTCCTCAACATTGACTCTGGATCTCATGGCATCAGGTCAAACATGGGCAAGGAAACCTCCTGCTGATTACCACCTACCGCCCTCCCTCAGCTGATGAATCAGTCCTCCTCCATGTTGAGCACCACTTGGAGGAAGCACTGAGGGTAGCAAGGGCACAGAATGTACTCTGGGTGGGGGACTTCAACGTCCCTCACCAAGAGCGGCTCGGTAGCACCACTACTGACCGAGCTGGCTGAGTCCTGAAGGACATAGCTGCCAGACTGGGCCTGCGGCAGGTGGTGAGCGAACCAACACGAGAGAAAAACCTACTTGATCTCGTCCTCACCAATCTACCTGTCGCAGATGCATCTGTCCATGACAGCATTGGTAGGAGTGACCACCACACAGTCCCCGTGGAGACGAAGTCCCGTTTTCACACTGAGGACACCATCCAACGTGTTGTGTGGCACTACCACCGTGCTAAATGGGATAGATTCAGAACAGATCTAGCAGCTCAAAATTGGGCATTCATGAGGCGCTGTGGGCCAGCAGCAGCAGAATTGTATTCCAGCACAATCTGTAACCTCATGGCCCGGCATATTCCTCACTCTACAATTACCAACAAGCCAGGGGATCAACCCTGGTTCAATGAGAAGTGTGGAAGAGCATGCCAGGAGCAGCACCAGGCGTACCTAAAAATGAGGTGCCAACCTGGTGAAGCTACAACTCAGGACTACACGCATGCTAAACAGCGGAAGCAACATACTATCGACAGAGCTAAGCGATTCCACAACCAACGGATCAGATCAAAACTCTGCAGTCCTGACACATCCAGTCGTGAATGGTGGTGGACAATTAAACAACTAATGGGAGGAGGAGGCTCTGTAAACATCCCCATCCTCAATGATGGCGGAGTCCAGCACGTGAGTGCAAAAGACAAGGCTGAAGCGTTTGCAACCATCTTCAGCCAGAAGGGCCGAGTGGATGATCCATCTCGGCCTCCTCCCGATATCCCCACCATCACAGAAGCCAGTCTTCAGCCAATTCCATTCACTCCACGTGATACCAAGAAACAGCTGAGTGCACTGGATACAGCAAAGGCTATGGGCCCCGACAACATCCCGGCTGTAGTGCTGAAGACTTGTGCTCCAGAAGGCACATGGGAACAACACCACCTGCATGTTCCCCTCCAAGTCACACACCATCCCGACTTGGAAATATATCACCGTTCTTTCATCGTCGCTGAGTCAAAATCGTGGAACTCCCTTCCTAACAGTACTGTGGGAGAACCTTCATCACACGGACTGCAGCAGTTCAAGAAGGCAGCTCACCATCACCTTCTAAAGGGCAATTAGGGATGGGCAATAAATGCTGGCCTTGCCAGCAACGGCCACATCCCATGAACGAATAATTAAAAAATTCAATGCCAGGCACATAGCACCACGAACATGGATGCAGTGCAGGGAGAAGTTCAATGCTTTGACACGTGTGGTCAAGGTGAGTGAGGTCAACTGTCAGGTGGCACCTCCTACCAACTGCACCACTAGCCTCATCCACTGCTCCAAGCACTACACCCCCCATCACCCACCTACCAAAAAATTCTTTCAATCAGTGCTCAACTCTTCCAATCAGATCCGTCCTCTCACCTTCACATTTACCACTGTTTCAGGCCGCACACCCACAATTCAAAGGTCTCACACGCTGGCAACTCTTCAATCATGACAGGCACATCACCCAGACATTCTGCAGGACACTCACCGACACATGTCCCGCTGTCTTGCAGAGAAGGTGGTGCATAACAGGCAGCAAGTAGCAGTGGCATGTAGCCTCTCGAGCCTGTTCCGCCATTCAGTGAGATCATGGCTGCTCTGTGACCTAACCCCATGTACCCGCCTTAATTCCATATCTCTTAATATCCTTGTTCACAAAAATCCATCAATCTCATACTTAAAATTAACAATTGAGCTAGTACCAACTACTGTTTGCGGAGTAGGGTTCCAAAATTCTCCCACCCTTTGTGTGTAGAAGCGTTTCCTAACTTCACTCCTGCAAGTCCTGGCTCTAAATGTTAGGCTATGTCCCCTCGTCCTCGTATTCAAGTATAGGAGATCTCCAAAAACAGGTACAAATACATCAGCAGCCAGAAGCAATAATCCGGCAACTAATCTGTAAATCCTGCATGATCCCATTAAATAGCGCTGGTAGGCAGTCCTCCAGGCACTCTAAGGCATATTCAGATGGTCGTGGTGAAGACAGTCCATTGGCTGCAGTGTTAAGTGCCAAAATGGTGTCTATCCCTTTAAATCAGCGTTGCACAGTGATCTAATGCATATTTTTCTTACTTTACATGCAAGCGGCACTCGTTCTCTGCGCTTGTGCGAACCCCTTTACCAAGATGGCATCCGCACATGTAACGCTTGAAGCTTGCGCGTGTATTCTGGACTCCATTTTGGAACTTCAGGAGGCCGCTTAGCGCCGAAACAATGGGTACTACATGGCTAAATTTCTAGCCTGTGCTCAATTCTGGGCACCACACTTTAGGAAGGATGTCAAGGCCTTAAGAGAGGGTGCAGAAGAGATTTACTAGAATAGTGCCAGGGATGGGGGACTTCAGTTATGTGGAGAGACTGGAGAAGCTGGGTTTGTTCTCCTTAGAACAGAGAAGGTTAAGGGGAAATTTGATAGAGATGTTCAAAATCATGAATGGTTTCGACAGAGTAAATAAGGAGAAACTGTTTCCAGTGGCAGAAGGGTCGGTAACCAGAGGACACAGATTTAAGGTGATCGGCAAAAGAGCCAGAGGCGACATGAGGAAACATTTTTTTACGCAGCGAGTTGTTATGATCTGAAATGCACTGCCTGAAATGGTGGTGGAAGCAGTTTCAATAGTAACTTTCAAAAGGGAATTGGATAAATACTTGAAGGGAAAAAATTTACAGGGCTATGGGGAAAGAGCAGGGGAATGGGACTAATTGGATAGCTCTTTCAAAGAGCTGGCTCTGGCACAATGGGCCAGATGGCCTCCTCCTGTGCTGTACATACTATGATACTATGATGCCCTCATAGCCAGCAGCTGTCTATCCTTTAGGACTCTATCTTAGAAAGTCCATTCAGTTATTCAACTTATACTTGAAATTTATAAATGAAAATGGCACTCTTAGAACGCTTTTTAAATAACATTATAGAAAAGACTGTGACACATTCAAAGTTATTGTGCCATTTAGTTACTGTCATCACTTTTGTTGACAGCTTAGGCTGTTCTACACTAATCACATTATTCTAGCCTCCCAGTGATACGGTTCATTAGAATTTTCCTCCTTCTCATATCACAGCAATAATTTCATAATTTCAATATGTAAAGAGGATTTACATAGCTGCCGATTATAGTCTTTAACACCGCTAAGACTAATTCTTCTAACATTAGCAAATCTAACACAAAATGTTAGTTATTTCTTTGCTATTGTTTAGGATATTATAGGTGTGAAGGATTTCAATGTATGGTCTTCTTCACACATTGATCAGATAAATTAATTGGTAAACATCACTATGGTGTACTTTGAAAATGCTCACAATATAGTTTTTTCCAAAGTAAATTAGGGAAATATAGTGGTAGAAAATAAGTTTTCTTTTGATCAGGCCAGTCAGTTTAGCCTCTGTGGTGGGGAAGCTTTTAGAAATGATAATCCGGGACAAAATTAATAGTCACTTGGACAAATGTGGATTAATAAAGGAAAGCCAGCATGGATTTGTTAAAGGCAAATCATGTTTAACTAACTTGAATGAGTTTTTTGATGAGGTAACAGAGAGGGTTGATGAGGGCAATGCGGTTGATATTGTATATATAGACTTTCACGCTATGGGCTTGTCAGCAAAATTGAAGCCCATGGAATAAAAGGGGCAGTGGCAACATGGATACTAAATTGGCTAAGTGACAGGAAACAGAGGGTAGTGGTGAACGGTTGTTTTTCGGGCTGCAGGAAGGTATACAGTGGTGTTCCCCAGGGGTCAATACTGGGACCACTGCGTTTTTTGATATATATTAATGACTTGGACTTGCGTGCACAGGGCACAATGATCGAAGTTTTTAAGATATTAAGGGGAACAGAGAGGGTGGATAGAGAGAAACTATTTCCGCTGGTTGGGGATTCTAGGAGTAGGGGGCACAGTCTAAAAATTAGAGCCAGACCTTTCAGGAGCGAGATTAGAAAACATTTCTACACACAAAGGGTTGTAGAAGTTTGGAACTCTCTTCCGCAAACGGCAATTGATACTAGCTCAATTGCTAAATTTAAATCTGAGATAGATAGCTTTTTGGGTATTAAGGGATATGGGCCAAAGGCAGGTATATGGAGTTAGATCACAGATCAGCCATGATCTTATCAAATGGCGGAGCAGGCACGATGGGCTGAATGGCCTACTCCTGTTCCTATGTTCCTATGTTCCTACAATTTCAAAATCTGCAGATGTCACAAAACTTGGAAGTGTAGTAAACAGTCAGGAGGATAGTGATAGACTTCAGGAGGACATTGACAGGCTGGTGGAATGGGCAGACACATGGCAGATGAAATTTAACGCAGAGAAGTGCAAAGCGATACATTTTTACAGGTAGATTGAGGGGAGGCAATATAGACTAAATGGACAATTCTAAAGGGGGTGCAGGAACAGAGAGACCTGGGGGTATATGTGCACAAATCTTTGAAGGTAGCAGGACAGGATGAGAAAGTGGCTAAAAAACCATATGGGATCCTGGGCTTTATTAATAGAGGCATAGACTACAAAAGCAAGGAAGTTATGTTGAACCTTTATAAAACACTGGTTTGGCCACAACTAGAGTATTGTGTTCGGTTCTGGGCACCACACTTTCGGAAAGATGTGAAGGCCTTAGGGACGGTGCAGAAAAGATTTACTAGAATGGTTACAGGGATGAGGGACTTCAGTTACGTGGATAGACAGGAGAAGTTGGAGTTGTTCTCCGTAGAGCAGAGACGGTTAAGAGGAGATTTGATAGAAGTGTTACTAATCATGAAGTGTTTAAATAAAGTGAATAAAGAGAAACTGTTCCCATTGGCGGAAGGGTCGAGAACCAGAGAACGCAGATTTAAGGTGATTGAGAACCAAAGGTGACATGAGGGAAAACTTTTTTACGCAGCAAGTAGTTATGATCTGGAATGCGCTGCCTGAAAGAGTGGTTGAAGCAGATTCAATTGTGGCTTTCAAAAAGGAATTGGATAAATACTTGAAGGAAAAAAAATTGCAGGGCTACGGGGAAAGAGCAGGGGAATGGGACTAACTGGATTGCTCTTACGAAGAGCTGGCATGGGCTCGATGGGCCGAATGGCCTCCTTCTGTGCTGTAACCATTCTATGATTCTATGATCACTTGGCTATATGATATGGGGGAACTGATCCCCTGGTTTTTTAGGTTTCTGAACCAAACTACTGAGAAAACCACACCTGTAGAGTTTCTGTTTACCTGATACAGAGTGCACGCACTCTCCCCAGAGGGGCACACCACATTTACTTCAATCTAGAAGGCTTAGGTGCAGGTTCACAGATCCAAGGTTTAGGGATCTCCTAGGGTGTGGAGTTTAATCAGCTGAAACTGTGCAGCTTAACACTATTAAGTTTCCCAGTTCTTGTCAAAGTTAGCACCACCAAACCCACTAGGCATTGGCATACAGGAATATCTGGAGCTGAGCGGAAAGAATCCCAGCCCACTGTGCCAGCTAATCTCTCTCAGTTTCCATTAGTGAGCCAGATTGATTTATCAATCATCAACAATCTGCATTGCCATGGGATGCCTCCTGGAGTCACCTCACTCCAAAATGACCCCATATACCTCCCCCAAAGGAGCATAGTCACTAGCTGGTCATTAGACAACCAACAATGATGGATTTAAACTCTCATTGGAGAACACCTACCAGGACCTCTTGAGGAGAGAAATTGTGAGTTGCACAACTGACAACAGCGTGGACCCACATTTTACCCCAGAATGGTGCTTCCACCATTTGGAGCTGAAGAGCTTCAGCAGTATCAGCTTGCTTTATTGAAATCTGAGCATGGTAGGAATTAAAGGGTCAATTTTAACCATGCCCGCCCACCCCACCCAGCGGGTGCGTCTCAGGCAGGGATTAAGATGGCACGGGGTCGTGCCGCATACCTTATGGGTTCCCACCATCTTAACTGACCTCAAAACAGGCACGGGAGGACAGCCAGCTTCAGGCAAGCAGGGGCCTACTTTGCATATCATGTCATCGGCGCCGCATCCCCATTTTACCTAAAATCTTGGAGGACCAGAGAGGTCAAAGTAAGTATAAAATATTTACTTTTCTGAGAAATCCTAATGGGCCAGGAGGAGCAGGAGTCCTTGGTCTTCCTCATCCACAGCCTTGCCTCTCCCTCCTACACCGCAGGGAACTCCTTCCTCTGCACTAATTTCATGCTGGGGACCATTTCCTTGGGTCCCTAGCGACCTCTAGCTCCCGACACAATTTCTGCACCTTCCCATCAGTTCTGACGTCACGGCTGCTGGTTAGGGGCGGGAGACAGTGGTGGAATATTTAAATGAGCCCCAAAAGATAAAATGGCCAAGATCTCAGGCTGAACTCTCCTCTGTGGTTTCACTCCCGCCTCACACCCTGCCCATGCTGAACGTGCCCTGCATTGAAATTAATCCTCAGGACTTGGAAAAATTAGAGCATTCTATTACCTGGCCTCCACATAGTGCCTTCCAGTTGCCCCAGATTTTAGTGTTGTGGAAGAAACTACACAGGATAGCTTTCTTCACAGCAGCCTCCTTGATGTCAAACTCAAATATTGCATATCAGGCTAGTTCATCACTAACTACTTAATCCAGGTCCTCATGCGAGGCCTGTGGCGAAGAGGTGTGCTCACAGTGAGGATCCTGGACACTCAGCGACAGGTCAGTGTAAGCCAGAGGCCTCCTTTACAGCAGCCTCTTTACCACAAATCCATCTCGCAACTTGGACCTGGATCTCACAAATGGGCCAGAGGCACCTTTTCCATTGCTTGCCTAGGAGCTTTGAACCATGAAGGAGAACTGTTTGGGCAAATGTCCTATACACCATGGCCTGTCCTACACGTTCCTCTTGAGAGCAGAATCCAGCCTAATGCTTTCCAATTACTCCACAGACTTTGGAGCATCCCAAAGATCCCCTTAACGGCCACTGATATCAATGGAATTCCTTGGTAGGATCCCCCTTCTTGTGGAAAGAAACCACATCCGTACTCTGGATTACTGAGTTTATGTGTGCCTCAAACAGAGTCATATTTACCAGCCCCAGAAGGATGACTCCAAGACAAGTTGACAGGTGTCATGTTCACCAAAGTCATTGCAGTTCCCCCTTTCTCATCTAAAGCAGTTTATAGGAATCTAGCATGAATATTCTCTGTACCTGGCGCCCTACCATTAGTCAGATTTTGCTTCATTTCCCTAATGATCTCCTCTCCTTGCATGTGCCGCATCGTAATCTAACTTTACAGCAGTTCTCGATCATTTCCAAGGGGGTACAGTAGCATTTTAAAAGTCCTTTTCTAAGGGCTCTAAAGGCTTTTCTTCCCTTTGTAACAACTCTAATAGGATTAAGGTTGAGTGGCTAGCAGGCTCTAGCTTCCATTTATTTATGATGTCAGCACTGTCGAATCTACAGAACTAGTCCCAACAATACCCTTCTTAGCCACCGCAGTCACTCAGAGCACAGGTACCATCAGCCACTCCAGCTTGGCAGTCACTCTTTGTCATGAGTACACCCTTTTGCCCAAGATAGTCAAGAGCTGCCCTCAAGACAAAGAGAGTAACTGGCACTGGTCGGAAGTTTACCACCTATGTCGATCGCTGCAAAAGAAATGCCTAGACATTCAGATTTCTGTGAATGATTATTATGCTGCTCTGAACCCGATGCCAATGCCACGTAATTGGTGACTCTCAGAACGAAAACAGACAGCATCGCTGCCACAGGGATTTGCACCACTTTTGCTTCTGCAGTAGCTGATTTAGTGAGACAGGAGGAGGCAGTCCCGGCTTCCTGACATTTTTCTCGACCTGCACCCAGTGTCCTAGTGGAGGGGCACCCATAAAATGTGGGAGCCCTGGCATGCACCCGACCTTCCCACTGACTGGACGGTCAGAGTGGGTTTCAGGTTAGGCTGAAGTTGAGAAGTTTTTAATTCAAATTTTACTGCCCGATCCCTAGGATGAAAGGAAGCACTCAGGACTTGCGAAACCTGCAGTTGGTTTCAATACAGCTGAAACGCTGAAAGAGGGCCCAGAAACAGGGGAATGACATGAGCTGGATGGATGAAGGAGTTGTCTCTAGGATGGCAATGTCCCATCTGTACCACCCTGGTCAAATAAATCCAGATGTGCCAGATAGTATGTAGGACCAAGTAACCATTGCAGTGTTACATGTGGTGTAGGCTGTTGAAGGATCGTCAATGACCTAGTACAAGAAAATACTGGACCTCCTTCACCCACTGACACCCAATAGTCAACTACCACACTTCCTCCTTCCATAAAGGAATAACTTAGAAGGAGCACATGGTTAGGTATTAGCAGGTGCACACCATATACTTTCACAAAAGGAGAGCATCAGAAAGAACCACTGACCCCAGATGTACAATGCACAATCAGCAAAAGTAAAATTGGATTAATTGTAATTCAAATATGTCCTGACTGTATTTGGGATAGCGGTGTGGGAATAGAGTGGTTTCCATGGTACTTAATATAAGCCTGATGGCAATGGAAGGATTATTGTACTGTTCCACTTTATTGGGCACATAGGGAGATGACTGTGCATTGTTTGCAACTGACTTAAGACACTTTAAATTTTATGCTCAGCTTTATTATAATGCCAGTGTTAAAACTATTTAAAATAAATGGGTTAACCCTGGAGTTAAAATAACATTGATGAGAATATCCAGGCTTACTTAGACTAATGAAGTTCTGTGCACATTTCTTCAGGGCTCTGTCACTGGCTGTGGCAGGTCCCCTTCCATCTGTCTCTTTCAGTAGCTACAAAGAACAATGATTGACCTTTATTGGGTCATACCGCAATACCGCTCATGATCTGTCAAGGTATCAGCACCTTTAAAGGAAGAACTTGCATTTCTATAGCACCTTTCACATCCTCAGGGTGTCCTAAAGCACTTCACAGCCAATGAATTATTTTGAAGTGTAGTCACTATTGTTAGGTAGGCAAAAGCAGCAGCCAATTTGTGAACAGCAAGGTCCCAGAAATAGCAATGAGATAAATGACCAGTTAATCTGTTGACATAAAAATTCAAAGCACTGATCACATTGACAGTCACTGGCAGAGCCATTCCTGTCCTGGAACAGGTCTAAAGATCTTCATTGAGGACGTTGCATATTTCTGAAACTGCCTCCCTTGTGAATTCTATCCTCCTCGGGCAGATTTCCCCAGACATTCCAAGGTAGGTGTGTTTTGGTCTGTATACATGGGCATGGTTAATGGTGGAAGTGGCATGACTGCCTAAGATGTAAACACATCTACCCCTCATACCCCAGTAGATCCTCCTCTTCCTCCAGAACTAGAAATATAATTGTATGCCCAGGAGAATGGTCATGGTCAGAATCATGGTAGTGCCACATTAAATTGTGCTTAGCAAATATCCTCACTTGGAAAGTATGTTTCCAGTTGAAAATGCCAAAAATCAACACAATTGGGGGGATAAAAGGAATGACAAAACAACAGGCAAAACATAATTAAAAAAAAGAGTTGTGCAGATAAGGGGGAAAATGTCATAAACTAACACCAAACACCCCTTTAAGACAGCAAGGCCCAAAATGGTTAAAGGGGCCTTCCAGGCAGCACTTGTTTTCTGATGCTAATTCTGAAATATGCTGGAAATACCTCATTTACATTTTTTTAAAGCCTTAATGGGGGAAGCACATACCAGGCATCTGTCCGCTGTTCTTCGTCTGGCTGCATAATGGTTCAGCCAGTGCTTTGGGTGAACAAGATGCCTAAGGCCTGTATGTCTGATAAAGGAGACCCCACCCGTCCAAATGACATAACGCACCACCGACTCAGCCCACACATTTCTGAAACCTCTGAAGAGTAAATATTTTTTAACCAATGACTTCGATCTAACATTTATTAGCATTACTTCAGCTGCATTTTAAACTTAGTCACGTACCCTTCAAAACCAACGGAAATAAGATAGTTTTTCAAGAAGAAATAAGCTGTACACTGCACCAAAATTAATGAAAGAGTACAACCAAGCCTGCAAGACAGGTCAACGTTGTTGATTAATTTACTTTCAAAACCAAAAACATTTAGCTGGCAGAACAAAACCCATTACATAGAGGAGATGCAAATTCCGAGGAGCTGTCAATGAGGGACACGAGGGATGTCTTGAGGATGGAGATATACATTAAACAAGACAGACTTTCAAGACTGCAGACCCAGTTTATGAAATGTGATGAGATTAGTGTGGTCAGTGCTCGGGGATAATAGCTGTACACTGCCCCACTTGCAGTGCACTAACTCATGCGAACAGCATTTGAAAACAACAAAGTAGCACAGCAGGATTTACCAGGAGCAGTAACCTCAGTAACAGCAACAGTAAGGATAACTGTGTAAAAGCAACTTCGATTTTTTTTTTAAAGCCATTATTTACTACTCCATTGTGATCATAAAATTGTAGCTGTGAGCTGTTGCTTAAGGCTTCAATACATAAAGGAATTAATAGTGTAGCATCTACATATTTCAACCAATGTCATTAGTCATCAGATGTGAGTGAATTATTACCATATCACCTGCAGCAAATGAAGCAAATGCCAATCAAGTTAATGTTTATTTTCTCACCGCTGATCAATCCTAGCCTCATATTGTAATTTTCATCTTTAACTAAATCTAAAATGATTGCTCTACTTTGTACTGATAATAAAGCAGGTTCTTCTTATTTCTAAACAGATGCTGTGCTAATTTTTCTGCACTATACTTTGCCTACAGAGGTTTGTTAGGGAATCATATTCAAGCATGAACAGTTTTGTGGAACAGCGCTATAGCTAGCAGCAGCTTCACTTTAACATTTTTAATTAAGAAGAAAAAAAATTCTTTCAGATTTTTCACATCACAAGTAAATTGCATTCATAGCAAACTTGGGTATGATGTAGTAGAAGACCATGTATAAGGGCAGATTCTCTGAGTCCTCACCCATAGTGAGTGCCCCACTGCCCGAAACTTTCTGATGCGAGCTGGCGAGGTATCTTGCCGTCTGCAAGGGTACAGAAAATCTACCCTATAGTGAAAAAAAATAGATTTTTTTTATTTCTTTGTAACCTAACTGAATAGGTGAGTTAGAACAGACCACAGTTTAATGAAGTGGAAGTTTATACATTGGTTACAGTGTACAAAAAGAGAACCATGAATTCTTTCGTACTTAAATGACACGATCAACCGAGGATCATCAAAAAAATTAAGATAAAAAGCCAAAATGCCCCGGACTGCGGAGCAGTCTTCATAATTAATTAATGACCTGAAAGGTTTTATAAGAGCTAAACCTACAACATAGGAAATGAAAATCAATTACGTGGGACATAGGACACGTAGAAAATATGTTGCATGATCTGAAAAGATGATGAGCTAATTGTTCAAGCTATAAGACAATGACAACAGCACCTGTTATATCAGAAATAAAAACAGAAAATGCTGGAAATACTCAGCAAGTCAGGCAGCATCTGTGGAAAGAGAAACAGAGTTAACGTTTCAGGTCGAACTGGAAGGCATTGAAGATTAAACCATTTTTAAGCAATTGTAAACAATTGGCAATCCACATCATTTTTAAGCAAGTACAGAGTCAGGAAAAGGGGGGGGGAGGAAAGAACAAAAGGGAAGGTCTCTGATAGGGTGGAGGCCAGGTGTGATTAAATGACAAAAGGGATGATGGTGCACATGGCAAGGAGGGTGGTAATGGGATAAGTAAAGAAACGAAAGATGGGTCTAGAGGAGCTGTAAATGGCAACATCAGAACCATTACCAGCACCTGCTGTCCGAAAAAATGGGAGCAGTGGTTATGATCAGAAGTTATTGAAATCAATGTTGAGTCCAGAAGATTGTAAAGTGCCTAATCGAAAGATGAGGTGCTGTTCCTCGAGCTTACATTAGAACAGTGTAAGAGGCCGAGGACAGAGAGATCAGAGTAGGAGTGGGACGGGGAATTAAAATGGCAAGCGACCGTCAGGTCAGGGTAACATTTGCGGACTGAGCAGAGGTGTTCAGCAAAGCGACCCCCAATCTGCATTTGGTCTCCCCAATGTAGAAGAGACCGCATTGTGAGCAGCGAATACAGTATACTAAATTGAAAGAAGTACAAGTAAATCACTGTTTCACCTGGAAGGAGTATTTGGGGCTTGGGATGGTGGGAAGGGGGGAGGTGAAAGGGCAGGTGTTGCATCTCCTGTGCTCGCACGGGAAGGTGCTATGGGCAGGAGAGCGGGTGTTGAGGGTGATGGAAGAGTGGACCAGGGTATCACGGAGGGAGGGGAGGGGAAGATGTGTTTGGTGATGGTATCGCGCTGGAGGTGGCGGAAATGGCGGCAGATGAGCCATTGAATGTAGAGGCTGGTGGGGTGGAAGGTGAGGACAAGGGGGACCCTATCATTTTCTGGGAGGGAGGGGAAGGGGTGAGAGCAGAAATGCGGGAAATGGGACAGACACGGTCGAGGGCCCTGTCAACCACAGTGGAGGGGAATCCTCAGTTGAGGAGAAAGGAAGACATATATCGAAAGCACTAGTGTGGAAGGTGGCATCGTCAGTACAGATGTGACGGAGACGGAGAAACTGGGAGAAGGGAAGTGTTATATCAGTCTTGCCTTCAACTAAGTACATCAATATCTCGTAAAATAATGGGATCGATCATTAGCAACAAACCTGAGAATTTCTTATATGAAGATGGCAGCCAACATGGTTTCAAAAAGGGGTAGATTCTGCCTGTCTCACCTCCTTAACATTTTTAGGAAGTGACAGCCCATCTAGATGTTGGAAAGCGCTCTAATATAATAGAGTAGAAATTTGTCTTGGGCGGCCGTGCAAAATGAGCGTTATTAATTTCAAATGAACTGAATATCGGGCGGTGCATGTAACAAATCTTGCTCTAATGCTCAAAACAAATTACTACCCCACAAATCCACTCTTTGAGGAACCTTTAGTAAAGTTTCACATGGAAAGCTGTTACACCAGTATAGGTGGATAAGCAATAGACCAAAGGAGAGGGCACTACTCAATGGAATGATGTCAGGTAGAGAGGTTTTATTGAGTAGAGTCCCAGGGACCAGTATTGGGGAACCTTCTGTTTCTCATCTACATCAATGACCTAGATTCAAATACACGTTGAAAATTAGTAAATTGTGCAGATACAAAACAAAACTGGGGAGGGGGCATTAGAGTCTGGTGAAGCAGCCAAGAAGTCACAAAAGTACTTGGATAATATTTGTAAGGGATTCAATACAATGGTATCAAACTAGTCAGGAGAGAGGCTGGGGTAAACCTTGATTTTGTGCAATAATGTGAAACAGGCGATAATGAGTCAGCAGCCTGTTTTACATCACTCCTGATTTTTATTTCCATTGAAGTCAATTGAATTGGCTGGGTGCTCAAAGGTCAGCTGGCAATATGGAGGTAGCTTTAAACTAGGTGGGGATGTATTTGCTAATGTTAAGTGTAGCTCATTTAGGGCAAGAAACCAGAGAAAAGATCTTATTAATACTATCTCAGCTAGAGGTAATCACAAGGATTGTAGGAAGAGGGAGGCAATTAAAAAGAAGCAAGCTAACAGTGCCTGCACTCTTGCTTCAACTAAGGAAAAATTTTGAATTACGTTTTAGGGCCTCCTCTTCATCCTTGCCGCTCAGTAGGTCGTTAAAATGCCATTGGAGTCCTAATGACATTATAGGACCCTGATTCGCGTGTATTAATGAGGCTCCTACCTGAGTCAGGCAAGCATCTCGGCTGCCTAAAAACAGGGCCCAGTTACGAAGGCGGTGGGCGGGAATTGAGTAGAAATGAAGCAGTAATTCTTTTCACAGCTATTTTAACTATTCGCCCGCCCCGTTCCCACTGGCTGAGGTGGGTTAAATCTCCCCACATTGTGTTCCGTTCTCGTCACCGCACATGGTGGGCGATATAGCAGCGCTGGAAAAGATTCAGAGAAGGTTTATTCAATCAATACCTAGTTTAAAGGCACTCAGTTACCACAATAGGCTTAGAGAGCCAAGGTTCCTTAATCTAGAAAAGCCATAGACTCTGAGGTTTTTAAAGGATTAGACTTGGTCTAAGTAGATAGACTATTCCAGCTAGACAGGTTAGGGAGGTCCAGGGGACATATGTATAAGTTACAAAACCCCAGAATTAGGTTTAAGGTTTATTTTTCCTCTTTTTTTGCCTCTCCCAGGAGATTGTATGGCTGCATGTATAATTCCCCTTAGCAGCTGAAGTCACTTGCTTGGGCCTCACCTGAGCCACAAACCACTGAGCAGGAATCCCCCGACCCCACAACCGCCACCTGCAGTAACTTGAGAATCCTCACAGTCAAACCAGCACTCTCCTCATCATCCAGCCCCGCCATTCTTCATACCCAGAGTTATTTCCCTTGTTTCTTCACCTACTGCTTGACACAATGGTGCCACCCTCTTACCAGCTGTCTGCAAGGCAGATTGCAGAAATGTCTGAACTGCTGCTTGTGGAGCTGGTGCCGGCAGCACAAACTCATTCACAGGGTAGAACATGAAGACCACTGACATGAAAATCTCAGTTTAGAACGTAAGAACATAAGAAACAGGAGCAGGTGTAGGCCGTCCAGCCCCTCGAGCCTGCTCCGCCATTCAACAAGATCATGGCTGATCTTCTACCTCAACGCCATTTTCCTGCACTATCCCCACATCCCACGATGCCTTTAATATCTAGAAATCTATCGATCTCTGTTTTGAATGTACTCAGTGACTGAACCTCCACAGCCCTCTGGGGTAGAGAATTCCAAAGATTCACCACCCTCTGAGTGAAGAAATTTCTCCTTAACTCAGTCATAAATGGTGTACCCCTTATTCTGAGACTGTCACCCCTGGTTCTAGACTCCCCAGCCAGGGGAAACATCCTCCCTGCATCTACTCTGTTGAGCCCTGAAAGAATTTTGTATGTTTCAATGAGATCACCTCTCATTCTTCTAAACTCTAGAGAATACAGGCCTAGTCTACTCAATCTCTCCTCATATGACAATCCCACTATCGCAGGAATCTGTCTGGTGAACCTTTGTTGCACTCCCTCCTTTATATATCCTTTCTTAGGTAAGGAGACCAAAATTGTACACAATACTCCAGGTGCAGTCTCACCAAGGCCCTCTATAATTGCAGTAAGACATCTTTACTCCTGTACTCAAATCCTCTTGTAATAAAGGCCAACATACCATTTGCCTTCCTAATTGCTTGCTGCACCTGCATGTTAGCTTTCAGCGACTTGTGTACAACGACACCCACATCCCCTTTGAACATCAACATTTCCCAATCTCTCACCATTTAAAAAATACTCTGCATTTCTGTTTTTCCTACCAAAGTGGATAATTTCACATTTTTCCACATTATATTCCATCTGCTATGTTCTTGCCCACTCACTTAGCCTGTCTATATCCCCTTGAAGCCTCTTTGCATCCACCTCACAACTCACATTCCCACCTAGTTTTGTGTCATCGGCAAACTTGGAAATATTACATTTGGTTCCCTCATCCAAATCATTGATATTGATTGTGAATGGCTGGGGCCCAAGCACCGATCCCTGCAGTACCCCACTAATCACAGTCTGCCAACCTGAAAAAGACCCACTTATTCCTACTCTGTTTTCTGTCTGTTAACCAATTCTTAATCCATGCCAGTATATTGCCCCCAATTCCATGTGCTCTAATATTGTTCACCAACCTCGTGTGTGGGACCTTATCAAAAGCCTTCTGAAAATCCAAATACACCACATCCACTGGTTCCCCCTTATCTATTCTACTAGTTACATCCTCAAAGAACTCCAGTAGGTTTGTCAAACATGATTTCCCTTACATAAATCCATGTTGACTCTGCCAAATCCTATTATTATTTTTCTAAGTGTCCTGTTATCACATCCTTTATGATAGATTCTAGCATTTTCCTTACTCCTGATGTCAGGCTAACAGGTCTGTAGTTCCCTGTTTACTCTCTTTCCTTTCTTAAATAGTGGGGTTACATTTGCCACCCTCCAATCTGCAGGAACCATTCAGAATCTATAGAATTTTGGACAATGACAACCAATGCATCCACTATCTCTATAGCCACTTCTTTCAAAACCCTGGGATGTTGAGCATCAGGTCCTTGGGGTTTATTGACTTTTAGTCCCATTAATTTCTCTAGTACTATTTTTTTACAAATACTAATTTCTTTCAGTTCCTCATTCTCACCAGACCCTTGGTTCTCTAGTATTCTATCTTCTGTTGTGTATGCATTAAAGGTTTACAAGTCATCGAAAGGTAGTACTAATCCTGCCCCATTACTTTAAAAAAAATGAAGATCTTCTGGGTTTCACCTGGGACTTTTAATGTACTTCTCCCTTTAATGGTCCTGCAGCCTTTCAGGTCTGAATTGCTTCTGATCTTCTTGTCTTCACTGGCCTTGTGCCCAATAGAGGGCCTCCAGTAGCACCGAAAGTCATGCATTTAAGGGGAAGCTAGATAAACGCATGAAGGAGAAAGGAATAAAAGGTAATGCTCATGTGGAGCATAAACATTGGCTTAGACCATTTGGGCTGAATGGCCTGATTCTGTGCTGTAAATTCTATGTAATTCTATGTAAGTCTAGCCCTTTGTAACAAGGGCCACCAGAAAATCCATGCAATACATTCCTTCTGAGGGCGTAGTGCATTTTTGGTGTGCTACACTCACGGTGCCCCCGAACAGCGCCCACTCAGGAAAATCAGCCCTTTGCGCTACAGGTTGGAGGGCAGGAAGCAGCTACCAAGCAAGCCATTTAAACACCTTGGAATTACAGTAAGAGCAGATGTACTTATCCTGGGGCACCAGTGTTTGGATCTCTGTACCAGTGTTCGCTCGTGATCGTTGGAACAGATTTCCCTAAAGTAACAGAACAGCTTCTGTAATTAAAATGTATCACTCTGATTAAGGATGGCAGATATGGATTCAGTGGGTTTGTCTTCTGCTGTCCTTGTTGAAACATTATCAGCCAGTTTTGATGGATGTTTTGGAGATTTGACAATAATTTTTCATCATTAGCTCTGATTTCATACCAGGAAAGGAACAGTGAACAGAATAAAGTATACACTGACAATACTGAGTGATGCTTACCTGCGAATATAAAGTATGTAGGTAAGATTCAGTTGGCAAATTGAATTCCTTGGGATCCATCACTTACACGCAGCTAATCCATTAATTGTGGTGACATCAGCCATTATTTAACAAAGTCTTTCCAACATCAAATGATAACTATTAAATACCTGTGTGCTCTGAGAACAGACAAATGCAATTTTATTTTGAAATCAAAATCGTCTCCAGCAAAGTTTCACAATGACCCCGATATTTACGAGGAGGTGGGGAGGGTGCAGGTGAGGCCAAAAATGGCCGAAGAACCCAGCAAGGCCATGGGGACAGTCCCCAGCAATTGGGAAGCGGGTCAGGTCAACAATCGGGGCTGGGGGGGGAGGAGGGGTGGTCGTCAATCAGGAAGGGGGGAGGTCGGCAATCGGGAAGAGGGGAGAGGTCATCAATCGGGAAGGGGGGGGAGGTCGGCAATCGGGAAGGGGGGGGGAGGTCGGCAATCGGGAAGAGTGTGGGAGGAGTGTGGCAATCGGGAAGGGGGGGGGATGCCTGCGATCGGGGCTGAGGGGTGAGGCCAGTAGTCGGGGAGGAGGGGGGGGGGGTGGGTGGTGGTGGAGGTCGGCAGTTGGGAGGAGGGGAGAGGCCTGCAATCGTGAGGGCAGATGGGAGGCTGGAGATCAGGGATGGGGGATAGGCTGGCGATCGGGGCTGGGCGAAGCCAAAGGCTTCCTTGAGGGACCTTGGGGTAACACTCCTGCCCGCACCCCCCCCCCCCCCCCCGGCTCACATGGAGTGCTGAAACAGCCACTTTCTTTGGGGAACTGGTAGCTCCCGCCTCGGATCAGCGACAGAGTTTCCCGCCCGTCGTGGGGGTTTAATATCGAGGCCAATATGTCACTGGCGGAAGTTTGTTGCCCTCTCGGTTTATTTGGGTATTGGAGATGGGTGAAAATAATTTACAAAATAGAAAGAATTTTTTTTTAAACTTGCACTACTAAAGCACCTTTACTGTAGCGAAATGATCCAAGGTGCTCCAGAAAGCAGTCCAGTAGCTGTAGTAATCTATAAACCTATGAAAATACCAATCCATTCCACACACGCAATATGGTCAGAGTGGAGTTGGAAAAAGATAGTACTATGGGAGTGCTGCATTATCGGAGGCGCCATCTTTTGGATGAAACATTAAACCGAGGCCCTGTCTGCCCCTTCAGGAGATGTAGAAGATCCCATGGCACTATTTTGAAGAAGGGTGGGGGAGTTCTCCCCGGTGTCCTGGCCAATATTTATCCCTTAATCAACACCACTACAACAGATTATCTAGTCATTATCTCATTGCTGTATGTGGACCTTGCTGTGTGCAAATTGACTGTCGCATTTCCTACATTACAACAGTGACTACAGTTCAAAAGGCAATGGCTGAGGGAGTTTCTGGGCTTCCCTGAGAAATTCCACTCAGTCCACCTCGTAATAGACCCAGGAGTTGGTTCCATTATAGGCCTAGCAAAGGATCCAAAATTTAGCAGGGAGCAGGTAATCAATCCCAGAGGGAGTCAAGTACCTTCTAGAGACAGGCCAACACCTTTGGGAGTTGCAGAGTCAAGCTGCTCATTGCTTAGTGAGACCCTTCTTGGACCTTCAGTGCTTTCCAGTTCTCCGTCAGGGTGGGTACCGTTAATGTACCCTTGGAGGTTTTGGCAACACCTGCCCGGGATATGGTAATCACTCCTGTCGCCAGGTTCTTTTATACTTCATCTTCACACTTGGGGCCAAACCATTGAGTAATTATACTAAATAAACATATATTCCCAACTAATAAACTACTCCAGCTTACATTACATAACTCCTTGTAGCCTAGTAGTACAAAGAGAGTTATTCCTTTTCATCACATCTATCAGATTAGTGAGGTGAATGTCTGAAAGTTATTAAAACACCCCCTTAAAGTATCAAATAGGATCTTTGGCCCCTGTTAGCAGCTAGAAGTCAAAGATCTAATCTGTAACTCATGATGAAAAGCTAGATGCATAAAATTTGATAGAAGTCAAATATTTGTTTTGTTAAAAGATTTTTGCTGACATCTGCTTTTGTATCTTATTTTCCAATTAATTGGAACATTTTCACAGTAGGGTGTTTGGGTCCATTGCTAGATTGATAGAGTAATATTTGTTATATTATTTAAAAAGGCAGTTTCACCATCTGTATCCCTTTTTTAAATAAAGCTACAGAGGAGAATTAGATGCTTTTTAATCTTATTTCTGTTGATGTTTTGTATATCTTTGGTGAACTGATGAGGAGTGGTGGCAAAGGGCTGCTATACTGAGAGGGAGCAGTATTCTCCATGGCCAATTCTGTCCAGACCCTGCTAGGATCCTTACTATCTCCGTGCCCTCTGATCTGCAGATGCACAGATCCGATGGCATCAATGACTTCGCAGAAGCTTGTTCCTATCTCAAGCCTCATTTGGCCCAACGAGATGGCGAGAGTGCAGACCAAGGTCTGAATGGCAGTCATTTGAGCCGCCATCATGGCCTCTCTGGCACGGGCGGCTGTGCAGCAAATAGTTCTGGAATTGCCACTCTTTGCTAAAACCTTATACTATAACATCCCAAAAAAAATTCTGGAGTAATATTTGAAATGAATCGCAGCCAAATTGATTCCTCTCCAAGTGCTCAGTGTGTATAATCCTGGTGCATGCCCTCAATATTGGTGTATGTTTTCCCTGTTCTAGTCTTAATATTGTGCTCGTTCTAGGTTCTTTCCCTGTGACTGGAGTAAGTACGGTGGCTGGAGCTGGGTCTGAATGGGAACCTCTTAGGACTGAGGCGGCCATCTGCCTCCATGTGCTGGGTGACAAAATGTTCCTGCAACTGGCTCTGTCATGTCTGCTGCCTGCTTTCTTCCACATCTTCTGTCACATCAAGGGAGGTTGGAGGGGCTAGATATGGTATTGCCCTGAAACACAGCAATGGCATCTGTTCCTACTACAGCCATACCTCTGCTGCTGGGCACTTCTTCAGCATGTCTTTTGATCTGCATGGGAGCAGTGCTCTGGGCAGCTATGAGGGTAGTGAAGCACTCAATAATAGCTTTCCCATCTGCTCTCCTAGCATGTTGAAGTGGGACGAGAGCCTCTTGTAGATTGGAGCTCAATGCCTTCCTAGCAGCAGCCTGAGCGTTCACAAGAAACACTCCGATTGGGCTTAGGACCTCTAGCACTAGGAATCACTCCGTGGTACACTACAATAATAAAATACTATCACGCATGACTATACAATTGAAGGTAATAGACCCCATCACACTTGTGCTCAGATCCTGCAGGATGCTTGGCACATGGTCTAATGACTGCACCCTTCTTATAAATCCAGTCCCTGTGAGGTCAGAATCCAAGGGTTCACCCGCCAAGGAAAGACCAGGTTAGCTGTCCAAACAGTAGGGGAAGCAAGATAAACACATGAAAGAGAAAGGAATAGAAGGTAATGCTGATAGGGTTAGATGAAAAGGGGTGGGAGGAGGCTCTTAGAACATATGAAATAGGAACAAGAGTAAGCCACAAAGCTTCTCGAGCCTTCTCCGCCATTCAATAAGATCATGGCTGATCTTCTACATCAACTCCGCATTCCCACCATATCCCTTGATTCCCATAGTGTCCAAATATCCATCGATCTCAGTCTTGAATATTCTCAACAACTGAGCATCCACAGCCCTCTGGGGTAGAGAATTCCAAAGATTCACAACCCTCTGTGTGAAGAAAACTTTCCTCATCTCGATCCTAAATGGCCGACCCCTTATCTTTGGACTATGACCTCTAGTTCTAGATTCTCAGCATCTACCCTGTCAAGCCCTCTAAGAATTTTATATGTTTCAATGAGATCACCTCTCATTCTTCTAAACTCCAGAGAATATAGGCCCATTCTAGTCAACCTCTCCTCAGAGGACAAAGTTCTCATTCCAGGAATCAACCTAGTGAACCTTTGTTGCACCCACTCTAAGGCAATTATATCCTTCTTTAGGTAAGGAGATCAAAACTGTACACAATACTTCAGGTGTGGTCTCACCAGAGCCCTATATCATAGAATCATAGAATGGTTACAGCACGGAAGGAGACCATTCGGCCCATTGAGTCTGTGCCCGCTCCAGCAAGTCCCACTTCTCCATCCTTTCCCCTTAGCCCTGAAAATTTTTTCCCTTCAAGTATTTATCCAAGTCCCTTTAGAAAGCCATGATTGAATCTGCCTCCATCACCTCCTCGGTTAGTGTATTTCAGATTATAACCACTCGCTGTGTAAAAAAAAGTTTTCCTCGTGTCACCTTTGGTTCTTTTGCCAATCTCCTTAAATCTGTGTCCTCTGGTTCTTGACCCTTCTGCCAATGGGAACAGTTTCTCTCTATCTACTCTGTCTAGACCCTTCATGATTTTGAACATCTCCATCAAATCTCCTCTCAACCTTCTGTCCTCTAAGGAGAACAACCCCAGCTTCTCCAATCTATCCACGTAACTGAAGTCCTTCATCCCTGGAACCAATCTAGTAAATCTAATACTCCAGTTGTGGCCGAACCAGTGTTTTATAAAGGTTCATCATAACTTCCTTGCTTTTGTACTCTATGCCTCTATTTATAAAGCCCAGGATCCCATATGCTTTTTGTAAGGGTTTTTTTTACTGTTTCTCGGGCTTATTATAGGTCAGCCAGTTATGTTTTTCCAGAGCTGCCCTGCCCGCTGTGCGGTTGCGAATCGCTTTCCCCTTCCTGATTCTGAGCTGAGGACTTATCGGGCGGTAACAAGGACAGACTAACAGACCAGTGGATTGGTACAAGGAAAACCAATGTTTCTTAATAAGAAAACTAAAACTACAAGGTAAACAGTATTATACAGAAGATAAAAGAAATCGCTATGGATGCAATGCAGTCTTACACTTAACGGGGTGGAAGAAACGGACACATCGAGGGAAAATTCTAAAATCACAATTTTAGCAATACCCCTTTAACTCCCACCCTTACAACTAGCTAGGTTGTCTTGTGGCGGCCAGAAAATTAATGCTCACCGGTGAAACAGATGAAAAGGCCTGGCCCCTGTGCCCTGCAGCTGCTGTCGACATGTGGTTGTGAGGTTTACTGGATGGCCTTCCTTCTTAGTTGCTAGCAGGCAGACAGGACACCGGGCCAAGAGGCGAAGAGAAGAGAGAGAGATACTGGGAAGCCCCAGTTATACCCTCCCGGTAATGGGTTATTTTCACGCCTCATCAGTTTGCTCCATTGTCCGACTTGGGCTGAAGACGTAAGACAAAGGACCCCAATCTCTGGCCCATTTACATTAATGGCCGGTACCTGTACTGATCTGTTCCATAACTGCTTTCCATTGTTCCGAATGTTCCTTGATGGGCTATCTTTAGTCCTGGGATCACTCCTGCTCGAATTTTGATGTGCAGGCCGGCAACGTTGATGGCTTGCCTCAGGGTGTGAATGCAACTGCATTGTTCAAAGAGAATCCAATTTCAAATGCTGCAGGCCCTTGGCCATGTGTCTGACCACAGCCATTTTGAAAGACCCTGAATTTTTAAAAACACAGTCACACCAGGGTTTCTTTAATAACTCCAATCAATCTTCGCGGTGGCGCGGGGGGGACATGTGAAATTTTGCGAATCCCTTCACTCCCCCCTGTGGATACTTAAACTTGCTTGAAGTGTCCATGCAAAGTGAGCAAAATTTCTGACCGTCGCAAACAACCCTCCCCTTTATTTACCTATCCCTAATCCCTCGACACATACATTCCCTTACTTGGAGAGAACCCCAGTGTATGGCAGGCATTCAGATAGAAAACAAGGTTGAATTACAACAATCCCAGCACGGAGGGGTCCAAATACCCCTGCACCACTTGGGATGAAACAGTATTTCGCATACTATACAACACAACGATGAACAATCTTTATTCAAAACAACATCAAAACGAAAACTTACTTTATTGAAAACAACAAACGGAAGGGACCATCTTTATTAAAATAATGAAACAGGCTGCCATCACTCGCAAGGGATGCGTCCCCGAACTCACGCGGGTGTTTCGTCTACCCGAGCATACTGGTCCTTCCATACCCTTTGTGTTCTAACTACTACCTCGGGACCCCTATTCCTACACTGGACGCAAACCAGGTAGAGGACGATCCCGAGCTGACAGATTACTAGCACGTGTGATGCCAGACGAATCCAGGGGGGGACCTCTATATTCTCAAAGATGTCCCACCAGGGTGGGGTCGTAATACTCAGAATATCGGCCCCTATCTGGACAGTCTTCTGTTCCAGCGTGTAAAAGTGTTTTTGGGACACCCCTACTGCTTTTAATAATTTAACGAGGTGTTCTGGGAGAGGGGGGATCTGGTAGCCGAAGTGGGCTACATACTTTTGGAGGTTGGTGAAATTCTCTTTCACAGTGAGGTGAACAGTGGATGGTTCAGGGATGGGGACAATTCGTATCTGTGCCACTTGAACTTCTGCCTCGGGTTTAAAGCAGAAACTGCTGTCACTCACCGTGCACCAGCTGTGCTGACCATGCTGGTAGTGAGACGCTGCTGTGGTGACGCAATATGTCCCACCTCCTATATACGCCACCTGTAGGGGAACATGGCCTTGTGCCATGGCTTCCATGGTGCAGTTTATTGGCTTCGCGTCAGCAGCTCTGAACCCGCACTGCGGTTTTGAATAGGCGTTCAAGTGCTGGGGACACAGGATTATGTGTGATTCCCGGCTCTGGCACCCCGAGAGGTCAGTACCCATCGTAGCATGCTCCCACTTTATGACGTAGGGCGGGACCGCTGTGAAACGAACGTGTGCACCCCCCTGAATGACACCAATGTTGACGTAGTCGCGGATGCTGGAATGCTTCCTATGAGGTCAGCAACTGCTGCCACTGTGGGGGCACGCGCGGGGATATTGCTGTTGAGCACCCGATAGTCCACCGTGGCTCTCCATGAATTGTCCGGTTTCTTGACCGGCCAAAGCGGAGAATTAACATGAGTGGCTATGGGCCTCAGCACTCCCTGCTGCACCAACGAGGATATGGCCATCTCCATATCGGGCTCTGCTTCTCTAGGAAAGTTATACCGCTTCTGGGGCCGGGCCATGGGGTCTCCGTCTACCCTGACCTCAAACCCGGTGACCCTCCCGCAGTCGTGTTTGTGCGTGGCGAACGCAGCCATGCGAGCCTGCACGACTGCTTTAAATTCCTCCGGGACACCCTCCACCATGAGCCCGAGGTCATAACCTCCTTTCGGCTTCACAGTACACAGGGTTCCCTTCCCTTCTTTTCCTGGGATAACTACCACGCCATTCTCCTCACCCGTGTCGGCTCCCCAAAGACAATGGTTGCGGAGATCCACGAGGATCCCGTAGCCCACGATGAAGTCGGCCCCTAAGATCCCCTTTCCTCCCTCCGCTTCCCACCTCGCCAGGACACACGTCCACTTGGTTTGGAGTGGGCCCAGGCGGACTGAGAGCGGCTTGGAGAAGGCTCCCGCCTGTTCCTTGCCGGTGAACCCCGATAGAACGTATGGAACTCCGCTAGACAGAGGTGAGGTGGTGGGATTAGCTGCGTGGATCACGGTGCATGATGCCCCCGTATCCAGCAGTTAAGTCCCTTTAACCTTCTCTACCTCCATCTGCACGAGCGGTCTCTTCCATCCATCATACCTGAGAGCACACAGGTAGACAGGCTGTGCGGGCTCTAGTCATTTCGGGGCGTCGTCAGGGGGGGCTGAGGGAGCTACCACACCGGTAGTGTTAACCGCCTTCTCAACCTCCCCTGCCACCTTCCAACGATTTGTGCACATATAGAATCATAGAAAGGTTACAGCACCGAAGGAGGCCATTCGGTGCATCGAGTCCGTGCCGGCTCTATGCAAGATCAATCCAGCTAGTCCCACTCCCCCGCCCTTTCCCCGTAGCCCTGCAAATTTTTTCCTTTCAAGTACTTATCCAATTCCCTTTTGAAGGCCATGATTGAATCTGCCTCCACCACACCCTCAGGAAGTACATTCCAGATCCTAACCACTTGCTGTGTAAAAAAGTTTTTCCTCCGTTCTCCTCATCTCGTATTCCCCCAGATCTCTCTCTTCCTGCACCCCTTTTAGAATTGTACCCTTTAGTTTATAATTGCAGCAAGTCCTCCTTACTCTTATACTCCAAACCTCTTGCAATAAAGGCTAACATACCATTTACCGTCCAAATTGTTTGCTGTACCTGTATGTTAACTTTCTGTGATTCATGAACATGGACACCCAAATCCCTCTGACTATCAACATTTCTTAGTCTCTCATCTTTTAAAAAATATTCTGCTTTTCTATTCTTCCTACCAAAGTGGATAATTTCACATTTCCCCACATTATACTCCATCTGCCACCTTCTTGCCCACTCCTTTAACCTGTCTATATCCCTTTGCAGTCTCTTTGCATCCTCCTCACAACTTATTTTCCCACCTAGCTTTCTATCATCAGCAAACTTGGATACATTGCACTCGGTCCCCTCATCTAAAACATTGATATATATTGTAAACAGCTGAGGCCTAAGCACTGATCCTTGCGGCACCCCACTAGTTACAACCTGCCAACCCGAAAATGACCTGTTTATTCCTACTCTCTGTTTTCTGTCCATTAACCAATCCTCAAACGACGCTAATATATTACCCCCAATCCCATGAGTCCTAATCTTGTGTAACAACCTCTTATGTGACACCTTATCGAATGCCTTTTGAAAATCCAAATACACTACATCCACTGGTTCCTCCTATTATCTACCCTGCTAGTTATACCCTCAAAAAAACTCTAATAGATTTGTCAAACACAATTTCCCTTTCATAAAACTGTGTTGACTCTGCCTAAATATGTTATGATTTTCTTAGTGCCTTATTACTGCATCCTTAATAATAGATTCTAGCATTTTCCCTACTACTGATGTCAGGCCAAATGGCCTGTAGTTCCCTGTTTTCTATCTCCCTCCTTTCTTGAATGGCGGGGTTACATTTGCTACCTTCCGATCCACGGGGACCATTCTAGAACCTAGGGAAATCTGGAAGATCAAAACCAATGCATCCACTATCTCTGCAACCACCTCTTTTAAAACCCTAGGATGCAGGCCATCAGGTCCAGGGGATTTGTCGGCTTTTAGTCCCATTAATTTCACAAGTGCTTTTTCTTTACTAATCTTAATTGCTTTAAGTTCCTCATTCTCATTAGACCCTTGGTTCCCCGCTATTTCTGGTATGTTTTTTGTGCCTTCTACTGTGAAGACAGATACAAAATATACTTTTTTACACAGCGAGTAGTTAGGATCTGGACTGCACTACCAGAGGGTGTGGTGGAGGCAGATTCAATCATGGCCTTCAAAAGGGAACTGGATAAATACTTGAAGGGAAAAAATTTGCAGGCCTACGGGGATAGGGCGGGAGAGTGGGCCTAGCATGATTGCTCTTACATAGAACCGGCACGGACTTGATGGACCGAATGACCTCCTTCCGTGATGTAACCTTTCTAGGATTCTATGACTTGTATGACACCTCTGCCATTTCCTTATTCCCCATTATAATTTCTCCTGTCTCTGCCTCTAAGGGACCCACGTTTACTTTCGCTAATCTCTTCCTTTTTACATACTTGTAGAAGCTCTTACAATCTGTTTTTATATCTCTTGCTAGTTTATTCTCACGTTCAATTTTCTCCCTTTTTATCAATTTCTTGGTCATCCTTTGCTGATTTCTAAAGCCCTCCCAATCCTCAGGATTACTACTCTTTTTGGCGATATTGTAAGCCTCTTCTTTTAATCTAATACTATCCTTCACTTCTTTAGTTAGCCACAGTTGGATCGTTTTTCCCGTGGAGTTTTTATTCCTCAAGGGAATGTATATTCATTGAGAATTATGAATTATTCCTTTAAATGTTCACCATTGCTTATCTACCGTCGTATCTTTTAATCTAATTTCCCATTCTACCAACTCACCCCTCATACCTACTTAAATGACTTTGTTTAAATTTAAGACCCTAGTTTTGGACTTAACTACATCACTCTCAAACTCAATATGAAATTCTGTCGTATTATGATCACTCTGCCTCAGAGGATCCTTAACTATGAGATTACGAATTAATCCTGTCTCATTACACAATAGTAGATCTAAAATAGGCAGTTCCCTAGTTGGTTCCTCGACATATTGTTCTAGGAAACTGTCTCGAATGCATTCCATGAACTTGTCCTCCAAACTACTTTTGCGAATTTGGTTTGCCCAGTCTATATGAAGATTAAAGTCCCCCACAATTATTGCATTACCCTTGTTACATGCTCCTCTAATTTCTGGATTAATACTCTGTCCAACACTATAACTACTGTTAGGGGGCCTATCAACTACTCCCACCAGTGTTTTCTGCCTCTTGTTATTTCTTAGCTCCACCCATGCTGATTGTACATCCTGATTTTCTGAGCTAAGATCCTTTCTCACTACTGCCTTTATCTCATCCTTTATTATCAGGGCTTCCCCCCACCCCCCACCCCCCCCAACCCTTTTCCATTTTGCCTATCTTTTCTAAAAGTCAAGTACCCTGGAATATTTAGTTTCCCGACCTTGGTCACCTTGCAACTACTGGATCAAACCCATTTATCTCTGTTTGTGTCAATAATTCATCCATCTTGTTACAAATGCTTTGTGCATTCAGATATAGCGCCTTTACTTTTAAGTTTTTACTATTTTTCCTTGATGTGACCTTTATCCTCAGGGAGGTGAATCACTCGCCGCAGAATACCCAGCCTCTGACCTGCTCTTGTGGCCACAGTATTTATATGGCTGGTCCAGTTAAGTTTCTGGTCAATGGTGACCCCCAGGATATTGATGGTGGGGGATTCGTCGATGGTAATGCCATTGAATGTCATGGGGAGGTGATTAGACTCTCTCTTGTTGGAGATGGTCATTGCCTGGTGCGAATATTACTTGCCACTTATCAGCCCAAGCCTGGATGTTGTCCAGGTCTTGCTGCATCCAGGCACGGACTGCTTCATTATCTGAGGGGTTGCGAATGGAACTGAACACCGTGCAATCATCAGCGAACATCCCCATTTCTGACCTTATGTGGAGGGAAGGTCATTGTTGAAGCAGCTGAGGATGGTTGGGCCTAGGACACTGCCCTGAGGAACTCCTGCAGCAATGTCCTGGGGCGGAGATGATTGGCCTCCAACAACCACTACCATCTTCCTTTGTGCTAGGTATGACTCCAGCCACTGGAGAGTTTTCCCCCTGATTCCCATTGACTTCAATTTTACTAGGGCTCCTTGGTGCCACACTCGGTCAAATGCTGCCTTGATGTCAAGGGCAGTCACTCTCACCTCACCTCACCTCTGGAATTCAGTTCTTTTGTCCATGTTTGGACCAAGGCTGTAATGAGGTCTGGAGCCGAGTGGTCCTGGCGGAACCCAGCTGAGCATCGGTGAGCAGGTTATTGGTGAGTAAGTGCTGCTCGATAACACTGTTGACGACACCTTCCATCACTTTGCTGACGATTGAGAGTAGACTGATGGGGTGGTAATTGGCAGGATTGGATTTGTCCTGCTTTTTGTGGACAGGACATACCTGGGCAATTTTCCACATTGTCGGGTAGATGCCAGTGTTGTAGCTGTACTGGAACAGCTTGGCTAGAGGCGCAGCTCGTTCTGGAGCACAAGTCTTCAGCACTACTGCCGGATGTTGTCGGGGCCCATACCCTTTGCTGCATCCAGTGCATTAAGCTGTTTCTTGATATCACGTGGAGCGAATCGAATTGGCTGAAGACTGGATTCTGTGATGGTGGGGATATCAGGTGGAGGCAGAGATGGATCATCCACTCGGCACTTCTGACTGAAGATGATTGCTAACGCTTCAGCCTTGTCTTTTGCACTCACGTGCTGGACTCTGCCATCGTTGAGGATGGGGATGTTTACAGATCCTCCTCCTCCCGTTAGTTGTTTAATTGTCCACCACCATTCACGACTGGATGTGGCAGAACTGCAGAGCTTTGATCTGATCCATTGGTTGTGGAATCGCTTAGCTCTGTCTATAGCATGTTGCTTCCGCTGTTTAGCATGCATGTAGTCCTGAGTTATAGCTTCACCAGGTTGGCACCTCATTTTTAGGTGCTCCTGGCATGCTCTTCTACACTCCTCATTGAACCCAAAGCCTTTCCACCATCTACAAGGCACAAGTCAGGAGTGTGATGGAATACTCTCCACTTGCCTGGATGAGTGCAGCTCCAACAACACTCAAAAAGCTGAATACCATCCAGGACAAAGCAGCCCGCTTGTTTGGCACCCCATCCACCACCCTAAACATTCACTCCTTTCACCACCGGCGCACAGTGGCTGCAGGGTGTACCATCCACAGGATGCACTGCAGCAACTCGCCAAGGCTTCTTCGACAGCACCTCCCAAACCTGCGACCTCCAGCACCTAGAAGGACAAGGGCAGCAGGCACATGGGAACAACACATATGCTGGAATATGGGATTAGAGTAGACAGGGCTGATGGCCGACGCTGACACGATGGGCCGAAGGGCCTCTATCCGTGCTGTATAACTCTATGACTCTATAACACCACCTGCACGTTCCCCTCCAAGTCAAAATCCTGGAACTCCCTTCCTAACAGCACTGTGGGAGAACCTTCACCACACGGACTGCAGCGGTTGAAGAAGACGGCTCACCACCACCTTCTCAAGGGCAATTAGGGATGGGCAATAAATGCCGGCCTTACCAGTGACGCCCACATCCCATGAACGAGTAAAAAAATCACTAATGCCCTATTACCTTTGTTAAACTTTCTGTCCCTTCCTGACACACTCTGCTTGTTTTTACCCAAATCGCTACTCTTGACTTTTCTCTTTAGACTTATAAATTTACCCTTACCATAACCCTTCCCCACTCTTATTAGTTTAAAACCCTATCTACTGCCCTGGTTATTCGATTCGCCAGGACACAGGTCCCAGCCCGGTTTAAGTGGAGTCTGTCCCAACGGAACAGTTCCCTCTTTCCCCAGTACTGGTGCGAGTGCCCCATGAACTGAAACCCCTGCTTCCCACACCACTCTTTCAGCCACGCGTTTAACCATCTAATCTGTTTGTCTCCATGCCAATTTGGGCATCGCTGAGGTTGTAATCCAGGGATTATTACCTTTGACGTTCTACTTTTTAGTTTGGGCCCTAGCTCCTCAAACTCCCTCATCAGAACCTCATTCCTAGTTATACCTGTCATTGGTTCTACATGTTCCATGACAACTGGATCCTCTTCTTCCTGCTTCAAGTTCTTCTCCAGCCGTGAGGAGATTTCCTTAACCCTGGCACCGGGCAGGCAACTTAGCCTTCGGGACTCCTGATCATGGCTGCAGAGAACAGTATCTATTCCCCTGACTATGCTATCCCCTAACACTACCACATCCCTTTTCACTTCCCCCACTTGAATGGCCTCCTGTACCACTGTGCCGTGGTCAATTTGCCCATCCTCCCTGCAGTCTTTGTTCTCATCCATACAGGTAGCAAGTACCTTGAACCTGTTGGAAAAAGCGTAGGCTCCTCCACCACTGCATCTGGGATTCCCTTACCTGCCTGACTCGCAATCATATCCACCTGTCCATGACCACTAACCAAATCTAAACCATTACTAACCTAAGGGGTGTGACTGCTTCCTGGATCAAAGTGTCCAGGTAATTCTCTCCCTCCACGATGCATCGCAATGTCTACACCTCTTGTGGAGCATAAACACCGCTTGGACCAATTGGGCCAAATGGCCTGTTTCCATGCTGTATGTTCGGGGTAGTTCTATGTAGGTTCCTACATTCCCACTGCCACCTGCATATTTCTCTTCCATTTTGTGCATCACCCAGAATATCCTCCTGTAACTCGGCACCTAAATTCCCCAATGTGGACATACATTGGTGCTCGGAGTGGAAGGAGCAAGTGATATAGGGTGCTATGAACTGCGATCTTCTTGGGAGGCATTGGGAGCTGGCACACTTTAGAAAACAAAGAGGAGCGTCAGTATGAATGCTGGTTACATAGCACACATTCAAATATTCATTACATGAGAGTAGACAGTGGGGGTAATTTTGACTGTGCGATAGTGTAAAATGGATGATAGTGAATCGGCAGCCTGTTTTACATCTCTCCTGATTTTTTTTCCATTGATTCAATGGAAATAAATATAGGGAGTGATGTAAATCAGGCTGCCGGCTCGCTATCACCCATTTTGCACTATTGCATAAGGTCAAAATGACCCCCAGTGTGCCTATGGGGCAGTGAGTGAATGAGTGCCTATGTCAGGTAAAAAAATAAATTCAAGAAGGATAGTACTCACTCCAGAAATAAAAACAGAAAATGCTGGAAAAGCTCAGCAAGTCAGGCAGCATCTGTGGAGAAAGAAACAGAGTTAACATTTCAGGTCAAACGTTAACTCTGTTTCTTTCTCCGCAGATGCTGCCTCACCTGCTGAGCCTTTCCAGCATTTTCTGTTTTTATTTCAGATTTCCAGCATCTGCAGTATTTTGCTTTTGATTTAGTAATCACTTCAGGTTGAGGGAAGTACTGACTTTATCCTCTATGCCTAATAGCCCACTGATATGCAAGGTGGCATCTTCATTTACTCAAAAGATTTGATGTTTCATGGGGTTCCCCCTTCCCGCTGCCCATATCTGCCCTCTTCTGTTATGAGAGGCCTTGGCCTTCAAGCAGAGAAGCAGAGTTCAGATGTTAGACGTCTCAGGAGCACATATAGTGAGAGTTAAATGCTTATCCTGCAGCCCATCATGAGTGTGATTAAACGTAATTTGAAATGGAAGCCCCTTAAGAATGTGATTATGGGAAGAGTTTCAGGCTGCTGCTAAATGTGCCCTCCTGCAGAATGTTAATCATTCATTGGACTATAAGACAATGTGAGGAGGAGGAAACACTTTGTGGCATGGAGGCTCCACCCAACTACTTAGTATAAGGTAATGGTGGGCACTCTTGCAGTAGCAGATTTGATGAGGCCTCTGAATATTACCCTTATTTGCAGACCACATTGGCATGCAGCAAAACTGCCTCCTTTACGCTCTGCACAGCTCCTCTGTGTGGACATTGTATTGGGTGCCATACCAGGGGCACCCTCCTCTGCTGCATCTCCTCCAGCAGCACCTCTACAGAGGCATCAGTGAAACTTTGTGCTCTGCTAGTCCTCTGCTCCATATTCCTGATTGCCCAAAAATTCCATCCTCTAAAAATACCCCTCCCCTATCTAAATTGTTGATATAGGGCTTTAAATCCCTGCAGCAGAACCAGATATCCTGCTCCCCAAACAGCAAGCTCTCAGTTGACAGGTCTTACTCATGCCAGGAGCTCACTGACCCTTAAAGATGCCTCAGGGTGGTGCCTCCTCCATCTCAGTGGGTGCAAAGCTCACACTTTGTTCTCGTGCATCCATGAAAATTGCAGAGAATTCACTCTTTGTGTGAAAATGTAAACAGTGAAAAAATCAACATGATCATACATATATATTCAGCGAGGCGCAGCTCCATTATATAAGAGCACAGATTAGAGAATTGGGCTTTATAATCCTATCTTTGATCTACATTCCTGTCTAGGGAAGCTCTGCACCAGAAGCAGAAGCTCACAGAATTTACTTACGAAGACACTATAGAGATGCTTGTATCAGAAACTGCAAAATATCTAATCTAGATATCAGTTTGTACATAGACCAGTGGTCATTTTTAACAAACTCCAAAGAACAAAACATTTTTCAACTATAAAAGTAGTGATCTCAAACTCAAAAGTTTGTGAAGCGTTTACCTTGATTGCCGTCTTCATAAGCTCAACTGTTTGTTTATTCATGAAGTGATATGATTACCTGGTGCAGATTGTGCTGCATAGACTGTTCTCTATTTTCTCTCACAACTACCTTACAGGTCCCTAGTGATTGTGGTAATGTATGGTGACTTCTTTTGTGTACTGACATGAAGTGTATAATTGTAGGAAAACCATTTCTCAGCAAAAAAAACAATAGTCTCAGGATGCTGCAATGAAAAATGGCCAGCTTGGTGACATTGACTGATAGCGTCACATTAGATATAATGATAGGCAGATAACGACAACAAACGTAGCCCTGATCATCTTAATCATACAAACAATGCAGACATCAATTAGGCATGACAATTTTTAGGATTGATTGGCATTGTGGACTATTTACATGCAGCTATTACTAAAGGAAACCAATTTTTATATTTTAGTGTAGTTTCAACATGACCATCAGGAACTAGAAGGGAATGGATCATAACATTGATAAAGACAATGTTGGTAATGATTTTACCTTTGGGTGGAAAATAAGATCAGAAATCCAATTAAATCCAATTAATTGCAGCCACGCTTAATTATCCAGTCATGCAATGTGCACACACGGAAATACAAGCAACTCAAAGCAAGACCCACACAGCATGTATAATGCAGCAAAACTATGCAGGAGAACAGCAACAGGGCATTGCACTATAACAGCCATCATCATTTTGAGGGAAGACTGGGATGGATGGGAAGTAAGTCACCCATTTAAGAATAATGTCCCAGAACAAAGTTAGAAACTAAGCAGCAATCGAACTGAAAAGCAGATCGCACACACTGACCCAACATCCCATCATTCCATACCGACACTCAGTCACACACTGACCCATCATTCCATACCGACACTCGGTCACACACTGACCCATCATTCCATACCGACACTCGGTCACACACTGACCCATCATTCCATACCGACACTCGGTCACACACTGACCCATCATTCCATACCGACACTCGGTCACACACTGACCCATCATTCCATACCGACACTCGATCACACACTGACCCATCATTCCATACCGACACTCGGTCACACACTGACCCATCATTCCATACCGACACTCGGTCACACTCTGACCCATCATTCCATACCAACACTCGGTCACACACTGACCCATCATTCCATACCGACACAGGATACACACTGACCCATCATTCCATACCGACACTTGGTCACACACTGACCCATCATTCCATACCGACACAGGATACACACTGACCCATCATTCCATACCGACACAGGTCACACACTGACCCATCATTCCATATCGACACTTGGTCACACACTGACCCATCATTCCATACCGACACTCGGTCACACACTGACCCATCATTCCATACCGACACTCGGTCACACACTGACCCATCATTCCATACCGACACTTGGTCAAACACTGACCCATCATTCCATACCGACACAGGTCACACACTGACCCATCATTCCATACCGACACTCGATCACACACTGACACATCATTCCATACCGACACTCGGTCACACTCTGACCCATCATTCCATACCGACACTTGGTCAAACACTGACCCATCATTCCATACCGACACAGGTCACACACTGACCCATCATTCCATACCGACACTTGGTCACACACTGACCCATCATTCCACACCGACACTCGGTCACACTCTGACCCATCATTCCATACCGACACTCGATCACACACTGACCCATCATTCCATACCGACACTCGGTCACACTCTGACCCATCATTCCATACCGACACAGGATACACACTGACCCATCATTCCATACCGACACTCGGACACACTCTGACCCATCATTCCATACCGACACTCGGTCACACTCTGACCCATCATTCCATACCAACACTCGGTCACACACTGACACATCATTCCATACCGACACTCGGTCACACTCTGCCCATCATTCCATACCGACACTCGGTCACACACTGACCCATCATTCCATACCGACACTCGGTCACACACTGACCCATCATTCCATACCGACACTCGGTCACACACTGACCCATCATTCCATACCGACACTCGGTCACACTCTGACCCATCATTCCATACCAACACTAGATCACACACTGACCCATCATTCCATACCGACACTCGGTCACACTCTGACCCATCATTCCATACCGACACTCGGTCACACACTGACCCATCATTCCATACCGACACTCGGTCACACTCTGACCCATCATTCCATACCAACACTAGATCACACACTGACCCATCATTCCATACCGACACTCGGTCACACTCTGACCCATCATTCCATACCGACACTCGGTCACACACTGACCCATCATTCCATACCGACACTCGGTCACACTCTGACCCATCATTCCATACCGACACTCGGTCACACACTGACCCATCATTCCATACCGACACTAGATCACACACTGACCCATCATTCCATACCGACACTCGGTCACACACTGACACATCATTCCATACCGACACTCGGTCACACTCTGACCCATCATTCCATACCGACACTTGGTCAAACACTGACCCATCATTCCATACCGACACAGGTCACACTCCGACCCATCATTCCATACCGACACTAGATCACACACTGACCCATCATTCCATACCGACACTCGATCACACACTGACACATCATTCCATACCGACACTCGGTCACACACTGACCCATCATTCCATACCGACACTCGGTCACACACTGACACATCATTCCATACCGACACTCGGTCACACTCTGACCCATCATTCCATACCGACACTTGGTCAAACACTGACCCATCATTCCATACCGACACTCGATCACACACTGACACATCATTCCATACCGACACTCGGTCACACACTGACCCATCATTCCATACCGACACTCGGTCACACACTGACACATCATTCCATACCGACACTCGGTCACACACTGACACATCATTCCATACCGACACTAGGTCACACTCTGACCCATCATTCCATACCGACACAGGTCACACTCCGACCCATCATTCCATACCGACACTTGGTCACACACTGACCCATCATTCCATACCGACACAGGTCACACTCTGACCCATCATTCCATACCGACACTCGGTCACACACTGACCCATCATTCCATACCGACACAGGATACACACTGACCCATCATTCCATACCGACACTCGGTCACACACTGACCCATCATTCCATACCGACACAGGATACACACTGACCCATCATTCCATACCGACACTCGGTCACACACTGACCCATCATTCCATACCGACACAGGTCACACTCTGACCCATCATTCCATACCGACACTCGGTCACACACTGACCCATCATTCCATACCGACACAGGTCACACTCTGACCCATCATTCCATACCGACACTCGGTCACACACTGACCCATCATTCCATACCGACACTCGGTCACACACTGACCCATCATTCCATACCGACACTTGGTCACACACTGACCCATCATTCCATACCGACACAGGTCACACTCTGACCCATCATTCCATACCGACACTCGGTCACACACTGACCCATCATTCCATACCGACACTCGGTCACACACTGACCCATCATTCCATACCGACACTCGGTCACACACTGACCCATCATTCCATACCGACACTCGGTCACACACTGACCCATCATTCCATACCGACACTCGGTCACACACTGACCCATCATTCCATACCGACACTCGGTCACACTCTGACCCATCATTCCATAACGACACAGGATACACACTGACCCATCATTCCATACCGACACTCGGTCACACTCTGACCCATCATTCCATACCGACACTCGGTCACACACTGACCCATCATTCCATACCGACACTCGGTCACACTCTGACCCATCATTCCATACCGACACAGGATACACACTGACCCATCATTCCATACCGACACTCGGTCACACTCTGACCCATCATTCCATACCGACACTCGGTCACACACTGACCCATCATTCCATACCGACACTCGGACACACTCTGACCCATCATTCCATACCGACACTCGGTCACACTCTGACCCATCATTCCATACCAACACTCGGTCACACACTGACACATCATTCCATACCGACACTCGGTCACACTCTGCCCATCATTCCATACCGACACTCGGTCACACACTGACCCATCATTCCATACCGACACTCGGTCACACACTGACCCATCATTCCATACCGACACTCGGTCACACTCTGACCCATCATTCCATACCGACACTCGGTCACACACTGACCCATCATTCCATACCGACACTCGGTCACACACTGACCCATCATTCCATACCGACACTCGGTCACACACTGACCCATCATTCCATACCGACACTCGGTCACACTCTGACCCATCATTCCATAACGACACAGGATACACACTGACCCATCATTCCATACCGACACTCGGTCACACTCTGACCCATCATTCCATACCGACACTCGGTCACACACTGACCCATCATTCCATACCGACACTCGGTCACACTCTGACCCATCATTCCATACCGACACAGGATACACACTGACCCATCATTCCATACCGACACTCGGTCACACTCTGACCCATCATTCCATACCGACACTCGGTCACACACTGACCCATCATTCCATACCGACACTCGGACACACTCTGACCCATCATTCCATACCAACACTCGGTCACACACTGACACATCATTCCATACCGACACTCGGTCACACTCTGCCCATCATTCCATACCGACACTCGGTCACACACTGACCCATCATTCCATACCGACACTCGGTCACACACTGACCCATCATTCCATACCGACACTCGATCACACACTGACCCATCATTCCATACCGACACTCGGTCACACACTGACACATCATTCCATACCGACACTCGGTCACACACTGACCCATCATTCCATACCGACACTCGGTCACACTCTGACCCATCATTCCATACCAACACTCGGTCACACACTGACACATCATTCCATACCGACACTCGGTCACACTCTGCCCATCATTCCATACCGACACTCGGTCACACACTGACCCATCATTCCATACCGACACTCGGTCACACACTGACCCATCATTCCATACCGACACTCGATCACACACTGACCCATCATTCCATACCGACACTCGGTCACACACTGACACATCATTCCATACCGACACTCGGTCACACACTGACCCATCATTCCATACCGACACTCGATCACACACTGACCCATCATTCCATACCGACACTCGGTCACACTCTGACCCATCATTCCATACCGACACTCGGTCACACTCTGACCCATCATTCCATACCGACACTCGGTCACACACTGACCCATCATTCCATACCGACACTCGGTCACACACTGACCCATCATTCCATACCGACACTCGGTCACACACTGACCCATCATTCCATACCGACACTCGGTCACACACTGACCCATCATTCCATACCGACACAGGTCACACACTGACCCATCATTCCATACCGACACTCGGTCACACACTGACCCATCATTCCACACCGACACTCGGTCACACACTGACCCATCATTTCATACCGACACTCGGTCACACACTGACCCATCATTCCATACCGACACTCGGTCACACACTGACCCATCATTCCATACCGACACTCGGTCACACACTGACCCATCATTCCATACCGACACTCGGTCACACACTGACCCATCATTCCATACCGACACTCGGTCACACTCTGACCCATCATTCCATACCGACACTCGGTCACACACTGACCCATCATTCCATACCGACACTAGGTCACACACTGACCCATCATTCCATACCGACACTCGGTCACACTCTGACCCATCATTCCATACCGACACTCGGTCACACACTGACCCATCATTCCATACCGACACTCGGTCACACACTGACCCATCATTCCACACCGACACTCGGTCACACTCTGACCCATCATTCCACACCGACACTCGGTCACACACTGACCCATCATTTCATACCGAGACTCGGTCAAACACTGACCCATCATTCCATACCGACACTCGGTCACACTCTAACCCATCATTCCATACCGACACTCGGTCACACACTGACCCATCATTCCATACCGACACTCGGTCACACACTGACCCATCATTCCAAACCGACACTCGGTCACACACTGACCCATCATTCCATACCGACACAGGATACACACTGACCCATCATTCCATACCGACACTCGGTCACACTCTGACCCATCATTCCATACCGACACTCGGTCACACACTGACCCATCATTCCATACCGACACTCGGTCACACGCTGACCCATCATTCCATACCGACACTCGGTCACACGCTGACCCATCATTCCATACCGACACTCGGTCACACACTGACCCATCATTCCATACCGACACAGGTCACACACTGACCCATCATTCCATACCGACACTCGGTCACACTCTGACCCATCATTCCATACCGACACTCGGTCACACTCTGACCCATCATTCCATACCGACACTCGATCACACACTGACCCATCATTCCATACCGACACAGGTCACACACTGACCCATCATTCCATACCGACACTCGGTCACACACTGACCCATCATTCCATACCGACACTCGGTCACACACTGACCCATCATTCCATACCGACACTCGGTCACACACTGACCCATCATTCCATACCGACACTCGGTCACACACTGACCCATCATTCCATACCGACACTCGGTCACACACTGACCCATCATTCCATACCGACACAGGATACACTCTGACCCATCATTCCATACCGACACTCGGTCACACACTGACCCATCATTCCATACCGACACTCGGTCACACACTGACCCATCGTTCCATACCGACACTCGGTCACACTCTGACCCATCATTCCATACCGACACTCGGTCACACACTGACCCATCATTCCATACCGACACTAGGTCACACACTGACCCATCATTCCATACCGACACTCGGTCACACTCTGACCCATCATTCCATACCGACACTCGATCACACACTGACCCATCATTCCATACCGACACTCGGTCACACCCTGACCCATCATTCCATACCGACACTCGGTCACACACTGACCCATCATTCCATACCGACACTCGGTCACACTCTGACCCATCATTCCATACCGACACTCGGTCACACTCTGACCCATCATTCCATACCGACACTCGATCACACTCTGACCCATCATTCCATACCGACACTCGGTCACACTCTGACCCATCATTCCATACCGACACTCGGTCACACACTGACCCATCATTCCATACCGACACTCGATCACACACTGACCCATCATTCCATACCGACACTCGGTCACACACTGACCCATCATTCCATACCGACACTCGGTCACACTCTGACCCATCATTCCATACCGACACTCGGTCACACACTGACCCATCATTCCATACCGACACTCGGTCACACTCTGACCCATCATTCCATACCGACACTCGGTCACACTCTGACCCATCATTCCATACCGACACTCGATCACACTCTGACCCATCATTCCATACCGACACTCGGTCACACACTGACCCATCATTCCATACCGACACTCGGTCACACACTGACCCATCATTCCATACCGACACTCGGTCACACACTGACCCATCATTCCATACCGACACTCGGTCACACACTGACCCATCATTCCATACCGACACTCGGTCACACACTGACCCATCATTCCATACCGACACTCGGTCACACACTGACCCATCATTCCATACCGACACTCGGTCACACACTGACCCATCATTCCATACCAACACAGGTCACACACTGACCCATCATTCCATACCGACACAGGATACACTCTGACCCATCATTCCATACCGACACTCGGTCACACACTGACCCATCATTCCATACCGACACTCGGTCACACACTGACCCATCATTCCATACCGACACTCGGTCACACTCTGACCCATCATTCCATACCGACACTCGGTCACACACTGACCCATCATTCCATACCGACACTAGGTCACACACTGACCCATCATTCCATACCGACACTCGGTCACACTCTGACCCATCATTCCATACCGACACTCGATCACACACTGACCCATCATTCCATACCGACACTCGGTCACACTCTGACCCATCATTCCATACCGACACTCGGTCACACACTGACCCATCATTCCATACCGACACTCGGTCACACTCTGACCCATCATTCCATACCGACACTCGGTCACACTCTGACCCATCATTCCATACCGACACTCGATCACACTCTGACCCATCATTCCATACCGACACTCGGTCACACTCTGACCCATCATTCCATACCGACACTCGATCACACTCTGACCCATCATTCCATACCGACACTCGATCACACACTGACCCATCATTCCATACCGACACAGGTCACACACTGACCCATCATTCCATACCGACACTCGGTCACACTCTGACCCATCATTCCATACCGACACTCGGTCACACTCTGACCCATCATTCCATACCGACACTCGATCACACTCTGACCCATCATTCCATACCGACACTCGGTCACACTCTGACCCATCATTCCATACCGACACTCGATCACACACTGACCCATCATTCCATACCGACACTCGATCACACTCTGACCCATCATTCCATACCGACACTCGGTCACACTCTGACCCATCATTCCATACCGACACTCGGTCACACACTGACCCATCATTCCATACCGACACTCGGTCACACTCTGACCCATCATTCCATACCGACACTCGGTCACACACTGACCCATCATTCCATACCGACACTCGGACACACACTGACCCATCATTCCATACCGACACTAGGTCACACACTGACCCATCATTCCATACCGACACTCGGTCACACTCTGACCCATCATTCCATACCGACACTCGATCACACACTGACCCATCATTCCATACCGACACTCGATCACACACTGACCCATCATTCCATACCGACACTTGGTCACACTCTGACCCATCATTCCATACCGACACTCGGTCACACTCTGACCCATCATTCCATACCGACACTCGATCACACTCTGACCCATCATTCCATACCGACACTCGGTCACACTCTGACCCATCATTCCAGACCGACACTCGGTCACACTCTGACCCATCATTCCATACCGACACTCGATCACACTCTGACCCATCATTCCATACCGACACTCGGTCACACTCTGACCCATCATTCCATACCGACACTCGATCACACACTGACCCATCATTCCATACTGACACTCGGTCACACACTGACCCATCATTCCATACCGACACTCGGTCACACTCTGACCCATCATTCCATACCGACACTCGGTCACACACTGACCCATCATTCCATACCGACACTCGGTCACACACTGATCCATCATTCCATACCGACACTAGGTCACACACTGACCCATCATTCCATACCGACACTCGGTCACACTCTGACCCATCATTCCATACCGACACTCGATCACACACTGACCCATCATTCCATACCGACACTCGGTCACACACTGACCCATCATTCCATACCGACACAGGTCACACACTGACCCATCATTCCATACCGACACTAGGTCACACTCTGACCCATCATTCCATACCGACACTCGGTCACACTCTGACCCATCATTCCATACCGACACTTGATCACACACTGACCCATCATTCCATACCGACACTCGATCACACTCTGACCCATCATTCCATACCGACACTCGGTCACACTCTGACCCATCATTCCATACCGACACTCGATCACACTCTGACCCATCATTCCATACCGACACTCGGTCACACTCTGACCCATCATTCCATACCGACACTCGATCACACACTGACCCATCATTCCATACTGACACTCGGTCACACACTGACCCATCATTCCATACCGACACTCGGTCACACTCTGACCCATCATTCCATACCGACACTCGGTCACACACTGACCCATCATTCCATACCGACACTCGGTCACACACTGACCCATCATTCCATACCGACACTAGGTCACACACTGACCCATCATTCCATACCGACACTCGGTCACACTCTGACCCATCATTCCATACCGACACTCGGTCACACACTGACCCATCATTCCATACCGACACAGGTCACACACTGACCCATCATTCCATACCGACACTAGGTCACACTCTGACCCATCATTCCATACCGACACTAGGTCACACACTGACACATCATTCCATACCGACACTCGGTCACACTCTGACCCATCATTCCATACCGACACTCGATCACACTCTGACCCATCATTCCATACCGACACTCGGTCACACTCTGACCCATCATTCCATACCGACACTCGATCACACACTGACCCATCATTCCATACCGACACTCGGTCACACACTGACCCATCATTCCATACCGACACAGGTCACACACTGACCCATCATTCCATACCGACACTAGGTCACACTCTGACCCATCATTCCATACCGACACTCGGTCACACACTGACCCATCATTCCATACCGACACTCGGTCACACACTGACACATCATTCCATACCGACACTCGGTCACACTCTGACCCATCATTCCATACCGACACTCGATCACACTCTGACCCATCATTCCATACCGACACTCGGTCACACTCTGACCCATCATTCCATACCGACACTCGGTCACACTCTGACCCATCATTCCATACCGACACTCGATCACACTCTGACCCATCATTCCATACCGACACTCGATCACACTCTGACCCATCATTCCATACCGACACTCGATCACACTCTGACCCATCATTCCATACCGACACTCGATCACACTCTGACCCATCATTCCATACCGACACTCGGTCACACTCTGACCCATCATTCCATACCGACACTCGATCACACTCTGACCCATCATTCCATACCGACACTCGGTCACACACTGACCCATCATTCCATACTGACACTCGGTCACACACTGACCCATCATTCCATACTGACACTCGGTCACACACTGACCCATTACTCCATACCGACACAGGATACACTCTGACCCATCATTCCATACCGACACTCGATCACACACTGACCCATCATTCCATACTGACACTCGGTCACACACTGACCCATCATTCCATACTGACACTCGGTCACACACTGACCCATTACTCCATACCGACACAGGATACACTCTGACCCATCATTCCATACCGACACTCGGTCACACACTGACCCATCATTCCATACCGACACTCGGTCACACACTGACCCATCATTCCATACCGACACTCGGTCACACACTGACCCATCATTCCATACCGACACTCGGTCACACACTGACCCATCATTCCAGACCGACACTCGGTCACACACTGACCCATCATTCCATACCGACACTCGGTCACACACTGACCCATCATTCCATACCGACACTCGGTCACACACTGACCCATCATTCCATACCGACACTCGGTCACACACTGACCCATCATTCCATACCGACACTCGGTCACACACTGACCCATCATTCCATACCGACACTCGGTCACACACTGACCCATCATTCCATACCGACACTCGGTCACACACTGACCCATCATTCCATACCGACACTCGGTCACACACTGACCCATCATTCCATACCGACACTCGGTCACACACTGACCCATCATTCCATACCGACACTCGGTCACACACTGACCCATCATTCCATACCGACACTCGGTCACACACTGACCCATCATTCCATACCGACACTCGGTCACACACTGACCCATCATTCCATACCGACACAGGATACACACTGACCCATCATTCCATACCGACACTCGGTCACACACTGACCCATCATTCCATACCGACACTCGGTCACACACTGACACATCATTCCATACCGACACTCGGACACACACTGACCCATCATTCCATACCGACACTCGGTCACACACTGACCCATCATTCCATACTGACACTCGGTCACACACTGACCCATCATTCCATACCGACACTTGATCACACACTGACCCATCATTCCATACCGACACTCGGTCACACACTGACCAATCATTCCATACCGACACAGGATACACTCTGACCCATCATTCCATACCGACACTCGGTCACACACTGACACATCATTCCATACCGACACTCGATCACACACTGACCCATCATTCCATACCGACACTCGGTCAAACACTGACCCATCATTCCATACCGACACTCGGTCACACACTGACCCATCATTCCATACCGACACTCGGTCACACACTGACCCATCATTCCATACCGACACAGGATACACTCTGACCCATCATTCCATACCGACACTCGGTCACACACTGACCCATCATTCCATACCGACACAGGATACACACTGACCCATCATTCCATACCGACACTCGGTCACACTCTGACCCATCATTCCATACCGACACTCGGTCACACTCTGACCCATCATTCCATACCGACACTCGGTCACACTCTGACCCATCATTCCATACCGACACTCGGTCACACTCTGACCCATCATTCCACACCGACACTCGGTCACACACTGACCCATCATTCCATACCGACACTCGGTCACACTCTGACCCATCATTCCACACCGACACTCGGTCACACACTGACCCATCATTCCATACCGACACTCGGTCACACACTGACCCATCATTCCATACCGACACTCGGTCACACTCTGACCCATCATTCCATACCGACACTCGGTCACACACTGACCCATCATTCCATACCGACACAGGATACACACTGACCCATCATTCCATACCGACACTCGGTCACACACTGACCCATCATTCCATACCGACACTCGGTCACACTCTGACCCATCATTCCTTACCAACACTCGGTCACACACTGACCCATCATTCCATACCGACACTAGGACACACACTGACCCATCATTCCATACCGACACTCGGTCACACTATGACCCATCATTCCATACCAACACTCGGTCACACACTGACCCATCATTCCATACCGACACTCGGTCACACACTGACCCATCATTCCATACCGACACTCGATCACACACTGACCCATCATTCCATACCGACACTCGGTCACACACTGACCCATCATTCCATACCGACACTCGGTCACACTCTGACCCATCATTCCATACCGACACTCGGTCACACACTGACCCATCATTCCATACCGACACTCGGTCACACACTGATCCATCATTCCATACCGACACTAGGTCACACACTGACCCATCATTCCATACCGACACTCGGTCACACTCTGACCCATCATTCCATACCGACACTCGATCACACACTGACCCATCATTCCATACCGACACTCGGTCACACACTGACCCATCATTCCATACCGACACAGGTCACACACTGACCCATCATTCCATACCGACACTAGGTCACACTCTGACCCATCATTCCATACCGACACTCGGTCACACTCTGACCCATCATTCCATACCGACACTCGATCACACTCTGACCCATCATTCCATACCGACACTCGGTCACACACTGACCCATCATTCCATACCGACACTCGGTCACACACTGACCCATCATTCCATACCGACACAGGTCACACACTGACCCATCATTCCATACCGACACTAGGTCACACTCTGACCAATCATTCCATACCGACACTCGGTCACACTCTGACCCATCATTCCATACCGACACTCGGTCACACTCTGACCCATCATTCCATACCGACACTCGGTCACACTCTGACCCATCATTCCATACCGACACTCGATCACACTCTGACCCATCATTCCATACCGAAACTCGGTCACACTCTGACCCATCATTCCATACCGACACTCGGTCACACACTGACCCATCATTCCATACTGACACTCGGTCACACACTGACCCATCATTCCATACCGACACTTGATCACACACTGACCCATCATTCCATACCGACACTCGGTCACACACTGACCAATCATTCCATACCGACACAGGATACACTCTGACCCATCATTCCATACCGACACTCGGTCACACACTGACACATCATTCCATACCGACACTCGATCACACACTGACCCATCATTCCATACCGACACTCGGTCAAACACTGACCCATCATTCCATACCGACACTCGGTCACACACTGACCCATCATTCCATACCGACACTCGGTCACACACTGACCCATCATTCCATACCGACACAGGATACACTCTGACCCATCATTCCATACCGACACTCGGTCACACACTGACCCATCATTCCATACCGACACAGGATACACACTGACCCATCATTCCATACCGACACTCGGTCACACTCTGACCCATCATTCCATACCGACACTCGGTCACACTCTGACCCATCATTCCATACCGACACTCGGTCACACTCTGACCCATCATTCCACACCGACACTCGGTCACACACTGACCCATCATTCCATACCGACACTCGGTCACACACTGACCCATCATTCCATACCGACACTCGGTCACACTCTGACCCATCATTCCATACCGACACTCGGTCACACACTGACCCATCATTCCATACCGACACAGGATACACACTGACCCATCATTCCATACCGACACTCGGTCACACACTGACCCATCATTCCATACCGACACTCGGTCACACTCTGACCCATCATTCCTTACCAACACTCGGTCACACACTGACCCATCATTCCATACCGACACTAGGACACACACTGACCCATCATTCCATACCGACACTCGGTCACACTATGACCCATCATTCCATACCAACACTCGGTCACACACTGACCCATCATTCCATACCGACACTCGGTCACACACTGACCCATCATTCCATACCGACACTCGAGCACACACTGACCCATCATTCCATACCGACACTCGGTCACACACTGACCCATCATTCCATACCGACACTCGGTCACACTCTGACCCATCATTCCATACCGACACTCGGTCACACACTGACCCATCATTCCATACCGACACTCGGTCACACACTGATCCATCATTCCATACCGACACCAGGTCACACACTGACCCATCATTCCATACCGACACTCGGTCACACTCTGACCCATCATTCCATACCGACACTCGATCACACACTGACCCATCATTCCATACCGACACTCGGTCACACACTGACCCATCATTCCATACCGACACAGGTCACACACTGACCCATCATTCCATACCGACACTAGGTCACACTCTGACCCATCATTCCATACCGACACTCGGTCACACTCTGACCCATCATTCCATACCGACACTCGGTCACACACTGACCCATCATTCCATACCGACACTCGGTCACACACTGACCCATCATTCCATACCGACACAGGTCACACACTGACCCATCATTCCATACCGACACTAGGTCACACTCTGACCAATCATTCCATACCGACACTCGGTCACACTCTGACCCATCATTCCATACCGACACTCGGTCACACTCTGACCCATCATTCCATACCGACACTCGGTCACACTCTGACCCATCATTCCATACCGACACTCGATCACACTCTGACCCATCATTCCATACCGACACTCGGTCACACTCTGACCCATCATTCCATACCGACACTCGATCACACTCTGACCCATCATTCCATACCGACACTCGGTCACACTCTGACCCATCATTCCATACCGACACTCGATCACACACTGACCCATCATTCCATACTGACACTCGGTCACACACTGACCCATCATTCCATACCGACACTCGGTCACACTCTGACCCATCATTCCATACCGACACTCGGTCACACACTGACCCATCATTCCATACCGACACTCGGTCACACACTGACCCATCATTCCATACCGACACTCGGTCACACTCTGACCCATCATTCCATACCGACACTCGATCACACACTGACCCATCATTCCATACCGACACTCGGTCACACTCTGACCCATCATTCCATACCGACACAGGTCACACACTGACCCATCATTCCATACCGACACTCGGTCACACTCTGACCCATCATTCCATACCGACACAGGTCACACACTGACCCATCATTCCATACCGACACTCGGTCACACTCTGACCCATCATTCCATACCGACACAGGTCACACACTGACCCATCATTCCATACCGACACTAGGTCACACACTGACCCATCATTCCATACCGACACTCGGTCACACACTGACCCATCATTCCATACCGACACTCGGTCACACTCTGACCCATCATTCCATACCGACACAGGTCACACACTGACCCATCATTCCATACCGACACTAGGTCACACTCTGACCCATCATTCCATACCGACACTAGGTCACACACTGACACATCATTCCATACCGACACTCGGTCACACTCTGACCCATCATTCCATACCGACACTCGATCACACTCTGACCCATCATTCCATACCGACACTCGGTCACACTCTGACCCATCATTCCATACCGACACTCGATCACACTCTGACCCATCATTCCATACCGACACTCGGTCACACACTGACCCATCATTCCATACCGACACTCGGTCACACTCTGACCCATCATTCCATACCGACACTCGGTCACACTCTGACCCATCATTCCATACCGACACTCGATCACACTCTGACCCATCATTCCATACCGACACTCGGTCACACTCTGACCCATCATTCCATACCGACACTCGATCACACTCTGACCCATCATTCCATACCGACACTCGATCACACTCTGACCCATCATTCCATACCGACACTCGATCACACTCTGACCCATCATTCCATACCGACACTCGGTCACACTCTGACCCATCATTCCATACCGACACTCGATCACACTCTGACCCATCATTCCATACCGACACTCGGTCACACACTGACCCATCATTCCATACTGACACTCGGTCACACACTGACCCATCATTCCATACTGACACTCGGTCACACACTGACCCATTACTCCATACCGACACAGGATACACTCTGACCCATCATTCCATACCGACACTCGATCACACACTGACCCATCATTCCATACTGACACTCGGTCACACACTGACCCATCATTCCATACTGACACTCGGTCACACACTGACCCATTACTCCATACCGACACAGGATACACTCTGACCCATCATTCCATACCGACACTCGGTCACACACTGACCCATCATTCCATACCGACACTCGGTCACACACTGACCCATCATTCCATACCGACACTCGGTCACACACTGACCCATCATTCCAGACCGACACTCGGTCACACACTGACCCATCATTCCATACCGACACTCGGTCACACACTGACCCATCATTCCATACCAACACTCGGTCACACACTGACCCATCATTCCATACCGACACTCGGTCACACACTGACCCATCATTCCATACCGACACTCGGTCACACACTGACCCATCATTCCATACCGACACTCGGTCACACACTGACCCATCATTCCATACCGACACAGGATACACACTGACCCATCATTCCATACCGACACTCGGTCACACACTGACCCATCATTCCATACCGACACTCGGTCACACACTGACACATCATTCCATACCGACACTCGGACACACACTGACCCATCATTCCATACCGACACTCGGTCACACACTGACCCATCATTCCATACTGACACTCGGTCACACACTGACCCATCATTCCATACCGACACTTGATCACACACTGACCCATCATTCCATACCGACACTCGGTCACACACTGACCAATCATTCCATACCGACACAGGATACACTCTGACCCATCATTCCATACCGACACTCGGTCACACACTGACACATCATTCCATACCGACACTCGATCACACACTGACCCATCATTCCATACCGACACTCGGTCAAACACTGACCCATCATTCCATACCGACACTCGGTCACACACTGACCCATCATTCCATACCGACACTCGGTCACACACTGACCCATCATTCCATACCGACACAGGATACACTCTGACCCATCATTCCATACCGACACTCGGTCACACACTGACCCATCATTCCATACCGACACTCGGTCACACACTGACCCATCATTCCATACTGACACTCGGTCACACACTGACCCATCATTCCATACTGACACTCGGTCACACACTGACCCATCATTCCATACTGACACTCGGTCACACACTGACCCATTACTCCATACCGACACAGGATACACTCTGACCCATCATTCCATACCGACACTCGGTCACACACTGACCCATCATTCCATACCGACACTCGGTCACACACTGACCCATCATTCCATACCGACACTCGGTCACACACTGACCCATCATTCCATACCGACACTCGGTCACACACTGACCCATCATTCCAGACCGACACTCGGTCACACACTGACCCATCATTCCATACCGACACTCGGTCACACACTGACCCATCATTCCATACCAACACTCGGTCACACACTGACCCATCATTCCATACCGACACTCGGTCACACACTGACCCATCATTCCATACCGACACTCGGTCACACACTGACCCATCATTCCATACCGACACTCGGTCACACACTGACCCATCATTCCATACCGACACAGGATACACACTGACCCATCATTCCATACCGACACTCGGTCACACACTGACCCATCATTCCATACCGACACTCGGTCACACACTGACACATCATTCCATACCGACACTCGGACACACACTGACCCATCATTCCATACCGACACTCGGTCACACACTGACCCATCATTCCATACTGACACTCGGACACACACTGACCCATCATTCCATACCGACACTTGATCACACACTGACCCATCATTCCATACCGACACTCGGTCACACACTGACCAATCATTCCATACCGACACAGGATACACTCTGACCCATCATTCCATACCGACACTCGGTCACACACTGACACATCATTCCATACCGACACTCGATCACACACTGACCCATCATTCCATACCGACACTCGGTCAAACACTGACCCATCATTCCATACCGACACTCGGTCACACACTGACCCATCATTCCATACCGACACTCGGTCACACACTGACCCATCATTCCATACCGACACAGGATACACTCTGACCCATCATTCCATACCGACACTCGGTCACACACTGACCCATCATTCCATACCGACACAGGATACACACTGACCCATCATTCCATACCGACACTCGGTCACACTCTGACCCATCATTCCATACCGACACTCGGTCACACTCTGACCCATCATTCCATACCGACACTCGGTCACACTCTGACCCATCATTCCACACCGACACTCGGTCACACACTGACCCATCATTCCATACCGACACTCGGTCACACTCTGACCCATCATTCCACACCGACACTCGGTCACACACTGACCCATCATTCCATACCGACACTCGGTCACACACTGACCCATCATTCCATACCGACACTCGGTCACACTCTGACCCATCATTCCATACCGACACTCGGTCACACACTGACCCATCATTCCATACCGACACAGGATACACACTGACCCATCATTCCATACCGACACTCGGTCACACACTGACCCATCATTCCATACCGACACTCGGTCACACTCTGACCCATCATTCCTTACCAACACTCGGTCACACACTGACCCATCATTCCATACCGACACTCGGTCACACACTGACCCATCATTCCATACCGACACTCGGTCACACTCTGACCCATCATTCCATACCGACACTTGGTCACACACTGACCCATCATTCCATACCGACACTCGGTCACACACTGACCCATCATTCCATACCGACACTAGGACACACACTGACCCATCATTCCATACCGACACTCGGTCACACTATGACCCATCATTCCATACCAACACTCGGTCACACACTGACCCATCATTCCATACCGACACTCGGTCACACACTGACCCATCATTCCATACCGACACTCGATCACACACTGACCCATCATTCCATACCGACACTCGGTCACACACTGACCCATCATTCCATACCGACACTCGGTCACACTCTGACCCATCATTCCATACCGACACTCGGTCACACACTGACCCATCATTCCATACCGACACTCGGTCACACACTGATCCATCATTCCATACCGACACTAGGTCACACACTGACCCATCATTCCATACCGACACTCGGTCACACTCTGACCCATCATTCCATACCGACACTCGATCACACACTGACCCATCATTCCATACCGACACTCGGTCACACACTGACCCATCATTCCATACCGACACAGGTCACACACTGACCCATCATTCCATACCGACACTAGGTCACACTCTGACCCATCATTCCATACCGACACTCGGTCACACTCTGACCCATCATTCCATACCGACACTCGATCACACTCTGACCCATCATTCCATACCGACACTCGGTCACACACTGACCCATCATTCCATACCGACACTCGGTCACACTCTGACCCATCATTCCATACCGACACTCGGTCACACTCTGACCCATCATTCCATACCGACACTCGATCACACTCTGACCCATCATTCCATACCGACACTCGGTCACACTCTGACCCATCATTCCATACCGACACTCGATCACACTCTGACCCATCATTCCATACCGACACTCGATCACACTCTGACCCATCATTCCATACCGACACTCGATCACACTCTGACCCATCATTCCATACCGACACTCGGTCACACTCTGACCCATCATTCCATACCGACACTCGGTCACACACTGACCCATCATTCCATACCGACACTCGGTCACACACTGACCCATCATTCCATACCGACACTCGGTCACACACTGACCCATCATTCCATACTGACACTCGGTCACACACTGACCCATCATTCCATACTGACACTCGGTCACACACTGACCCATCATTCCATACTGACACTCGGTCACACACTGACCCATTACTCCATACCGACACAGGATACACTCTGACCCATCATTCCATACCGACACTCGATCACACTCTGACCCATCATTCCATACCGACACTCGGTCACACACTGACCCATCATTCCATACTGACACTCGGTCACACACTGACCCATCATTCCATACTGACACTCGGTCACACACTGACCCATTACTCCATACCGACACAGGATACACTCTGACCCATCATTCCATACCGACACTCGATCACACACTGACCCATCATTCCATACTGACACTCGGTCACACACTGACCCATCATTCCATACTGACACTCGGTCACACACTGACCCATTACTCCATACCGACACAGGATACACTCTGACCCATCATTCCATACCGACACTCGGTCACACACTGACCCATCATTCCATACCGACACTCGGTCACACACTGACCCATCATTCCATACCGACACTCGGTCACACACTGACCCATCATTCCAGACCGACACTCGGTCACACACTGACCCATCATTCCATACCGACACTCGGTCACACACTGACCCATCATTCCATACCAACACTCGGTCACACACTGACCCATCATTCCATACCGACACTCGGTCACACACTGACCCATCATTCCATACCGACACTCGGTCACACACTGACCCATCATTCCATACCGACACTCGGTCACACACTGACCCATCATTCCATACCGACACAGGATACACACTGACCCATCATTCCATACCGACACTCGGTCACACACTGACCCATCATTCCATACCGACACTCGGTCACACACTGACACATCATTCCATACCGACACTCGGACACACACTGACCCATCATTCCATACCGACACTCGGTCACACACTGACCCATCATTCCATACTGACACTCGGTCACACACTGACCCATCATTCCATACCGACACTTGATCACACACTGACCCATCATTCCATACCGACACTCGGTCACACTCTGACCCATCATTCCATACCGACACTCGGTCACACACTGACCAATCATTCCATACCGACACAGGATACACTCTGACCCATCATTCCATACCGACACTCGGTCACACACTGACACATCATTCCATACCGACACTCGATCACACACTGACCCATCATTCCATACCGACACTCGGTCAAACACTGACCCATCATTCCATACCGACACTCGGTCACACACTGACCCATCATTCCATACCGACACTCGGTCACACACTGACCAATCATTCCATACCGACACAGGATACACTCTGACCCATCATTCCATACCGACACTCGGTCACACACTGACACATCATTCCATACCGACACTCGATCACACACTGACCCATCATTCCATACCGACACTCGGTCAAACACTGACCCATCATTCCATACCGACACTCGGTCACACACTGACCCATCATTCCATACCGACACTCGGTCACACACTGACCCATCATTCCATACCGACACAGGATACACTCTGACCCATCATTCCATACCGACACTCGGTCACACACTGACCCATCATTCCATACCGACACTCGGTCACACACTGACCCATCATTCCATACTGACACTCGGTCACACACTGACCCATCATTCCATACTGACACTCGGTCACACACTGACCCATCATTCCATACTGACACTCGGTCACACACTGACCCATTACTCCATACCGACACAGGATACACTCTGACCCATCATTCCATACCGACACTCGGTCACACACTGACCCATCATTCCATACCGACACTCGGTCACACACTGACCCATCATTCCATACCGACACTCGGTCACACACTGACCCATCATTCCAGACCGACACTCGGTCACACACTGACCCATCATTCCATACCGACACTCGGTCACACACTGACCCATCATTCCATACCAACACTCGGTCACACACTGACCCATCATTCCATACCGACACTCGGTCACACACTGACCCATCATTCCATACCGACACTCGGTCACACACTGACCCATCATTCCATACCGACACAGGATACGCACTGACCCATCATTCCATACCGACACTCGGTCACACACTGACCCATCATTCCATACCGACACTCGGTCACACACTGACACATCATTCCATACCGACACTCGGACACACACTGACCCATCATTCCATACCGACACTCGGTCACACACTGACCCATCATTCCATACTGACACTCGGACACACACTGACCCATCATTCCATACCGACACTTGATCACACACTGACCCATCATTCCATACCGACACTCGGTCACACACTGACCAATCATTCCATACCGACACAGGATACACTCTGACCCATCATTCCATACCGACACTCGGTCACACACTGACACATCATTCCATACCGACACTCGATCACACACTGACCCATCATTCCATACCGACACTCGGTCACACACTGACCCATCATTCCATACCGACACTCGGTCACACACTGACCCATCATTCCATACCGACACAGGATACACTCTGACCCATCATTCCATACCGACACTCGGTCACACACTGACCCATCATTCCATACCGACACAGGATACACACTGACCCATCATTCCATACCGACACTCGGTCACACTCTGACCCATCATTCCATACCGACACTCGGTCACACTCTGACCCATCATTCCATACCGACACTCGGTCACACTCTGACCCATCATTCCATACCGACACTCGGTCACACTCTGACCCATCATTCCACACCGACACTCGGTCACACACTGACCCATCATTCCATACCGACACTCGGTCACACACTGACCCATCATTCCATACCGACACTCGGTCACACTCTGACCCATCATTCCACACCGACACTCGGTCACACACTGACCCATCATTCCATACCGACACTCGGTCACACACTGACCCATCATTCCATACCGACACTCGGTCACACTCTGACCCATCATTCCATACCGACACTCGGTCACACACTGACCCATCATTCCATACCGACACAGGATACACACTGACCCATCATTCCATACCGACACTCGGTCACACACTGACCCATCATTCCATACCGACACTCGGTCACACTCTGACCCATCATTCCTTACCAACACTCGGTCACACACTGACCCATCATTCCATACCGACACTAGGACACACACTGACCCATCATTCCATACCGACACTCGGTCACACTATGACCCATCATTCCATACCAACACTCGGTCACACACTGACCCATCATTCCATACCGACACTCGGTCACACACTGACCCATCATTCCATACCGACACTCGATCACACACTGACCCATCATTCCATACCGACACTCGGTCACACACTGACCCATCATTCCATACCGACACTCGGTCACACTCTGACCCATCATTCCATACCGACACTCGGTCACACACTGACCCATCATTCCATACCGACACTCGGTCACACACTGATCCATCATTCCATACCGACACTAGGTCACACACTGACCCATCATTCCATACCGACACTCGGTCACACTCTGACCCATCATTCCATACCGACACTCGATCACACACTGACCCATCATTCCATACCGACACTCGGTCACACACTGACCCATCATTCCATACCGACACAGGTCACACACTGACCCATCATTCCATACCGACACTCGGTCACACTCTGACCCATCATTCCATACCGACACAGGATACACTCTGACCCATCATTCCATACCGACACTAGGTCACACTCTGACCCATCATTCCATACCGACACTCGGTCACACACTGACCCATCATTCCATACCGACACTAGGTCACACTCTGACCCATCATTCCATACCGACACTCGGTCACACTCTGACCCATCATTCCATACCGACACTCGGTCACACTCTGACCCATCATTCCATACCGACACTTGGTCACACACTGACCCATCATTCCATACCGACACTAGGTCACACTCTGACCCATCATTCCATACCGACACTCGGTCACACTCTGACCCATCATTCCATACCGACACTCGATCACACTCTGACCCATCATTCCATACCGACACTCGGTCACACACTGACCCATCATTCCATACCGACACAGGATACACACTGACCCATCATTCCATACCGACACTCGGTCACACACTGACCCATCATTCCATACCGACACTCGGTCACACACTGACACATCATTCCATACCGACACTCGGACACACACTGACCCATCATTCCATACCGACACTCGGTCACACACTGACCCATCATTCCATACTGACACTCGGTCACACACTGACCCATCATTCCATACCGACACTTGATCACACACTGACCCATCATTCCATACCGACACTCGGTCACACACTGACCAATCATTCCATACCGACACAGGATACACTCTGACCCATCATTCCATACCGACACTCGGTCACACACTGACACATCATTCCATACCGACACTCGATCACACACTGACCCATCATTCCATACCGACACTCGGTCAAACACTGACCCATCATTCCATACCGACACTCGGTCACACACTGACCCATCATTCCATACCGACACTCGGTCACACACTGACCCATCATTCCATACCGACACAGGATACACTCTGACCCATCATTCCATACCGACACTCGGTCACACACTGACCCATCATTCCATACCGACACAGGATACACACTGACCCATCATTCCATACCGACACTCGGTCACACTCTGACCCATCATTCCATACCGACACTCGGTCACACTCTGACCCATCATTCCATACCGACACTCGGTCACACTCTGACCCATCATTCCATACCGACACTCGGTCACACTCTGACCCATCATTCCACACCGACACTCGGTCACACACTGACCCATCATTCCATACCGACACTCGGTCACACACTGACCCATCATTCCATACCGACACTCGGTCACACTCTGACCCATCATTCCATACCGACACTCGGTCACACACTGACCCATCATTCCATACCGACACAGGATACACACTGACCCATCATTCCATACCGACACTCGGTCACACACTGACCCATCATTCCATACCGACACTCGGTCACACTCTGACCCATCATTCCTTACCAACACTCGGTCACACACTGACCCATCATTCCATACCGACACTAGGACACACACTGACCCATCATTCCATACCGACACTCGGTCACACTATGACCCATCATTCCATACCAACACTCGGTCACACACTGACCCATCATTCCATACCGACACTCGGTCACACACTGACCCATCATTCCATACCGACACTCGATCACACACTGACCCATCATTCCATACCGACACTCGGTCACACACTGACCCATCATTCCATACCGACACTCGGTCACACTCTGACCCATCATTCCATACCGACACTCGGTCACACACTGACCCATCATTCCATACCGACACTCGGTCACACACTGATCCATCATTCCATACCGACACTAGGTCACACACTGACCCATCATTCCATACCGACACTCGGTCACACTCTGACCCATCATTCCATACCGACACTCGATCACACACTGACCCATCATTCCATACCGACACTCGATCACACACTGACCCATCATTCCATACCAACACTCGGTCACACACTGACCCATCATTCCATACCGACACTCGGTCACACACTGACCCATCATTCCATACCGACACAGGTCACACACTGACCCATCATTCCATACCGACACTAGGTCACACTCTGACCCATCATTCCATACCGACACTCGGTCACACTCTGACCCATCATTCCATACCGACACTCGATCACACTCTGACCCATCATTCCATACCGACACTCGGTCACACTCTGACCCATCATTCCATACCGACACTCGATCACACACTGACCCATCATTCCATACTGACACTCGGTCACACACTGACCCATCATTCCATACCGACACTCGGTCACACTCTGACCCATCATTCCATACCGACACTCGGTCACACACTGACCCATCATTCCATACCGACACTCGGTCACACACTGACCCATCATTCCATACCGACACTAGGTCACACACTGACCCATCATTCCATACCGACACTCGGTCACACTCTGACCCATCATTCCATACCGACACTCGATCACACACTGACCCATCATTCCATACCGACACTCGGTCACACACTGACCCATCATTCCATACCGACACAGGTCACACACTGACCCATCATTCCATACCGACACTAGGTCACACTCTGACCCATCATTCCATACCGACACTAGGTCACACACTGACACATCATTCCATACCGACACTCGGTCACACTCTGACCCATCATTCCATACCGACACTCGATCACACACTGACCCATCATTCCATACCGACACTCGGTCACACTCTGACCCATCATTCCATACCGACACTCGGTCACACTCTGACCCATCATTCCATACCGACACTCGATCACACTCTGACCCATCATTCCATACCGACACTCGGTCACACTCTGACCCATCATTCCATACCGACACTCGGTCACACACTGACCCATCATTCCATACCGACACTCGGACACACTCTGACCCATCATTCCATACCGACACTCGATCACACTCTGACCCATCATTCCATACCGACACTCGATCACACTCTGACCCATCATTCCATACCGACACTCGATCACACTCTGACCCATCATTCCATACCGACACTCGATCACACTCTGACCCATCATTCCATACCGACACTCGGTCACACTCTGACCCATCATTCCATACCGACACTCGATCACACTCTGACCCATCATTCCATACTGACACTCGGTCACACACTGACCCATTACTCCATACCGACACAGGATACACTCTGACCCATCATTCCATACCGACACTCGATCACACACTGACCCATCATTCCATACTGACACTCGGTCACACACTGACCCATCATTCCATACTGACACTCGGTCACACACTGACCCATTACTCCATACCGACACAGGATACACTCTGACCCATCATTCCATACCGACACTCGGTCACACACTGACCCATCATTCCATACCGACACTCGGTCACACACTGACCCATCATTCCATACCGACACTCGGTCACACACTGACCCATCATTCCATACCGACACTCGGTCACACACTGACCCATCATTCCATACCGACACAGGATACACACTGACCCATCATTCCATACCGACACTCGGTCACACACTGACCCATCATTCCATACCGACACTCGGTCACACACTGACACATCATTCCATACCGACACTCGGACACACACTGACCCATCATTCCATACCGACACTCGGTCACACACTGACCCATCATTCCATACTGACACTCGGTCACACACTGACCCATCATTCCATACCGACACTTGATCACACACTGACCCATCATTCCATACCGACACTCGGTCACACACTGACCAATCATTCCATACCGACACAGGATACACTCTGACCCATCATTCCATACCGACACTCGGTCACACACTGACACATCATTCCATACCGACACTCGATCACACACTGACCCATCATTCCATACCGACACTCGGTCAAACACTGACCCATCATTCCATACCGACACTCGGTCACACACTGACCCATCATTCCATACCGACACTCGGTCACACACTGACCCATCATTCCATACCGACACAGGATACACTCTGACCCATCATTCCATACCGACACTCGGTCACACACTGACCCATCATTCCATACCGACACAGGATACACACTGACCCATCATTCCATACCGACACTCGGTCACACTCTGACCCATCATTCCATACCGACACTCGGTCACACTCTGACCCATCATTCCATACCGACACTCGGTCACACTCTGACCCATCATTCCATACCGACACTCGGTCACACTCTGACCCATCATTCCACACCGACACTCGGTCACACACTGACCCATCATTCCATACCGACACTCGGTCACACTCTGACCCATCATTCCACACCGACACTCGGTCACACACTGACCCATCATTCCATACCGACACTCGGTCACACACTGACCCATCATTCCATACCGACACTCGGTCACACTCTGACCCATCATTCCATACCGACACTCGGTCACACACTGACCCATCATTCCATACCGACACTCGGTCACACACTGACCCATCATTCCATACCGACACTCGGTCACACACTGACCCATCATTCCATACCGACACTCGGTCACACTCTGACCCATCATTCCTTACCAACACTCGGTCACACACTGACCCATCATTCCATACCGACACTAGGACACACACTGACCCATCATTCCATACCGACACTCGGTCACACTATGACCCATCATTCCATACCGACACTCGGTCACACACTGACCCATCATTCCATACCGACACTCGGTCACACACTGACCCATCATTCCATACCGACACTCGATCACACACTGACCCATCATTCCATACCGACACTCGGTCACACACTGACCCATCATTCCATACCGACACTAGATCACACACTGACCCATCATTCCATACCGACACTCGGTCACACACTGACCCATCATTCCATACCGACACTCGGTCACACTCTGACCCATCATTCCACACCGACACTCGGTCACACTCTGACCAATCATTCCACACCGACACTCGGTCACACACTGACCCATCATTTCATACCGACACTCGGTCACACACTGACCCATCATTCCATACCGACACTCGGTCACACTCTGACCCATCATTCCATACCGACACTCGGTCACACACTGACCCATCATTCCATACCGACACTCGGTCACACACTGACCCATCATTCCATACCGACACTCGGTCACACACTGACCCATCATTCCATACCGACACTCGGTCACACACTGACCCATCATTCCATACCGACACTCGGTCACACACTGACCCATCATTCCATACCGACACTCGGTCACACTCTGACCCATCATTCCATACCGACACTCGATCACACACTGACCCATCATTCCATACCGACACAGGTCACACACTGACCCATCATTCCATACCGACACTCGGTCACACATTGACCCATCATTCCATACCGACACTCGGTCACACACTGACCCATCATTCCATACCGACACTCGATCACACACTGACCCATCATTCCATACCGACACTCGGTCACACACTGACACATCATTCCATACTGACACTCGATCACACACTGACCCATCATTCCATACCGACACTCGGTCAAACACTGACCCATCATTCCATACCGACACTCGGTCACACACTGACCCATCATTCCATACCGACACTCGGTCACACACTGACCCATCATTCCATACCGACACTCGGTCACACACTGACCCATCATTCCATACCGACACTCGGTCACACACTGACCCATCATTCCATACCGACACTCGGTCACACACTGACCCATCATTCCAGACCGACACTCGGTCACACACTGACCCATCATTCCATACCGACACTCGGTCACACACTGACCCATCATTCCATACCAACACTCGGTCACACACTGACCCATCATTCCATACCGACACTCGGTCACACACTGACCCATCATTCCATACCGACACTCGGTCACACACTGACCCATCATTCCATACCGACACTCGGTCACACACTGACCCATCATTCCATACCGACACAGGATACACACTGACCCATCATTCCATACCGACACTCGGTCACACACTGACCCATCATTCCATACCGACACTCGGTCACACACTGACACATCATTCCATACCGACACTCGGACACACACTGACCCATCATTCCATACCGACACTCGGTCACACACTGACCCATCATTCCATACTGACACTCGGTCACACACTGACCCATCATTCCATACCGACACTTGATCACACTCTGACCCATCATTCCATACCGACACTCGGTCACACACTGACCCATCATTCCATACCGACACTCGGTCACACACTGACCCATCGTTCCATACCGACACAGGATGCACTCTGACCCATCATTCCATCCCGACACTCGGTCACACACTGACCCATCATTCCATACCGACACTCGGTCACACACTGACCCATCATTCCATACCGACACTCGGTCACACACTGACCCATCGTTCCATACCGACACAGGATGCACTCTGACCCATCATTCCATAACGACACTCGGTCACACACTGACCCATCATTCCATACCGACACTCGGTCACACACTGACCAATCATTCCATACCGACACAGGATACACTCTGACCCATCATTCCATACCGACACTCGGTCACACACTGACCCATCATTCCATACCGACACTCGGTCACACACTGACCCATCATTCCATACCGACACTCGGTCACACACTGACCCATCATTCCATACCGACACTCGGTCACACACTGACCCATCATTCCATACCGACACTCGGTCACACACTGACCCATCATTCCATACCGACACAGGATACACTCTGACCCATCATTCCATACCGACACTCGGTCACACACTGACCCATCATTCCATACCGACACAGGATACACACTGACCCATCATTCCATACCGACACTCGGTCACACACTGACCCATCATTCCATACCGACACTCGGTCACACTCTGACCCATCATTCCTTACCAACACTCGGTCACACACTGACCCATCATTCCATACCGACAGTAGGACACACACTGACCCATCATTCCATACCGACACTCGGTCACACTCTGACCCATCATTCCATACCAACACTCGGTCACACACTGACCCATCATTCCATACCGACACTCGGTCACACACTGACCCATCATTCCATACCGACACTCGATCACACACTGACCCATCATTCCATACCGACACTCGGTCACACACTGACCCATCATTCCATACCGACACTAGATCACACACTGACCCATCATTCCATACCGACACTCGGTCACACACTGACCCATCATTCCATACCGACACAGGATACACACTGACCCATCATTCCATACCGACACTCGATCACACACTGACCCATCATTCCATACCGACACTCGGTCACACACTGACCCATCATTCCATACCGACACTCGGTCACACACTGACCCATCATTCCATACCGACACTCGGTCACACTCTGACCCATCATTCCATACCGACACTCGGTCACACACTGACCCATCATTCCATACCGACACTCGATCACACACTGACCCATCATTCCATACCGACACTCGGTCACACACTGACCCATCATTCCATACCGACACTCGATCACACACTGACCCATCATTCCATACCGACACTCGATCACACACTGACCCATCATTCCAGACCGACACTCGACCACACACTGACCCATCATTCCATACCGACACTCGGTCACACACTGACCCATCATTCCATACCGACACTCGGTCACACACTGACCCATCATTCCATACCGACACTCGGTCACACACTGACCCATCATTCCATACCGACACTCGATCACACACTGACCCATCATTCCATACCGACACTCGGTCACACACTGACCCATCATTCCATACCGACACTCGATCACACACTGACCCATCATTCCATACCGACACTCGATCACACACTGACCCATCATTCCATACCGATACTCGATCACACACTGACCCATCATTCCATACCGACACTCGGTCACACACTGACCCATCATTCCATACCGACACTCGGTCACACACACTGGCGTAGGAACATTAGAAACACGATTAGGCTAACCACTCCCTCGAGCCTGTTCCTTCATTCAATTAGATCATGGCTGATCTGCATCCGAACTTCATTTGCCTGCTTTTGCTCCATATCCCTTAATCCCCTTACTTAACAAAAATCAATCAATCACAGTCTTGAAAGCTTCTTGCATCCAAAGCCTTTTGGGGAAGAGTGTTTCAGGTTTCTACTACCCTTTGTATAACAAATTGCATCTTGATTTCGCTCCTGAATGGTCTATCTCTAATTTTAAGATTATGTCCCCTTGTTCTTGATTCCCCCAACAGAGGAAATAATTTCTTCATGTATACCCTATCAATTCCTTTTTACATTTTAAACCCCTCGATCAGATCACCTCTCAATCTTCTAAACTCAAGGAAATACACGCCAGATTTATGCACCTGTCATAATTTTACCCTCTAAAGTATCATTCTGGTGAATCTGCTCTGCACCTCCTCCAAGGCCAACATATCCTTTCTGTGATGCGTTGCCTAAAACTGAACACTGTACTCCAGATGGGATCTGACTAAGGCCTGATATAATTCAAGCATAACTTTTACCCTTCGTAATCCAGCCCCCTTGAAATGAAGGCTAACATTCCATTAGCCTTTTTGATTGCTTTTTGTATCTGTCTTGTACTACCTTTTAGTGATTTGTGTACTTGGATTCGCAAATCTCTTTGCTCCTTTACAGTTCCTACTTTCTCACCATTTAGAAAATACTCAAATTTATCTTTCTTGGTTCGAAGGTGGATGACCTCACACTTGCCCACATTGAAATTCACCTGCCATATTTTTGACCACTCAATCTGTCCATGTTCCTTTGTAACTTCCTGCTCCCATCTGCACAACTGACTGTCCCTCCTAATTTAGTGTAATCTGCAAACTTGGATATAAAACTCTCGATTCCTTCATCCCAATCAGACACCAGGTGACACACTGACCCATCGTCCCAAACAGACACCAGGTCACACACTGACCCATCGTCCCAATCATACACCAGGTCACACACTGACCCATCGTCCCAATCATACACCAGGTCACACACTGACCCATCGTCTCAATCATACACCGGGTCACACACTGACCCATCGTCCCAATCATACACCGGGTCACACACTGACCCATCGTCCCAATCATACACCGGGTCACACACTGACCCATCGTCCCAAACAGACACCAGGTCACACACTGACCCATCGTCCCAATCATACACCGGGTCACACACTGACCCATCGTCCCAAACAGACACCAGGTCACACACTGACCCATCGTCCCAATCATACACCGGGTCACACACTGACCCATCGTCCCAAACAGACACCGGGTCACACACTGACCCATCGTCCCAATCATACACCGGGTCACACACTGACCCATCGTCCCAATCATACACCGGGTCACACACTGACCCATCGTCCCAAACAGACACCGGGTCACACACTGACCCATCGTCCCAATCATACACCAGGTCACACACTGACCCATCGTCCCAATCATACACCAGGTCACACACTGACCCATCGTCCCAATCATACACCGGGTCACACACTGACCCATCGTCCCAAACAGACACCAGGTCACACACTGACCCATCGTCCCAATCATACACCAGGTCACACACTGACCCATCGTCCCAATCATACACCAGGTCACACACTGACCCATCGTCCCAAACAGACACCAGGTCACACACTGACCCATCGTCCCAAACAGACACCAGGTCACACACTGACCCATCGTCCCAATCATACACCAGGTCACACACTGACCCATCGTCCCAATCATACACCAGGTCACACACTGACCCATCGTCCCAATCATACACCAGGTCACACACTGACCCATCGTCCCAATCATACACCAGGTCACACACTGACCCATCGTCCCAATCATACACCGGGTCACACACTGACCCATCGTCCCAATCATACACCAGGTCACACACTGACCCATCGTCCCAAACAGACACCAGGTCACACACTGACCCATCGTCCCAATCATACACCAGGTCACACACTGACCCATCGTCCCAAACAGACACCAGGTCACACACTGACCCATTGTCCCAATCATACACCGGGTCACACACTGACCCATCGTCCCAAACAGACACCGGGTCACACACTGACCCATCGTCCCAAACAGACACCGGGTCACACACTGACCCATCGTCTCAATCATACACCGGGTCACACACTGACCCATCGTCCCAAACAGACACCGGGTCACACACTGACCCATCGTCTCAATCATACACCGGGTCACACACTGACCCATCGTCCCAATCATACACCAGGTCACACACTGACCCATCGTCCCAATCATACACCAGGTCACACACTGACCCATCGTCCCAATCATACACCAGGTCACACACTGACCCATCGTCCCAATCATACACCAGGTCACACACTGACCCATCGTCCCAATCATACACCAGGTCACACACTGACCCATCGTCCCAATCATACACCAGGTCACACACTGACCCATCGTCCCAATCATACACCGGGTCACACACTGACCCATCGTCCCAAACAGACACCGGGTCACACACTGACCCATCGTCTCAATCATACACCGGGTCACACACTGACCCATCGTCCCAATCATACACCGGGTCACACACTGACCCATCGTCCCAAACAGACACCGGGTCACACACTGACCCATCGTCCCAATCATACACCAGGTCACACACTGACCCATCGTCCCAATCATACACCGGGTCACACACTGACCCATCGTCCCAATCATACACCGGGTCACACACTGACCCATCGTCCCAAACGAACACCGGGTCACACACTGACCCATCGTCCTAATCATACACCAGGTCACACACTGACCCATCGTCCCAATCATACACCGGGTCACACACTGACCCATCGTCCCAAACAGACACCAGGTCACACACTGACCCATCGTCCCAATCATACACCGGGTCACACACTGACCCATCGTCCCAATCATACACCGGGTCACACACTGACCCATCGTCCCAATCATACACCAGGTCACACACTGACCCATCATCCCAAACAGACGCCAGGTCACACACTGACCCATCGTCCCAAACAGACACCAGGTCACACACTGACCCATCATCCCAAACAGACACCAGGTCACACACTGACCCATCGTCCCAATCATACACCGGGTCACACACTGACCCATCGTCCCAATCATACACCAGGTCACACACTGACCCATCGTCCCAATCATACACCGGGTCACACACTGACCCATCATCCCAAACAGACACCAGGTCACACACTGACCCATCGTCCCAAACAGACACCAGGTCACACACTGACCCATCGTCCCAAACAGACACCAGGTCACACACTGACCCATCGTCCCAAACAGACACCGGGTCACACACTGACCCATCGTCCCAATCATACACCGGGTCACACACTGACCCATCGTCCCAAACAGACACCAGGTCACACACTGACCCATCGTCCCAATCATACACCAGGTCACACACTGACCCATCGTCCCAATCATACACCGGGTCACACACTGACCCATCGTCCCAATCATACACCAGGTCGCACACTGACCCATCGTCCCAATCATACACCAGGTCGCACACTGACCCATCGTCCCAATCATACACCAGGTCACACACTGACCCATCGTCCCAATCATACACCAGGTCACACACTGACCCATCGTCCCAATCATACACCAGGTTGCACACTGACCCATCGTCCCAATCATACACCAGGTCACACACTGACCCATCGTCCCAATCATACACCAGGTCACACACTGACCCATCGTCCCAATCATACACCGGGTCACACACTGACCCATCGTCCCAAACAGACACCGGGTCACACACTGACCCATCGTCTCAATCATACACCGGGTCACACACTGACCCATCGTCCCAATCATACACCGGGTCACACACTGACCCATCGTCCCAAACAGACACCGGGTCACACACTGACCCATCGTCCCAATCATACACCAGGTCACACACTGACCCATCGTCCCAATCATACACCGGGTCACACACTGACCCATCGTCCCAATCATACACCGGGTCACACCCTGACCCATCGTCCAAAACAGACACCAGGTCACACACTGACCCATCGTCCCAAACAGACACCAGGTCACACACTGACCCATCGTCCCAATCATACACCGGGTCACACACTGACCCATCGTCCCAATCATACACCAGGTCACACACTGACCCATCGTCCCAAACAGACACCGGGTCACACACTGACCCATCGTCCCAATCATACTCCGGGTCACACACTGACCCATCGTCCCAAACAGACACCAGGTCACACACTGACCCATCGTCCCAAACAGACACCGGGTCACACACTGACCCATCGTCTCAATCATACACCGGGTCACACACTGACCCATCGTCCCAAACAGACACCGGGTCACACACTGACCCATCGTCCCAATCATACACCAGGTCACACACTGACCCATCGTCCCAATCATACACCAGGTCACACACTGACCCATCGTCCCAAACAGACACCGGGTCACACACTGACCCATCGTCCCAATCATACTCCGGGTCACACACTGACCCATCGTCCCAAACAGACACCAGGTCACACACTGACCCATCGTCCCAAACAGACACCGGGTCACACACTGACCCATCGTCTCAATCATACACCGGGTCACACACTGACCCATCGTCCCAAACAGACACCGGGTCACACACTGACCCATCGTCTCAATCATACACCGGGTCACACACTGACCCATCGTCCCAATCATACACCGGGTCACACACTGACCCATCGTCCCAATCATACACCGGGTCTCACACTGACCCATCGTCCCAAACAGACACCGGGTCACACACTGACCCATCGTCCCAATCATACACCGGGTCACACACTGACCCATCGTCCCAAACAGACACCGGGTCACACACTGACCCATCGTCCCAATCATACACCGGGTCACACACTGACCCATCGTCTCAATCATACACCGGGTCACACACTGACCCATCGTCCCAATCATACACCGGGTCACACACTGACCCATCGTCCCAATCATACACCGGGTCAAACACTGACCCATCGTCCCAATCATACACCGGGTCACACACTGACCCATCGTCCCAAACAGACACCAGGTCACACACTGACCCATCGTCCCAAACAGACACCAGGTCACACACTGACCCATCGTCCCAAACATACACCGGGTCACACACTGACCCATCGTCCCAAACATACACCAGGTCACACACTGACCCATCGTCCCAAACAGACACCAGGTCACACAATGAACCATCGTCCCAATCATACACCGGGTCACACACTGACCCATCGTCCCAATCATACACCGGGTCACACACTGACCCATCGTCCCAAACAGACACCAGGTCACACACTGACCCATCGTCTCAATCATACACCGGGTCACACACTGACCCATCGTCCCAATCATACACCGGGTCACACACTGACCCATCGTCCCAATCATACACCGGGTCACACACTGACCCATCATCCCAAACAGACACCAGGTCACACACTGACCCATCGTCCCAAACAGACACCAGGTCACACACTGACCCATCGTCCCAATCATACACCAGGTCACACACTGACCCATCGTCCCAAACAGACACCAGGTCACACACTGACCCATCGTCCCAAACAGACACCAGGTCACACACTGACCCATCGTCCCAATCATACACCAGGTCGCACACTGACCCATCGTCCCAATCATACACCGGGTCGCACACTGACCCATCGTCCCAATCATACACCGGGTCACACACTGACCCATCGTCCCAATCATACACCAGGTCACACACTGACCCATCGTCCCAAACAGACACCAGGTCACACACTGACCCATCGTCCCAATCATACACCAGGTCACACACTGACCCATCGTCCCAATCATACACCGGGTCACACACTGACCCATCGTCCCAAACAGACACCGGGTCACACACTGACCCATCGTCTCAATCATACACCGGGTCACACACTGACCCATCGTCCCAAACAGACACCGGGTCACACACTGACCCATCGTCCCAATCATACACCGGGTCACACACTGACCCATCGTCCCAATCATACACCAGGTCACACAATGACCCATCGTCCCAATCATACACCGGGTCACACACTGACCCATCGTCTCAATCATACACCAGGTCACACACTGACCCATCGTCCCAATCATACACCGGGTCACACACTGACCCATCGTCTCAATCATACACCAGGTCACACACTGACCCATCGTCCCAAACAGACACCGGGTCACACACTGACCCATCGTCTCAATCATACACCGGGTCACACACTGACCCATCGTCCCAATCATACACCGGGTCACACACTGACCCATCGTCCCAATCATACACCGGGTCACACACTGACCCATCGTCCCAATCATACACCGGGTCACACACTGACCCATCGTCCCAATCATACACCAGGTCACACACTGACCCATCGTCCCAATCATACACCAGGTCACACAATGACCCATCGTCCCAATCATACACCGGGTCACACACTGACCCATCGTCCCAATCATACACCAGGTCACACACTGACCCATCGTCCCAAACATACACCAGGTCACACACTGACCCATCGTCCCAATCATACACCGGGTCACACACTGACCCATCGTCCCAATCATACACCAGGTCACACACTGACCCATCGTCCCAATCACACACCGGGTCACACACTGACCCATCGTCCCAATCATACACCGGGTCACACACTGACCCATCGTCCCAATCATACACCAGGTCACACACTGACCCATCGTCCCAATCACACACCGGGTCACACACTGACCCATCGTCCCAATCATACACCGGGTCACACACTGACCCATCGTCCCAATCATACACCGGGTCACACACTGACCCATCGTCCCAAACAGACACCAGGTCACACACTGACCCATCGTCCCAATCATACACCGGGTCACACACTGACCCATCGTCCCAATCATACACCAGGTCACACACTGACCCATCGTCCCAATCATACACCGGGTCACACACTGACCCATCGTCCCAAACAGACACCGGGTCACACACTGACCCATCGTCTCAATCATACACCGGGTCACACACTGACCCATCGTCCCAATCATACACCGGGTCACACACTGACCCATCGTCCCAAACAGACACCGGGTCACACACTGACCCATCGTCTCAATCATACACCGGGTCACACACTGACCCATCGTCCCAATCATACACCGGGTCACACACTGACCCATCGTCCCAATCATACACCTGGTCACACAATGACCCATCGTCCCAATCATACACCAGGTCACACAATGACCCATCGTCCCAATCAGACACCAGGTCACACACTGACCCATCGTCCCAATCATACACCGGGTCACACACTGACCCATCGTCCCAAACAGACACCGGGTCACACACTGACCCATCGTCTCAATCATACACCGGGTCACACACTGACCCATCGTCCCAATCATACACCGGGTCACACACTGACCCATCGTCCCAATCATACACCGGGTCAAACACTGACCCATCGTCCCAATCATACACCGGGTCACACACTGACCCATCGTCCCAAACAGACACCAGGTCACACACTGACCCATCGTCCCAAACATACACCAGGTCACACACTGACCCATCGTCCCAAACAGACACCAGGTCACACAATGAACCATCGTCCCAATCATACACCGGGTCACACACTGACCCATCGTCCCAATCATACACCGGGTCACACACTGACCCATCATCCCAAACAGACACCAGGTCACACACTGACCCATCGTCCCAATCATACACCGGGTCACACACTGACCCATCGTCCCAATCATACACCGGGTCACACACTGACCCATCGTCCCAATCATACACCAGGTCACACACTGACCCATCGTCCCAATCACACACCGGGTCACACACTGACCCATCGTCCCAATCATACACCAGGTCACACACTGACCCATCGTCCCAATCATACACCGGGTCACACACTGACCCATCGTCCCAATCATACACCAGGTCACACACTGACCCATCGTCCCAATCATACACCAGGTCACACACTGACCCATCGTCCCAATCATACACCGGGTCACACACTGACCCATCGTCCCAATCATACACCGGGTCACACACTGACCCATCGTCCCAAACAGACACCGGGTCACACACTGACCCATCGTCTCAATCATACACCGGGTCACACACTGACCCATCGTCCCAAACAGTCACCGGGTCACACACTGACCCATCGTCTCAATCATACACCGGGTCACACACTGACCCATCGTCCCAATCATACACCGGGTCACACACTGACCCATCGTCCCAATCATACACCAGGTCACATACTGACCCATCGTCCCAATCATACACCGGGTCACACACTGACCCATCGTCCCAATCATACACCGGGTCACACACTGACCCATCGTCCCAAACAGACACCAGGTCACACACTGACCCATCGTCCCAATCATACACCAGGTCACACACTGACCCATCGTCCCAAACAGACACCAGGTCACACACTGACCCATCGTCCCAATCATACACCAGGTCACACACTGACCCATCGTCCCAAACAGACACCGGGTCACACACTGACCCATCGTCCCAATCATACACCAGGTCACACACTGACCCATCGTCCCAATCATACACCAGGTCACACACTGACCCATCGTCCCAATCACACACCGGGTCACACACTGACCCATCGTCCCAAACAGACACCGGGTCACACACTGACCCATCGTCCCAATCATACACCAGGTCACACACTGACCCATCGTCCCAATCATACACCGGGTCACACACTGACCCATCGTCCCAATCATACACCAGGTCGCATACTGACCCATCGTCCCAAACAGACACCGGGTCACACACTGACCCATCGTCCCAATCATACACCAGGTCACACACTGACCCATCGTCCCAATCATACACCGGGTCACACACTGACCCATCGTCCCAATCATACACCGGGTCACACACTGACCCATCGTCCCAATCATACACCGGGTCACACACTGACCCATCGTCCCAATCATACACCGGGTCACACACTGACCCATCGTCCCAATCATACACCTGGTCACACACTGACCCATCGTCCCAATCATACACCGGGTCACACACTGACCCATCGTCCCAATCATACACCGGGTCACACACTGACCCATCGTCCCAATCATACACCGGGTCACACACTGACCCATCGTCCCAATCATACACCGGGTCACACACTGACCCATCGTCCCAATCATACACCAGGTCGCACACTGACCCATCGTCCCAATCATACACCAGGTCACACACTGACCCATCGTCCCAATCATACACCAGGTCACACACTGACCCATCGTCCCAATCATACACCGGGTCACACACTGACCCATCGTCCCAATCATACACCAGGTCGCACACTGACCCATCGTCCCAATCATACACCAGGTCACACACTGACCCATCGTCCCAATCATACACCAGGTCACACACTGACCCATCGTCCCAATCACACACCGGGTCACACACTGACCCATCGTCCCAATCATACACCGGGTCACACACTGACCCATCGTCCCAATCATACACCGGGTCACACACTGACCCATCGTCCCAATCATACACCGGGTCACACACTGACCCATCGTCCCAATCATACACCGGGTCACACACTGACCCATCGTCCCAATCATACACCAGGTCGCACACTGACCCATCGTCCCAATCATACACCAGGTCACACACTGACCCATCGTCCCAATCATACACCAGGTCACACACTGACCCATCGTCCCAATCATACACCGGGTCACACACTGACCCATCGTCCCAATCATACACCAGGTCGCACACTGACCCATCGTCCCAATCATACACCAGGTCACACACTGACCCATCGTCCCAATCATACACCAGGTCACACACTGACCCATCGTCCCAATCACACACCGGGTCACACACTGACCCATCGTCCCAATCATACACCGGGTCACACACTGACCCATCGTCCCAATCATACACCAGGTCACACAATGACCCATCATCCCAATCATACACCGGGTCACACACTGACCCATCGTCCCAATCATACACCAGGTCGCACACTGACCCATCGTCCCAATCATACACCGGGTCACACACTGACCCATCGTCCCAATCATACACCGGGTCACACACTGACCCATCGTCCCAATCATACACCGGGTCACACACTGACCCATCGTCCCAATCATACACCGGGTCGCACACTGACCCATCGTCCCAATCATACACCAGGTCACACACTGTCCCATCGTCCCAATCATACACCAGGTCACACACTGACCCATCGTCCCAATCATACACCAGGTCGCACACTGACCCATCGTCCCAATCATACACCAGGTCACACACTGACCCATCGTCCCAAACTTACACCAGGTCGCACACTGACCCATCGTCCCAATCATACACCAGGTCGCACACTGACCCATCGTCCCAATCATACACCAGGTCACACACTGACCCATCGTCCCAATCATACACCAGGTCACACACTGACCCATCGTCCCAATCACACACCGGGTCACACACTGACCCATCGTCCCAATCATACACCAGGTCACACACTGACCCATCGTCCCAAACAGACACCAGGTCACACACTGACCCATCGTCCCAATCATACACCAGGTCACACACTGACCCATCGTCCCAAACAGACACCGGGTCACACACTGACCCATCGTCCCAATCATACACCAGGTCACACACTGACCCATCGTCCCAATCATACACCAGGTCACACACTGACCCATCGTCCCAATCACACACCGGGTCACACACTGACCCATCGTCCCAAACAGACACCGGGTCACACACTGACCCATCGTCCCAATCATACACCAGGTCACACACTGACCCATCGTCCCAATCATACACCGGGTCACACACTGACCCATCGTCCCAATCATACACCAGGTCGCATACTGACCCATCGTCCCAAACAGACACCGGGTCACACACTGACCCATCGTCCCAATCATACACCAGGTCACACACTGACCCATCGTCCCAATCATACACCGGGTCACACACTGACCCATCGTCCCAATCATACACCGGGTCACACACTGACCCATCGTCCCAATCATACACCGGGTCACACACTGACCCATCGTCCCAATCATACACCGGGTCACACACTGACCCATCGTCCCAATCATACACCTGGTCACACACTGACCCATCGTCCCAATCATACACCGGGTCACACACTGACCCATCGTCCCAATCATACACCGGGTCACACACTGACCCATCGTCCCAATCATACACCGGGTCACACACTGACCCATCGTCCCAATCATACACCGGGTCACACACTGACCCATCGTCCCAATCATACACCAGGTCGCACACTGACCCATCGTCCCAATCATACACCGGGTCACACACTGACCCATCGTCCCAATCATACACCGGGTCACACACTGACCCATCGTCCCAATCATACACCGGGTCACACACTGACCCATCGTCCCAATCATACACCAGGTCGCACACTGACCCATCGTCCCAATCATACACCAGGTCACACACTGACCCATCGTCCCAATCATACACCGGGTCACACACTGACCCATCGTCCCAATCATACACCAGGTCGCACACTGACCCATCGTCCCAATCATACACCAGGTCGCACACTGACCCATCGTCCCAATCATACACCAGGTCACACACTGACCCATCGTCCCAATCATACACCGGGTCACACACTGACCCATCGTCCCAATCATACACCGGGTCACACACTGACCCATCGTCCCAATCATACACCGGGTCACACACTGACCCATCGTCCCAATCATACACCAGGTCGCACACTGACCCATCGTCCCAATCATACACCAGGTCACACACTGACCCATCGTCCCAATCATACACCAGGTCACACACTGACCCATCGTCCCAATCATACACCGGGTCACACACTGACCCATCGTCCCAATCATACACCAGGTCGCACACTGACCCATCGTCCCAATCATACACCAGGTCACACACTGACCCATCGTCCCAATGATACACCAGGTCACACACTGACCCATCATCCCAATCACACACCGGGTCACACACTGACCCATCGTCCCAATCATACACCGGGTCACACACTGACCCATCGTCCCAATCATACACCAGGTCACACAATGACCCATCATCCCAATCATACACCGGGTCACACACTGACCCATCGTCCCAATCATACACCAGGTCGCACACTGACCCATCGTCCCAATCATACACCGGGTCACACACTGACCCATCGTCCCAATCATACACCGGGTCACACACTGACCCATCGTCCCAATCATACACCGGGTCACACACTGACCCATCGTCCCAATCATACACCGGGTCGCACACTGACCCATCGTCCCAATCATACACCAGGTCACACACTGTCCCATCGTCCCAATCATACACCAGGTCACACACTGACCCATCGTCCCAATCATACACCAGGTCGCACACTGACCCATCGTCCCAATCATACACCAGGTCACACACTGACCCATCGTCCCAAACTTACACCAGGTCGCACACTGACCCATCGTCCCAATCATACACCAGGTCGCACACTGACCCATCGTCCCAATCATACACCAGGTCACACACTGACCCATCGTCCCAATCATACACCGGGTCACACACTGACCCATCGTCCCAATCACACACCGGGTCACACACTGACCCATCGTCCCAATCATACACCGGGTCACACACTGACCCATCGTCCCAATCATACACCGGGTCACACACTGACCCATCGTCCCAAACAGACACCGGGTCACACACTGACCCATCGTCCCAATCATACACCAGGTCACACACTGACCCATCGTCCCAATCATACACCAGGTCACACACTGACCCATCGTCCCAATCATACACCGGGTCACACACTGACCCATCGTCCCAATCATACACCAGGTCGCACACTGACCCATCGTCCCAATCATACACCGGGTCACACACTGACCCATCGTCCCAATCATACACCAGGTCACACACTGACCCATCGTCCCAATCATACACCAGGTCGCACACTGACCCATCGTCCCAATCATACACCAGGTCACACACTGACCCATCGTCCCAATCATACACCAGGTCGCACACTGACCCATCGTCCCAATCATACACCGGGTCACACACTGACCCATCGTCCCAATCATACACCAGGTCGCACACTGACCCATCGTCCCAATCATACACCAGGTCACACACTGACCCATCGTCCCAAACAGACACCGGGTCACACACTGACCCATCGTCTCAATCATACACCGGGTCACACACTGACCCATCGTCCCAATCATACACCGGGTCACACACTGACCCATCGTCCCAAACAGACACCGGGTCACACACTGACCCATCGTCTCAATCATACACCGGGTCACACACTGACCCATCGTCCCAATCATACACCGGGTCACACACTGACCCATCGTCCCAATCATACACCAGGTCACACAATGACCCATCGTCCCAATCATACACCGGGTCACACACTGACCCATCGTCCCAATCATACACCGGGTCACACACTGACCCATCGTCCCAATCATACACCAGGTCACACACTGACCCATCGTCCCAATCATACACCAGGTCACACAATGACCCATCGTCCCAATCATACACCGGGTCACACACTGACCCATCGTCCCAAACAGACACCGGGTCACACACTGACCCATCGTCTCAATCATACACCGGGTCACACACTGACCCATCGTCCCAATCATACACCAGGTCACACACTGACCCATCGTCTCAATCATACACCGGGTCACACACTGACCCATCGTCCCAATCATACACCGGGTCACACACTGACCCATCGTCTCAATCATACACCAGGTCACACACTGACCCATCGTCCCAATCATACACCGGGTCACACACTGACCCATCGTCCCAATCATACACCGGGTCACACACTGACCCATCGTCCCAATCATACACCAGGTCACACACTGACCCATCGTCCCAATCACACACCGGGTCACACACTGACCCATCGTCCCAATCATACACCAGGTCACACACTGACCCATCGTCCCAATCATACACCAGGTCACACACTGACCCATCGTCCCAATCATACACCGGGTCACACACTGACCCATCGTCCCAAACAGACACCGGGTCACACACTGACCCATCGTCCCAATCATACACCAGGTCACACACTGACCCATCGTCCCAATCATACACCGGGTCACACACTGACCCATCGTCCCAAACAGACACCAGGTCACACACTGACCCATCGTCCCAAACAGACACCGGGTCACACACTGACCCATCGTCCCAATCATACACCGGGTCACACACTGACCCATCGTCCCAATCATACACCGGGTCACACACTGACCCATCGTCCCAATCATACACCAGGTCACACACTGACCCATCGTCCCAAACAGACACCAGGGCCTAAATTTTAACCCCATGAATAGGTAGATTGAGGGCGGGTGGGAAGGTAAACATTGTAAAAAAACACAAAACCCGACACTAACTCGCCTCCAACCCGCCCACTTCCAGTTTTAACGGAAGCGGGTCGAGAGGCGGGCAACCAACCCGATCTCACGAGACGGATTGGTTAGTGAAAGTTTTCAAGGAGGCTGTGGGCCACCATTTAGACAGGTTTTTCATTTTTTACTCCTGGGGGCCGGGATTCCCGGGCCTTCTGCTTCACGTTACGTAAGAGGAGGCGAGAAGGCCCGGCTCAGCAGGTAAGTGCCTTTATTGCACTACTTGTGTGCCAGGAGGAGCGGGACTGTTTCCCCCAGGCCCAACAAGCTTTCCTGCAGTGATCCCACATTCACGATCAACCGACCCCCCTCTTCCCCATGTCCGACCCCCTCCCACGATCTCTGACCACCTCCCATGATCTCTGACCCCCACACAAGCTCGCTACCCCCGATGTCTGACCGCACCATGACTGAGCCCCGATGAACGACCCACCCCGATACCCCACTGATGACCGAACCCACCGGATGACCACCCCCCCCACGATGACCCCCAACCCCCCTCCCCAATGACCAACCCCTACCCCCCCCCCACCGATGACCCCCAACCCCCCTCCCCAATGACCAACCCCTACCCCCCCCCACCGATGACCCCCAACCCCCCTCCCCAATGACCAACCCCTACCCCCCCCCACCGATGACCCCCAACCCCCCTCCCCAATGACCAACCCCTACCCCCCCCCCACCGATGACCCCCAACCCCCCTCCCCAATGACCAACCCCTACCCCCCCACTGATTTGAGATTTACTTGCTGGCATCCGCTCCCTGGCTGCTCTCCCGTCCGACTGACAGCCAGCCTGTCAATCTGGCTGGCCTGTCGGGTGGGAAACCTACAGGAAATAATTGAAAGATGTCCTTACGTCAAAATCATAAGGACATCCAGGAGACCCATACTTCCCGTCAGGAATTACTCCCCGTCCTCTTCCCGGCTCCCCGTTAAAATTTACCCCCAGGCCACATACACTGACCCCTCATCCCAAACTGACACCAGGCCACATACACTGACCTATCATCCCAAACTGACACCAGGCCACATACACTGACCCATCATCCCAAACTGATACCAGGCCACATACACTGACCCATCATCCCAAACTGACACCAGGCCACATACACTGACCCCTCATCCCAAACTGATACCAGGCCACATACACTGACCCATCATCCCAAACTGACACCAGGCCATATACACTGACCCATCATCCCAAATCGACAACAGAGGGAGTAATTTTAACCCCCAAGAACAGGTGGGCTGGGGGCGGGTGTGTAGTCAAAATTATAGATTTCATCAGCGGGACCACAACCCGGCTCCAACGTGCCAACATGCGCGTTTAATGTGGATGCGTTTGGATGCAAGTGCTGTGGAAACCCGGAAGTCACATTCCCTATTAATGCTGGCAGGTGGATCGTTGACGATGAAATTTACTTACTAGAAGTACTTAAGGTAGGTCATTTTCTGTGGATTCTGAACCTGAAGCTAATGTCACCTTACCTGCACGGGATTCCCATGGCTTCTCAATCTCGGCAGTGAAACGAAGGCAAGATTCGTGCAGGACTTGTTTTGGCCTTTTAAACCTGTGATTGACACATCTCAAGAAAAGCTCAGGGATTGCAGCTGATTTCTCAGTTCTCTCAATTAAAGGTTTGGCTGAGAGTTCTTTGTGTTGGGGCTCTATTCACTCTTCCAGCCATCACTTAATTAAATTAAATATACAGAAAATAATAAATTGTTAACATACTGAAGCAATCTTGAATATGTGCACAAGCTTATATTTTTAAGAATGATGACAAAATCTGAAACACTGGAATATTCTGCAGTCAAGTTACTTGACAGAATCATAAACTTTTATAACAAACTTGGCTCTTTTGCTAATATAAATTATAGCAATTCAAAGATGTTTCCAATTCTCATCCATTCTTTACCTTTGTGTGGTCCATCTCTTCCCGTCTTTTTCTGGTTCTCTCTCTCTACCTATCTTTAGCGATAGGCTTTCCATAGATATTTACTACAAGCTCAGACTCTCACAACTATTTGGATTGTGTTTCTTCCCATCCAACTTCCAGTAAATTCTTCATCCCTTTCTCTAATTTTCTCCTCTTGTCATATCTGCTCTAATAAATCTACGTTCCACACCAGAGTTCCTAAATGTCCTTTTTTCTCAGCTGAGTCTTCCCTCAGCAGTGGTTGACAGGACTTTTGATTGAATCCACCACATTTCCCATATGCAGCAGAAAATAACTGCCAGGGACATCAGTTATACTTTTCATCTTTTAATGCTAATGCTAGTGCTGGTGTTGTTAGGAAGTTCAAAATAGGAATGTTACTTGTATCGCACTGATCATCAAATCGCTTCTCTCCTGCTCACCCTGATACATGTTTCTTATTCCTGGCCTGAATCTGGACCCAGATCTTCTTGCCTTCCTCCCCATGCAGCCTCAATGCAGACTGGCATTAGTATCAACCAAATGAGTTACATAGTCTGCTGCCAGACAGACTGAGAACTCACTAAAAGCAGTGTTATTCAGTAATTGTCCAGCACCTCATTTTATTACACTTCCTACCACCCTTTCGATTTTTCTATTAGAATATGACAGATTAATGGGTTGTGGTCCTGAACTAGCAATCCGTTGGCCGTAAGTTCAAATACTAAGTTGTGAACTTGAATTCTGGAAAAATAACTACCAGAAATGTCAAAAAAAAATCACAATAAACCAGCATTCACCCCGAGACCCTCCCCCGATGGCCGACCCACGATCTCAGAGTTACCTGGTTTCTGCTCCCCGGTTGCTTTCCCTCCCGACAGGCAGCCAGCCAATCAATCTGGCTGGCTGTTACACGGCAAACCCAAAAATAAAATCAATTGAGTTGCAGTCACAGATTCCAGCACGCTCACTTAACTTCCGTGTTTACCACAAGATAATCTACCCACCCACTCAGCTCCATGCTAAAATCATGCTCCAGGTCACACACACTGATCCATTCATCCCATATTGATACCAAAACACCCACTGACCTATCATCACATACCAAAACCAAGTCACACACACTGTAGGGAAGACACATCATTGCAGTGATAAATAACCCTATATTGGACTCCACAAACACCCTCGAGGCTCATGGTCAAACAGTTGAACATTAGATTTTTCTGACTCTTCGAGCACTCTGAGTTGTGATTCTTTCCAGTTGGTTCTTCTGGCCTGGGTGGCTCAAAACTCATCTTTGACACATGAATAAGTCTTTTTCAGACCTCCTGCCATGTAGTTTGGTTGGTGGAGATAGCATTCAACCACCTTGTCACAATTCAAGGGAGTATCTTCTTGATGATGTTGGCCACCAGTGCGACATACCTTCCATATTTTCTGCACAGTTAGATTTTTGCAATCAACCCACCTGATTACAATCCACTTGATGCATTGTTTTAGCGTTCAAGAGGCTTATTACCTGCTTGTTAAGGAATTAAGTTGATTTTATGGTTGAGCTATAATTGGGAGGCTAAACTTCTTGCTGCTGAAAGTCACACTGTTGCTGATTGGAAAATACTGCTTTCCTATGTGAGCAGCTGTTGAGTGAATTGCCCAGAAGATAACTGCTTAAAAGGCCTTCCTGTGCAATACTCAGATAATCACTCAACAAATTGAACCCTCTAATTATCAGAAGAAATAGTGTGAAGTACTTAAACAGACCTCATCACCAGTGAAATATTCTTCAGTTTCAATTTGTTATGTGAGATGTTCATTAGAAACAATAAAAATGCTGCATCCTTCACTCACTTAAAAAAAATTCACAATTCCCCTCAGACTAGGGAAGTTGATTCATTTTTCATCCTCTGACAAGGTTAGCACAAATTAAGGTGAGTAGTGTCAGATTGGTAAAGGAAAGTAAGCACTTTTGTAAGTTCTGATGCATTTTTGCTTGAAATGCTAGTTTTTTTCAAGTCATTCTATACCATCTCTCAAGGCTTTTGTGACATGAACTGTTGAGTGAGAATCAGCAGTGTAGTGTGCAAGGAACGTCGAGTCTCATTTAAATAAGTTAGATTGAACAGACCCAAGGAGACATCAATTATTACAAATCAAGACAGATAGCTGAAAGGTGGCACAGAGTAACTGTCACATGACTAGAATGAACTGAAAGATTTTGAAACTTACAAAAGATTAAAATACTATCTCCAAGAATTATTGAAAGAGCTAGTGTTAGCTTTGTTCAGTTGAACGAAAGCCATGAAACAACAGGTATTATCTGTGAAGCCTACATTGCATTTTATTTTGATTCATTGTAGTGTTTCTAAATATTTGAAATTAAATTAAATTAATTTTGTAAAAGGTTGCCTGATTACTTTGCAGGGTTACACGCTGTTGTAGCATTTTGTCTAAAATTAACTTGTCCCATAGATATAAAATGAAGTCTAAAGAGCTGAATATAAAAGGGGATGTATAAAGTCTAGGAACAATTGGTAAACCTGAAGTCTGAATTCAAACTGAGTTCAAATAGAAATGTTTACAAATATACAAATGTGGCAAAATATGAATTTTGATAAAAAATAAAAACACATGCAGAGACAGAGAAACAAAGGTAGAGAGCTGGAAGGGCATAAAGGTACCTTAAATAGTTTTATAGCATTAATGACCTGGACTTGTGCATAGATGGTATAATTTCAAAGTTTGCAGATGGCACAAAACTCGGAAATAAAGTAAATAATGTGGAGGATAGTGACAGACTGGTGAAATGGGCGGTCACATGGCAGATTAAATTTAACATGTGACGTGATACATTTTGGTAGGAAGAATGAGGAGAGGCAATAAAAATTAAATGGTACAATTTTAATGGGGTTGGAAGAACAGAGAGACCTGGAGGAGTACATATACAAATCTTTGAAGGTGGCAGGATAAGTTGAGAAGACTGTTTAAAAAAGCATATGGGATCCTGGGCTTTATAAATAGGGGTATAGAGTACAAAAGCAAACAAGTTATGCAAAACCTTTATAAAACACTGGTTAGACCTCAGTTGGAGTATTGTGTTCAATTCTGGGCACCACACTTTAGGAAACATGTTAAGTAAGGCCTTAGAGAGTGTGCAGAAGGGATTTACTAGAATGGTACTAAGGATGAGGGACTTCAGTTATGTGGAGAGACTGGAGAAGCTGGGATTGTTCTCCTTACAGCAGAGAAGGTTAAGGGAGATTTGATAGAGGTGTTCAAAATCATGAATGGTTTTGATAGAGTAAATAAGGAGAAACTGTTTCCAGTGGCAGAAGGGTCGGTAACCAGAGAACACAGATTTAAGATGATCGGCAAAAGAGCCAGAGGCAACACGAGGAAACATTTTTTTATGCAGCGAGTTGTAATGATCTGGAATGCACTGCCTGAAAGTTTCTTTTCTAGGCTGCAAGGTCAAACTATGCTTATCACATGATGGTGCCGAAGTATGAGCCAATATCATTAAAAAAGTGAATCATTACTCTGAAGTCTACACACATTTCTGTGATTCCCTAAAGAGAAGTGATATCCTTAAAGCAGCTGCAAGGTGTAAACTGGAACACAACAGAAAAATAAAATATAGCACCAAGAAAATTGCTGACAAGGTTGGAGGAAATTATTGTGCAGACATTCCAACAGAAGTGCAACAATGGTGCCAACAATGATACCAATTCCTCCTCTGAGACTGTTGCAGAAACTGATGTGATAAAATAGTTTTCAGTACAATTCTCATTTTGAAGTTTGCAAAGCTCTGTGTCAGAGGCACGCCAACAATATGCAGTGAAGTCCTGCAAATCCTTAGCTATGTCTTCTATAAATAGTTGCATGCCAAAGAAATCTTTCAAGTAATTGCTTTCATTTACTACAGACAAATCAGAAATCCATAATAAGCTCCAAGTTTATAATGTAAAGTCATGCCTTGTGTTTTCATCGATGAATCCATCTAACCCACCACTGAGGACAGAGCAGCATCCAATTACAGTTACAGAGCAAGTTGCATTGTGCCTATAGCACATGTTGATACCAGCAGGAAGAACCAGTGCAGATACTCACAGGAATTGATATCCATACTGGTGACCGCGCTGCTGAGCAATTGGGGTATGCATCACCTGTGACTGGAATCTCCTCAGAGTGTTCCTGATGGAGCAATTATTCATTCACTCACAAGGCACTGCAAAATGTGCATGCCACTATAAGTTTGTATGTAAGATGTTTGGTCCTCCAAATCCAAATGTGAAATATAGATTATCCTGTTATTCATCTCTGGTACACCGCAAAATTCTATGGTAAGTTTCAGTTTATTTAACAATTCCAGAACTACACGAATTTGTGGGGGCAGCAGGAGGAGTTAATTCAATCACACAAAAAAATCCAAGATTTTGTTGCTTTGCCTTGGATTTGGCTTGTTCCTTTACAAAATCCCAAACAAATACATACTCAGTTAAAAACTGTTTTCCAACACAATGACTGCACACTTTTTTATAGATATATATGCATAAACTGTACTGTCACTGGGTTGGCTCAAGTTCAGAAAAATGCCGATGGGTTGAACTGAGTTGAATTGAGCATCTGAACCTTGGTTAGTTCACTTATCCCTACCTCCTGGTTACAACAACTCAGACCGTAGCTTTAGGCTTTTTGTAGCTTGATACAGGCTTTTATGTCTAAAACCATCATTCACACTCATGTTGAACTGTTCATTGTATCATTTATTGAAACAGAGGATGCATCACGATAGAGATGATTTTTGTCTTGTGGTTTAGAGGCAGGCAGTTGAGGAGAAATTCACCTTGGCCAGCAGCATAAAACAGGCGTCAGTGCATCGCCCGCCTGATATACGCCCCGCCCGATATTGGCTTCAATGGAACTGAATGTTGTCGGGCGGGCCGTATAACAGGCGGTGATGCAATACCGCCGGTTTTGCGCTACTGCCCAAAACAATTTCTACCCCAGTAGGTTTAGTACCCAACCGCATTTACAGATTGTGGGTGAGCAGCTGGCAGCTTGCCCATTGGGGCTGTGAAAATTGTCTGCTGCTGCAGGTCTTAAAGGTGTGCAGCAGCTTAAAGGACATTGCGTTTTTTCTGCTCTGTTGGTATTGACATTGTTGGCGACGATCCGCCCATCAAGACTCTTCTCCAACTCCCCTGGGGAAACTGTGCCCAGGTCATGTGTTTCCTAGTTCTCTATGAGCAGTTGAGAGAGTGACATGTCGCCTCAGTTTTTGAATACAGCAGTGGAGGTGTTGGTGGGCTAAGTTGGAGAGGTGTTCCTCTCTATGGCTACAGTTTCCCCAGGGCAGTTGGAGAAGAGGCTTGGTGGGCAGTCACCAACAATGTCAATACTAACAGCCAATACCCCAATGCAGATAGAAATGACTGCCATAGCAATGCTGGATGCAAGGGCCAGCAGCATGATACTGGCATCCAGTATTGCTGTAGCTGACGGGAGGGAAGTGAAAATTTAAACAGAATAAGATAGATTACACACACCTGCACATTTAGTGTTTTAAAAAAAATAAATCGCTGCCTTCTTCAGCTGCTTCGGAGGCAGCGGCCCCACTCTGCTGTTGCAAGCATCTGAGGCCTGCAGCAGCCATATTCCATTGGCCTCGCAGAGTTGAGGTCCCTGCCACAGACAGCAGTCCTACCATGAGCCCGCCAAGAATCTAATAATGAGGCCATTTCCAGGAAATTTAGTGGGGTCAGCGACGGCCAAGTTTCTGGTGCAATTCCTGCCATGTTGACTCCCTGCAGGGATTTCAAAGTGAGTATTGAAGATGGAGTACAAATCCTGGATATAATCGAAGATTGGGACATTTGCTCTCACAGCTTTTAGCTTCTTCATGAGGGCCGTGAGAGGCACTAAATCAAAAGCCTATGAAAATAAAAAAAACCCAATGTCGATTGTATATGAACAGTGTGACTCTCAGGTTCATCTATTGGGGGTAGGTCTTGACTTTGTGCGATAGTGTAAAACGGGTGATGGCGAATCATCAGCCCGTTTTACATCACTCCCGATTTTTATTTCCACTGAAGTCAATAAAACGGGCTGCTGATTCGTTATCACCCATTTTACACAGTCGCATAAAGTCAAAATTACCACCATTGTGTTCAGATTTCCTACCAGAACCAAAACTTGAGTAACCAGGGATATGCTTGTGCTGTGAGAGGTTCTTTATATTACAACCATTACTTTGAAGGAAAAAACAAACCAAACAGGAAGTATGAAAGAAGTGGGGTTCAAACTATCCAGAGGATTGAATAAGAGTCCAGTGCTTGAAACTGGGTTAACAGGGGTGTCTCTCTGAATAAGTTATACACGCAGGGCATATCTGTGATCACATTATTTGGGGTATCCTTATGAATCTGAGTGGCACCTGCATGTAATTGATGCTGCTGTGTGCTAAGACTCCCATCCGTCAAACACTGAAGCTGCAGGCAGCTGCAGTGCGTGTTAAGCAAATATAGTTGGACATTTTATTATAGCAGAGCATTGTTTGGAAATACAGCGGTAGGTTTTCAACTTGTTACCGGGGCGTGGAACTGGTATTACAGCAGGCAGCTGATCTGCATCAATTGAAATCAACAGAAATGAAAATCAGGCGGGTTCTATAATGGGTGGTTGATCTGCAACAACTTGCATTTATATAGCGCCTTTAACATAGTTAAAATATCCCAAGACGCTTCACAGGAACGTTATCAAATGAAATTTGGCACCCAGCCTAATGAGATATTGGGACAATATTACGCCAAGGTGAACATCTACCCCACAATCTCTGACTTTTCCTTAATGATATCAAGAACTCAAGGTGTAAAACAGTTGTGTTTGCCACAAAATGTGTAAGTGCTCATGTATTTGTGACCTCACTATGGTCCGACTGTGGCAAAAATTATCTTTGAGATTTTTGAATTTGTAGAAATTAAGACTATTTTTCTCTACAGTAGAGAACTGAGGACAATGCAGACTGTCAGGATCAGAGTATTGATCGACTTTCTGTCTAGCTCCAATGTTGCCAAGGAAACAGATGAAACCCAAACAGCTTTAAATGCCTCAGGAAGTGTTGAAAACATGAAGCACACATTAACGCCCGTGATCTGACTTTGGATAATAAAATGGCAGATAATTGTTCAAGGACTATTTCCTCTTAAAAGCACCGAAGTAAAGAACTTTAAAATATCATGCATAGTTTCAACAATAATCATTGGCTCCAAATCTATTGATATTTAAAATTCAGTATTTTGAATATCAATTTTTCTGATTGCTGGATATTATGTAGAATTCTCACAAATATAGAAATATATCATGCTGTATGTTTAGGAACTGGTATATTCTGAGTGACTTGCCGATCCGAACTTTACTTCAAGATCCAGCCTTTCACAGAATTTCTCCATACAGTTCTGACCTCTCTCATAGCCCGAACCTTTCCTTCCAGCTCATCTCTTCTCCTCTTCGTAGGCCAGGATTTTTTCACAGATCACAGTCTTTGTTACTGGTTGGGCCTCCCTCACAAACTAGGGCCGCTTTCACAAGCCAGACTCTTTTATGTAAGCTCCCTACATCTCTCACACACTGCGGTCATCTCCTTTGGCTCCCTGTATCCGACAGCCCAAAGCTTTTTCTTCTAGCTTCTCCTTCAGTTACCAACCATTTTCAAAATAATTAATGTTCTGCAAGTAGTCATTTTGGTTTTCACATTCTCTGTTCTGTTGTGATTAAAGGAAACATATATGTAGAAATTCAATGTTGAATAGGGGATTCTATCGTGAGGGGAACAGACAGGCGTTTCTGTGGCCGTAAACGTGACTCCAGAATGGTTTGTTGCCTCCCTGGTGCCAGGGTCATGGATGTCACTGAGCGGCTTCAGGGCATTCTCAAGGGGGAGGGTGAGCAGGCAGAGGTTGTGGTCCACATTGGGACCAACGACATAGGTAGGAAGGGAGATGAGGTCCTGCATCAAGAATTTAGGGAGCTAGGTAGCAGATTAAAGAGCAGGACCTCAAAGGTTGTAATCTCTGGATTACTCCCAGTGCCACGGGCTAGTGAGTATAGAAATATGAGGATAGAACAGATGAATGCGTGGCTAAAGAGTTGGTGCAGGAGGGAGGGTTTCAGTTTCCTGGATCACTGGGCCTGCTTCTGGGGAAGGTGGCACTTGTACAAGTCGGACGGGTTGCATCTGAACCAGAGCGGGACAAATATCCTTGCGGGGAGGTTTGCTAGCACTGTTGGGGGGGGTTTAAACTAACTTGGCAGGGGGATGGGATACAGAGTGGATCTACAATAGAGGGTGATGTGCAGCCAAATATTGAGAAAAAAACAAGTCAGCTTGGAAGACAGGGCAAATATGTAAGAGCAAGGCTGGATGGCATCTATTTTAATGCAAGGAGTCTTGCAAATAAGGTGGATGAACTGAAGGTGTTGATAAACACATGGGAGTATGACATTGTTGCTGTCACAGAGACATGGTTGAGGGAGGGGCAAGACTGGCAGCTCAATATTCCGGGGTACAGAATCTTCAGGCGAGACGGAGGGGGAGGTATAAGAGGAGGGGGGGTCGCAATATTAATTAAAGAATCAATTACTGCCATAAGGAGGGATGATATATTAGCAGGTTCCTCAAATGAGGCCATATGGGTGGAGCTTAAAAACAAAAAGGGGGCAAGCACTTTGATGGGAGTGTACTATAGGCCCCCAAACAGTCAGGGGGAGATAGAGGAACAGATATGTAGGCAAATCTCAGAAAATTGTGCAAATAATAGGGTAATAATAGTGGGGGATTTCAACTTCCCCAATATTAACTGGGATACTCAGAGTGTAAAAGGCTTAGAGGGTACAAAATTCTTAACGTGCATCCAGGAGAGCTTTTTGAGCCAGCATGTAGAAAGTCCTACAAGAGAGGGGGCGGTACTGGACCTAATTCTAGGGAATGAGTCCGGCCAAGTGGAAGAAGTGCTAGTAGGTGAGCACTTTGGTGACAGTGACCATAATTCAGTGAGATTTAAGGTGGTCATGGAAAAGGACAGGGAGGGGCCGGAAATAAAGGTTCTAAATTGGGGGAAGGCCGATTTTAATAAGATAAGGCAGGATCTGGCCAAAATGGACTGGGATCAGCTGCTTGTAGGAAAATCCGCATTGCAGCAATGGGAGTCTTTCAGAAGGGAGATTGAGACCATACAATGGCAACATGTTCCCGTAAAGGTCAAGGGTGGTTCCAAGAACTCCAGGGAACCTTGGATGTCAGGGGATATACGAGAATGGATTAGGAAAAAAAGGAGGGCTTTTGGCAGATACAAAAGGCTAAGGACGGAGGAAGCCCTAGAGGAGTACAAAAAGTGCAGGGGGATACTTAAAAAGGAAATTAGGAGATCAAGGAGGGGCCATGAAAAAACTCTGGCGAGCAAAATAAAGGAAAATCCTAAGATGTTTTATAAGTATATTAAGGATAAGAGGATAACTAGGGAAAAAATAGGGCCCATTAGGGACAAAACTGGCAATCTGTGTGTGGAGCCGGAAGATGTAGGAGGGGTTCTAAATGAATTTTTTGCATCTGTTTTCACTATGGAGAAGGACGACGTAGACAGAGAAATACGACAGGGGGACTGTGATATACTCGAACATATTAACATCGAGCGGGAGGAGGTATTGGCGGTTTTAGCAGGCCTAAAAATGGATAAATCCCCAGGCCCGGACGAAATGTATCCCAGGCTACTGTGTGAGGCAAAGGAGGAGATTGCGGGGGCTCTAACACAGGTAGATAAGGTGGTAAAGAAGGCATATGGGATACTTGCCTTTATTAGCCGAGGCATAGAATATAAGAGCAAGGAGGTTATGATGGAGCTGTATAAAACACTGGTTAGGCCACAGCTGGAGTACTGTGTGCAGTTCTGGTCGCCGCACTACAGGAAGGATGTGATCACTTTGGAGAGGGTGCAGAGGAGATTCACCAGGATGTTACCAGGGCTGGAGCGCTTCAGCTATGAAGAGAGACTGGGAAGATTGGGTTTGTTTTCCTTGGAGCAGAGGAGGCTGAGGGGGGACATGATTGAGGTGTACAAAATTATGAGGGGCAGAGATAGGATGGATACTCAGGAGCTTTTTCCCTTCGTTGAGGGTTCTATAACAAGGGGGCATAGATTCAAGGTAAAAGGCGGGAGGTTTAGAGGGGATTTGAGAAAGAACTTTTTCACCCAGAGGGTGGTTGGAGTCTGGAACTCACTGCCTGAAAGGGTTGTGGAGGCAGGAACCCTCACAACATTCAAGAAGCATTTGGATGAGCACTTGAAATGCCATAGCATACAAGGCTACGGACCAAATGCTGGAATATGGGATTAGATTAGACTGGGCTTGATGGCCGGCGCGGACACGATGGGCCGAAGGGCCTCTATCCGTGCTGTATAACTCTATGACTCTATGAATATACTGTATAGGCATCCTTTTCATGAAAGAAGTGGAAAGAAATCATTTCTAATCATTTATATTCACAGGATAGTACTGTAGCTAAAAAAGCTTCTCCAAATTTCATGTTTTATTTCATTAGTTCTCTAATTTTGATTCCATTCTTTTAATTTTTAAGTTAAAGAATTATTGATGAGATTTGACAAAACGCATTACTTGTGCATAAATATCTCAGAACAATGATTTAATACTTTATTTAAAACAATGTCAATGGTAATTTCAAACAAAACTGTTTCTCAGTGGCATCACTGAGAAACTGCTATAGGTATAGTGCATAATAATCTGGTAGTGCCAATGGTCCAGAATTATTTAACCACCGTTAAAAATGAAAATCGCTCGAGTTAAAATGCTTGTGTACAGTGCAATAAACATTAAATCTGTTTAAGGGGATCTTGAAGGTATTGATTAGAAAGGGGATCTCGACAGTATTGACAGTTACATGGGTAAGATGGGTATAGAGGGATATGGGCCAAGTGCAGGCAATTGGGACTAGCTTAGTGGTATAAACTGGGCGACATGGACATGTTGGGCTGAAGGGCCTGTTTCCATGTTGTAAACTTCTATGATTCTATGATTCTGGTATTGATTAGAAGGGCCATCTGCTCCAACTGTTGATTCAGATTGGTACCTGGGAGTTCTGGTGGATTCCAGTTTCAGCCTGGACACTTCCTTTTGGGATGGTGCCATTAGGGATGAATCTAGGGCACCTGGCCAACAAAGAAGCAAGAAAGTCCAGCTGATGAATGGCTTGCCGGGGGAGGGGGCCCTGTGTTTCCCCTCTCCCTGAAAAAATCTTTCGGCTGCCCTATCAGCCCCCTTCGGAAGGGGCGATGTATGTAAAAGAACATTTTTTTAAAATCCCTCTTTGGGTTCTAGGCCATGTTCCTGGCCATGCATACCAGCTGATCCTGCCGCGGCTAATTGAAAGCCCAGGGAAGCATGAACTTTGACATTTGCAGTCCCTGCCTCCTCTTATGCCACTGACCTTGTAATTTAATGATTGACGAGTTTCCATTATAAATGTGGACATAAGAATTTATAATAGAAATATTGATAGGAAGTCCATCTAGATGTAAGAGTTGTAATATATTTTCATAGAAACATAGAAAATAGGAGCAAGAGTAGGTCATTCGCCCCTTCGGGCCTGCTCCGCCATTCAAAATGATCATGGCTGATCGTCTAACTCAGTACCCTGTTCCTGCTTTTTCCCCATATCCCTTGATCCCTTTAGCATTAAGAAATATATCTATCTCCTTCTTGAATATATTTAATGACTTGGCCTCCACTGCCTTCTGTGGTAGAGAATTCCACAGATTTACCACCCTCTGAGTGAAGAAATGTCTCCTCATCTCGGTTCTAAATGGCATACCCCGTATCCTGAGACTATGATCCCTGGTTCTGGATTCCCCATCCATTGGGAACATCCTCCCTGCATCTAGTCTGTCTAGTCCTGTTAGAATTTTATATGTTTCGATGAGATCACCTCTCATTCTTCTAAACTCTAGTGAATATAGGCCTAGTCGACCCAATCTCTCCTCATACATCAGTCCTGCCATCCCAGGAATCAGTCTGGTGAACCTTCATTGCACTCCCTCCATGGCAAGGACATCCTTCCTCAGATAAGGAGACCAAAACTGCACACAATACTCCAGATGTGGTCTCACCAAGGCCCTGTACAACTGCAGTAAGACATCCCTGTTCCTGTACTCAAATCCTCCTGCAGTGAATGCCAACATACCATTCACCTTCCTAACTGCTTGCTGCACCTGAATGCTCGCTTTCAGTGACTGGTGTACAAGGACACCCAGGTCTCGTTGCACCTCCCCTTTTCCCAATCTATCACCATTCAGATAATAATCTGTCTTTCTGTTTACAACCAAAGTGGATAATCTCACATTTATCCACGTTATACTGCATCTGCCATGTTCTTACCCATTCACCCAACTTGTCTAAATCACATTGGATTTTAGATACATTTTAGATATATATTATACAGATCCAGGTAGAACATTCTATACTATATTCCAAAACAGTTTTATCCAATGCAAAATATCATAATACCAAACTATTAGTGGCAATATACTGCCCAACATGGAACAATTAGTTTCCTAAGGTAGAATAATCTAAGTGGTCAGTGCCCAGCTTCGGGTGAAATATTTAATTTCACTTATAATCGCTTCAGAAAAAGCTATCACTGCATTCTGATGGCTTTAAAAAATAAACATGAATCAATTCAGCATCTTCAAAATTAATTTTGAGCTATGAAATATGACATTTTGATAAATTATACCATTAAAAAATTGAGAAGTGACATCTTATATTTTAGTTGCTTGGATTGGAGATCTTATTTTGAGTCATAGCCAAACTACGTTTATGGACATCAATCACCCCAAGATTGCACAGAGAAACACAGCATTTATTCAGAGGTACCAGCAGACCTCTTGCTTGTGTTAAGTCAGAAAACACGAGGGCCGATTCTCCTCTGCCTACCACCCCATGTGAGCCAGCTAAGCAGAGGAAGTAGGAGCAGAAGCCCTAAATCTTGGGCCTTCACACTGATTGCTTTTGACTTGCAATTCCTGGGGCATCCCTGGCTTGGGCAGAAAGCTCCTGAAACAGGTGGGGGCATTTAAATTCTATGTAAATAATGCAGGAACGATATCGTTATACCCACCCATAATCCTCAGGGATTCCACCCAGAGGACGCCTGGCTTGAAGACTGACCTGGGTAACAGGATGGTCGAGGATTCTGGCTGACCCTTTAGATTGGAGGATCGGTAAAGTGTAGCCAGCAGCCCCTTGAGACTTCAGGTAAGTATGAGGGTAATTTTCCTGGCTTGCCGCCCGCCCTCCCTCGAGGCCTGGACATTGGATAGACACAATACACCTGAAGTGCATTGTGCCCGAATTTGACGTGAAGTCTAGACTTGTCTCGGCACAGCAGTCCCGTGACTTTCCTCCTCTGATTCCCAGGCGATAGTCCCAGCCAGCCCTCTCACAAGCAGTTGAATGAGCTGAAGCTGGAAATACGGCCAGGTTCATCTGAGGTCAAGTTGCTTGTTCGTGGAAAAACAGACCACCCAACTTACACCAGGGTGGGGGAAGGAGAAAAATCAGAGCCATGCTGCATTATAGTGCAAGAAGCATTATACCATGAAACATTCATTTTAATCAGCAGTGTGTTTGAAAATGCTGTTGTTCCGTCTCTCTCAACCTGCCTAAAAGAAAAGGCAGTTTCTAACTGGTTATTGTAACAGTTGCTTGTATATGCTCTGATTACTGCGAATTTAATCAAAACTAATTTTAAATAGTGCCAGTGAATTGAGTGTGTGCTGACTATAAGGGCGATCTGGTTATATAAACCAGATGGAAACCTACTTCAGGATAAGTGGATAAGTTTAAGACCTGTTGCTGCTTAAAGTTAAAGTGCCAGTAAGGTGAAAAATTGACTGGGACTGCAAGATACGTATCTGGCACAAAGTCCTGAGATTTTCCTGGGAATTACCCCACAATTTTCAGCAGTTTTTGCTAATTATATTTGATTTCCTCTGGCTTGGCTCATTGATAATTGTGTCTTGTCCTGTAACTCTCTAATTGTCTCCCATTCTCCAATTCTATCTCTCTCCTTCTCTCTTTCTGTGTTTGTCTTCCATTCTTTGTTTCCTGTTTTTCTGTCTGAATGCCTGTCAGACAGTGATTGGTGTATCAATCACTAGGTTTGTCTCCAACGCTCTCCTTTTATGTAAATTTTCTTGATTTTGTATCTTTCTTTCCTTCTTTCTTTCGTCCTTTTTTTCTTTCTTACGCTGCTGAATGTAGCTGCAGTTTGTCATGCCGAAAGTGTAGGGAAAAAGGTGTGAAGAAACCCTGCGTGATATCTCCTCCAGTGTTGCCACTCACCACGGCCGGCCTGCAGACTTGGGACAGATATTTGCTATCGGATTCTCCTGGATAACATTACCTTAGCATCTCTTCTCACGTCTAACATCTTTTTACATGTTTGCAGCCTGGAAATTGGATCCTGAAGACAGCCTGTTCACCCTGTCAGCTGTTTCCTGACAGCCACTTCAGGTGACTCTTCTCTGCAGAACATATCCATTATGTCACTGCATACCTCAGCACCTCAAAGGCACATCCACATATATCGCTCTGGTCCTTCAGGAACTTTCTATTAATGAGAAACAGAACCCCGTCCCTTTAGTTATTATGAAGTGGGAGTTACATTGAGTTACATCGAAGTGGGAGTTTAATTCAAAGGATTTATAAATTTGAATTTCAAAATGTTTCTTTCATTTAATCAATGCATTTCATTTATAGACTGTAAGAGAAAGCCGTAAATAAGACTTTCACTGCAGCTTGCTTGCCACTGTCTTTGCAACCAATTGTTTTAAGGAGACCTTTTAAGGAGGTAAAAAGGAGATCTCACTTTTTTACAAACCTCAGAGATAAAAAAGATTCTGCTTTTCAATTCAAAATGCAAACAAATTATTTCAAGTAACTGAAAGATGTTTGAAATCCTATAGGGGGGAGTTTTAATCATCAAGGATGGGTGGGTTGGGGGTGGCTGGGAAGATAAAAATTTAAAAATTCGCAAACTCGATCCCAACCTGCCTCCAACACGCCCACGTTTTAATGGAAGAGGTGGGTCACTCATTAGCATATGGTAATGAGGCTCATTTCAAGAGATTTCAACAGGGATTTAAAATTAACACCTCCAGCACGGGTTTCTGGGGCTTGGGAAACTCAACAGTGAAAGGGAGGCGAGATTAAACTTTGTGGGGATGTTTAAACTTCTCAATATGAATAAAGGCTCACTGCTTACAGCTGGTTTCACAGTTCCCTCTGGCAAACGTTTGGCTGAGAGTTCTTGTGGTGATACACTTGTTACAGAAGCTTGGAGGCTTTCAAACGGACAAAATCAGGATGGAAGGCGCAATGGGTGCTTTCGATTGGAATTCGGACAAGGAAGACAATCATCATCCATGGCAGCAAGGTTGGGCTGTGGTGGGAGCTGCAGGTGCACAAGAGAGAGGGAGGACAGGGTGGAGAAGATCAGAGAGGAGGACAGGGTGGTGAAGATCAGAGAGGAGGACAGGGTGGTGAAGATCAGAGAGGAGGACAGGGTGGAGAAGATCAGAGAGGAGGACAGGGTGGTGAAGATCAGAGAGGAGGACAGGGTGGAGAAGATCAGAGAGGAGGACAGGGTGGAGAAGATCAGAGGGAGGACAGAGTGGAGAAGATCAGAGAGGAGGACAGGGTGGAGAAGATCAGAGGGAGGACAGAGTGGAGAAGATCAGAGAGGAGGACAGGGTGGAGAAGATCAGAGAGGAGGACAGGGTGGAGAAGATCAGAGAGGAGGACAGGGTGGAGAAGATCAGAGAGGAGGACAGGGTGGAGAAGATCAGAGGGAGGACAGGGTGGAGAAGATCAGAGAGGAGGACAGGGTGGAGAAGATCAGAGGGAGGACAGAGTGGAGAAGATCAGAGAGGAGGACAGGGTGGAGAAGATCAGAGAGGAGGACAGGGTGGAGAAGATCAGAGAGGAGGACAGAGTGGAGAAGATCAGAGAGGAGGACAGGGTGGAGAAGATCAGAGAGGAGGACAGGGTGGAGAAGATCAGAGAGGAGGACAGGGTGGAGAAGATCAGAGAGGAGGACAGGGTGGTGAAGATCAGAGAGGAGGACAGGGTGGTGAAGATCAGAGAGGAGGACAGGGTGGAGAAGATCAGAGAGGAGGACAGGGTGGTGAAGATCAGAGAGGAGGACAGGGTGGAGAAGATCAGAGAGGAGGACAGGGTGGAGAAGATCAGAGGGAGGACAGAGTGGAGAAGATCAGAGAGGAGGACAGGGTGGAGAAGATCAGAGGGAGGACAGAGTGGAGAAGATCAGAGAGGAGGACAGGGTGGAGAAGATCAGAGAGGAGGACAGGGTGGAGAAGATCAGAGAGGAGGACAGGGTGGAGAAGATCAGAGGGAGGACAGGGTGGAGAAGATCAGAGAGGAGGACAGGGTGGAGAAGATCAGAGAGGAGGACAGAGTGGAGAAGATCAGAGAGGAGGACAGGGTGGAGAAGATCAGAGAGGAGGACAGGGTGGAGAAGATCAGAGAGGAGGACAGGGTGGAGAAGATCAGAGAGGAGGACAGGGTGGAGAAGATCAGAGAGGAGGACAGGGTGGAGAAGATCAGAGAGGAGGACAGGGTGGAGAAGATCAGAGAGGAGGACAGGGTGGAGAAGATCAGAGAGGAGGACAGCAGAGGGGCCGAGGTCACAGGTGGCACTAACCACATAACAGGGTGTACAGACAGAGGGCCAGCTTCCTCGACCTATCTGACGCATTGTAAGGCCACAGATAAGGTATCAGTCATCCTGTTTAAGGCGGCAGACATCTGCTGTAGGGCCGTGGTACTGGCCTGCATAGACTCATTTGAGAGCCGTGCTTGAAGCTTCATGGAGGCAGCCACTCTCTTCATGGCAGACATTCTCACAATTACCTGCGACACCAATCCTCTTCGCTATTATGGAGAGTGTGCTTGGCGCTTCTGCCAGTACCTCACAAATTTGCTGCTGTCCCTCTATCATTCTCAATGATGGCGCCCCGAGGTTCAGCAGCTGTTTCCAGCTGAGTAGAGCTTGGAGAAGAGTGCGCCCACCGATACAGAATTTTCCACAGCTGTCCCCATCACCAGTGTCCGCTCGTGCTCACTTGTGAGTTGTGAATCACCAGGTGACAACCCGACTAACTGGCTAACAGGACCCACCAAAGTGTGAGTATTTACACTGGTGCATGGCTGCGTGTCATGTGATGGTGCATGCTCAGAAGGAATGAGCTCCTCTGAGGAATCATCTTCAGGCATGTCCACAGACTGTTGGTCTATGCGTGGAGGCCCTAGAAGACAGAAGAAACAGATACGAATTCGTCCTGGCAAAGTAACAATCTTGCCAATCAACATACTCAGGCTTCTCATAGTTCAGTAATTTCTGAAATAAAGTCAACGTATGTGTCAGTGATATTTTTAATTCTGTCACCAGGTATCTGCAAGTTCCCAGTTTCTCCATCTCCAATTATCAGGGATGCAGATGTGCCACTTACCTCCATGGCCTCCTCCTCTGCAACTGAGTGGAGGGCCACCTCCAGTCCACTTCCTCTCCCTTGCGTTTTGCACTCTCTTCTTCTACAGGGGGTGAAAGAACAGACCTGTGAGTGACTGTAGGTCACCTATTCACCTGATGGAAGCAGTGCATTGGGTGAGGGTGTCGATCAGACAGATGCATCACATTGCATAAGGAGTTGGAGCATTGGATGGATAAATGGGGAGGTGAGAAAGTGCATAAAAAGTGAACCATGGGTGCTCTTGAAACTTAAATGGGTGTGAGGAGTGATGTGATGGAGTAGGCTTGGCAAGACAGAGTGAGAGGGGGGTTGTTGTACACCACAGGATGTAGGTGAATCAGCAACTGTACTCACTTTTCCTGACATGGTTAAGTCATTAAACTGCTTCCTGCACTATATCCAAGAACGGGATACAATGTTCCTTCTGCTCACCTCCTCAGCCACCTTCAACCACGCCTTCATGGTGAGAGCATCAGGTTTCTTCCTCCCGCTGCTGGAGTAAACGATCTCCCTCCTGCTCCTGACTGCACCCATCAGTAACTCAAGGGAAGCATCATTAAATCTTGGTGTTGCTCTTGCTCGCCCTGAATCCATCTTCAATAACTCTCACCATCTCCTAGCTCCTCCAAATGTCATTTTTGCATTGGCCCTTCAAATAGTGTAGTTTAGATCGCATTATGCGAGTGCTCATCACGCCCACTGTCGCAGCTTGGAGGCGCGAAACCCGGAAGTAAAATTATAATTAGGCAGCCATGTTGAAATCACATATTCCGACCAGCTAAATTTACTTATGGGTTTCGTGCACGCAACCCCCCCACCGTCTCTGCTCGGAACCCACCTTTGCCTTAATATCCAGGCCTTTGCATTTTGAATTGAAAATCTCACCATCATTAAAATGCAAAATATCTTAGTTCACTGTGTTTGCAACCTTGTGATTTGTCAGATTAATGCAGGTAACAGTGTGCAATTAGTTTCCTTGTTTGTGCAGTCTTTATCCTAATCAGTGGTCTGCCAGTTTCATTTTTATTTCAAATTCCAGAGTATAATCCTGAGTTTTACCACTAATTTCACTTTAATTTCCTGCCAGTGTTGATGGACTCTTATCAGGTACCTGTAGAAGTATCGATCTTTGATCTGTCTTCAGTGTTCATGCACCAGGATGTCTTTAAATTATTGATGCAGTCACGGCAATCCTCCAGAGGAGCAGCCACACTGGTCAACTGCAGATACATGCAAGTTGTTTCTTCTAATAAAGTTGCCTCTCAGACACCCCTGTCCGAAACCAATTTTATTTTCAGTTGCTGATGGACCTGCTGAGTTATTTGTGGAATGTTTTCTGCTTTGTGTCAGACATTCAGTACTTGTACTCTCACACCCTCTAATGTCTAAATTATGGGATAGATCTGATTCCAGTTCCACCAGAGGTGTTCCTCTGACCAGGATACCCTCTGTGTTGGCCAGATTGTGCTTCAGTAGCTCAAGATTCTAGACGTGAACCTGGGAGGTGTGGAGAAGAGCAATGGAACAGATGTAATCAATGCACAGTCAATTCTTTCAGGCTGTATGATGCAGTTTGTGTCCTGATGCTCTTAATTAGGGTCTTGAGGGAAATGTGTTCATTTGATCAGCTGTAAATTATAAGAAGTTGTTCACAAACATGAGTGGAACAAGACCTTTCACTGGTGCTGTACTGGCCGATGACGCAGAGGTTGACATTTAAGTAAAAATAAAATAAGTTCATTTGTTTTTCTTTGACTTATCTGGGGCATTAGTTGAGATGGTAATATCTACAAAATATTTAAAGATATTGATTTAAGAGTGAAAAGGATGCACTTAGGCATATTTTTATTGCCTTTTCCCCTTGTTATGGTTCCAGTATATTAAATAATTGAAAATTATCTTAAGTAGATACACTGTAATAAGCTCCACACATCCACTTGGTGTGTTGATTGATACATTCTACTGTTGTGGTTTATGTTAATTGAATAATTGGCAAAATAGTTCACATAACCATGTTTCTGCTATTTTATTTAAATATTTCTCAAATAAACCAAATGTGCTACTGGAATGGTCACTAATTTTGATTGTGCTCCTCAAAATGCTGCTGTGAGTAAACAGCTTCAATGCACGTGAACGCACAAACCTTTCCAAGTGTTTGTGTGCTAAATTTTAAAATAGCCTAATTTCCTTCAAGCGTTTACTTTGTTCAGTATTGCAACTTAAGGTTGAATCCATTTCAAAAATAAATGGCTTAATACTTCTGTTAGACAAGAGACATCAGTAGAATCAGTTAATATGTAGTTCATTGCTGCATCACAGAAGAAACAGACTCCCGCTTTCACCATGCACCAAAACATGTAGGGCCTGAACTTCTCTGGGGCTCCCAGGACCATCATACCCACAGTGCAGCAGGAATTACTTGCTGGCCCCAGAAGACCCTGACCCCCCCCCCTTTGAATTGCTGGGGTCAGGCTATTTACGTAAAGAGGGTAGATGTTCGCACCAGTACCAACTCAGCTAAGGTGCCTGCTAGCTGGGGGAGGAAATTACAGTGTAGACCAGCCTCTAGGATTGAGTGCCAGCAGATCCAGCTGAAGAAGCTTCCTCGCTGAAAGGACTGGCCATTTTCGAAGATGGCTGCATTCCTTACAGCAGCCAATTACTTTTCTCTGGCTAGCCTATGGAAACCAGCCTTTCCAAGTACTGTGTATCTATGTCATGCAGGCATACAGTGTGCTAGAGGTATTGGAGATGGCACTGCGGGGACTTCCACCAGATGGTGTCATCCCGCTAGTCCCCCTCTCTTTGCCTGATGCCACCAGCAAAGGAGGCAGATGCAAGATCGACCTGCCCCTACTCCTCCAGGAAACACCAGTGCAGACAAAGTGGAACAGAGAACTAGCGTAAATGGGTCCCACCCCAATTTCTGCACTGCCGATAATGGCCCCAGAGTGTCCAAAGCCCCGAGGAAATTCAAGGTCATAAAGTTCGACAACATCATGTAGGGCCACACGTTGTGCACAGTCCCCAAGCCCAAGGAACCATTGGTTGCGCTCACATCGCTATTCGTGCACTTTTTCCATGAAATGCCCCTTATTAGCAGAATAAGTTTGTGCTTCTGGAACATACAAGTGGTATGTGACCATTGGCAAAGAATTGTCCAAATGACTGCTCGTTTACTGGGGAGTGATCACGATACACACATATTTAGATTGATAAAGAGAAAGGACAAGGATGTAGTACAGGAAAGTGATGGGGATAATGATAAACGGAGTGTGTCAGGAAGGGACAGAGGACATGAGAGTGAACTAGCAAATGGGGCCAGGGTAGGAAAGAATGATAAAAAGACAAAATTAAAGGTTCTTTATCTGAATGCGCGCAGCATTTTTTTTTTATTCGTTCACGGGATGTGGGCGTCGCTGGCAAGGCCGGCATTTATTGCCTATCCCTAATTGCCCTTGAGAAGGTGGTGGTGAGCCGCCTTCTTGAACCGCTGCAGTCCGTGTGGTAAGATAGATGAATTGACGGCACAAGTAGAAACAAATGGGTATGATCTCGTGACCATTACAGAGACGTGGTTGCAAGATAACCAAGGTTGGGAGCTAAATAATCAGGGTTATTTAATATTTCTGAAGGATAGGAAAAAAAGGTAAAGGTGGTGGGGTAGCTCTGTTAATAAAGGATGAAATTGGTATAATAGTGAGAAATGATCTTGGCTCAGAAGATCAAGATATCGAACGAATTTGGGTGGAGGTAAGAAATAGCAAGGGAAAGAAATCATTGGTGGGAGTAGTATATAGGCCCCCTAACAATAGCTACACTGTAGGGCAAAATGTAAATCCGGAAATAAGGGGGGCTTGTAAAAAAGGTAATGCAATAATCATGGGCGATTTTAACTTTCACACAGATTGGACAAATCAAATTGGCAAAAGTAGCCTTGAGGAGGAGTTCATAGAGTATATTCAGGATTTCCAATCCGCTGGGACCTGTCCAGAAGATAGTGAATTCTGGAAGATTACAACCAATGCATTCACTATCGCGGTGGCCACTTCCTTTAAGACCCTCGGTTGCAAGCCATCAGGTCCAGATGTCAGCTAACCAGGGAACAGGCCATTTTGGATCTGGTAATGGGTAACGAAACAGGATTAATTAACAATCTCAAAGTAAAGGATCCCTTGGGAAGCAGTGATCATAACATGATAGAATTTCACATCCAGTTTGAGAGCGAGGATCTTGGGTCTGAAACTACTGTATTAAACTTAAATAAGGGCAATTACAAAGGAATGAGGGCGGAATTGGCTAAAGTGGACTGGGTAAACAGATTAGATGGTACGATGGTGGATAAGCAGTGGCAAACATTTAAAAAGATATTTTATGGCTCGCAACAAAAATATATCCCTGTGAGGAGGAAAGACTCACAAAAAGGGTGAACCAACCATGGCTAACTAAGGAAATCAAGGATGGTATCAGGTTAAAAGAAAAAGCATACAAAGCGGAAAAGATTACTGGTAAGCGTGAAGAATGGGAAAACTTTAAAAACCAGCAAAGGATGACTAAAACAATAATAAAGAGGGAGAAAATAAATTATGAGACTAAACTAGCAAGAAATATAAATACTGACAGTAAAAGCTTCTACAAGTATATAAAAAGGAAGAGGGTAGCTAAAGTAAACATTGGTCACTTAGAGGATGAGATTGGGGAAATAATAATGGAAAACGAGGAAATGGCAGAGGAATTGAACAGATATTTTGTATCTGTCTTCACAGTAGAAGACACTAATAACATACCAATAATAGTAGAAAATCAAGGGGCAAAGGGGAGGGAGGAACTAAAAACAATCACTATCACTAGAGAAAAAGTACTAGGTAAACCAATGGGTCTAAAGGCTGACAAGTCCCCTGGACCTGATGGCTTGCATCCGAGGGTCTTAAAGGAAGTGGCTACAGCGATAGTGAATGCATTGGTTGTAATTTTCCAGAATTCACTATCTTCTGGACAGGTCCCAGCGGATTGGAAAACCGCAAACATAACACCCCTATTCAAGAAAGGAGTGAGTCAAAAATTAGGTAACTATAGAGCAGTTAGCCTAACATCTATCATTGGGAAAATGCTAGAATCTGTTATTAAGGAAGTAGTAGCAGGACATTTGGAGATTCATAATACAATCAAGGAGAGTCAACGTGGTTTTATGAAGGGGAAATTGTGTCTGACAAATTTATTAGAGTTCTTTAAGGAAGTAACGCCGGGGTGGATAAAGGGGAACCAATGGATGCAGTATATTTGGATTTCCAAAAGGCATTTGATAAGATGCCACATAAAAGGTTACTGCACAAGATAAGAGCTCATGGTGATGGGAGTAATATATTTGCATGGATAGTGGATTGGCTAACTAACAGAAAACAAAGGGTCGGGATGAAAAGGTCATTTTCAAAATGGCAATCTATAACTAGTGGGGTGCCGCAGGGATCAGTGCTGGGGTCTCAACTATTTACAATATATATCAATGACTTGGATGAAGGAACAGAGTGTATTGTGGCCAAATTTGCTGATGATACAAAGATAGGTGGAAAAGCAAGTTGCGATGAGGACACAAAGGGCTCCTACCCGCCCACTTCCGGGTTCCCCAGTGACGAGCTGACATGCGCGCGCAGCCCCCGCATTTGGGACTCCTGCTGGCAATTAAAGCCGGCAGGATGCCACTTGAAGTAATTAACCAGGTACTTCAGGTCGTTTACAGACCTGATTGACCTGATATTTTAGGAGGGGTGGGATTTTCAGATCAACTGGGACTGTTTCCCGTACTGGGGGAAACACTCCCAGTTGAAATGGACGTGTTGCAGCCTGTGACAGCTGCAAAGGTCCATTTGACAGGTGGTGGGGGGAGACCCTCACTCATTGCAGGAGGCCACTCTGTCACTTTGGACTAAGTTTGGCCTCCACCACTCTCCTCTTAACAATAAAATTCACCAACTTGCACACTTACTCCGGTGTCCAGACATGTTTACCTACCTTGCGGACCCCCTCAAATGTACATCTTCCGGATGGGGGCCGCCGTAGCTGCAGTCATGACCTCCTCGGAGGACGAACAGCATCACCAGCCTCGCCGTCCACGCCGTCCACCTCTGACACGTGGAGCTCCACAACACAGTGCTGTGACACATCCACCTGCACAGCAGGAGGGAGGGCAACCACAGAGAGAGATGCGACGCAGAAGGCACTACCGGCGCCACAGGGTCTACAGACCGAGGCTCAGCTTCCTGGACCTCTCTGAGCAGCAGTGCACATGGAGGCTCAGAGTCACTCGACATGTAGTCGTGGACATCTGCAGCCTCCTTCATGCCAAGCTCCTCCCAGCTGGCCCGAGCACCATCTTCTTACCTGCCACTGCCCTCAACAACTTCTCCTTCGCATCCTTCCAGTGTGCCACTGGGGACATCGCCGATGTCTCTCAGTCGTCTGCACAAAAGAGCCCTGTAAATACACCTACACCCACTCTGCAGTGACGCAATGGGTGGCATCAGTTGTGGGTCTTCATTGTGATTCTCAGGAAAGGGCATTATTGCACAAACCAGACAAGATTCGCAAAGACGTGGCAGTAGTGGTGACAATATAATATGTAATGTGAATTGATCAGAAGTTAAATAAAAGTAAAAACCATGACAAACCCTCAAACACCCTTGTGCATCCCCTTCATGCTCACGACACGTTTGCCTTACGCTTCCTACTGCATATATGTGATGCATGCCCTGTGGCTGCAGCACAGGTAGTGGCAGGTTGAGTGAGGCTGACCGTGAAAGAGATGCACGAGAGGGTGAGTATGAGATAGAGCCATGAGATTGTATGAGGATTGGGTTGAGTGGTAATGGTGGGATGAGTACTGGCGAGGTGAGTAAATGCAGGTAAGATGAGGGTGAGCTTTGAGTGGGTGTGAGGGGTGATGTGACAGAGTAGTGTTGGCAGTGCAGAAGGAGATGTGGGGTGGGGGCGGTGATGTGGCAGACGGAGTGTTGGGGAATGAGTAAGTGTACTCACTTCGGCTGACCTAATTAGGTGATTGAAGCGCCGCCTGCACTGTATGCAGGTGCGCGATATGTTGGTGGTGCAGGCGACCTCCTCTGGCACCTCAAGCCAGGCCTTCTTGGTGGCAGAGGCATGCCACTTCCTCCCGCCCACCGCGGGGGAAGATCTCTGTCCTCCCCCTCCTCCTCACCCCATCCAATAAGACCTGGAGTGAGGCGTCATTAAACCTGGGAGCAGCCTTCCCCCTGGGCTGCTCCATGCTGTAATTTTTCCTATTTTCTGCAGCATCAGTCAGTGGAGGACTGCCCCTTTAAATAGGGCTCCTCCAGCTGACAGCCGTCCACCCGCTGCACAGCTTTCCAGCGCGAAACCCGGAAGCAACGGTAAGTGCCTTCAATCAAGCTGCAATCGCGTGCAGAGCACCCCGATTTCACTGGGCGCGTTACCCACGTGCTCAGTCGACCCCCCGCTGCCAGCCCGCCGCCCTCCTAAAATCGAGCCCAAAGTGTCTGCAAAGGGATATTAACAGGTTAAGCGAATGGGCAAAAAATTGGCAGATGCAATATAATGTGGGAAAATGTGAAGTCATCCACTTTGGGAGGAAAAATATAAAAGCAAAATATTATTTGAAAGGAGAAATACTACAAAATGCTGTGGTACGAAGGGATCTGGGTGTCCTCGTACATGAAACACAAAAAGTCAACATACAGGTGCAGCAGGTAATCCGGAAGGCAAACGGAATATTGGCCTTTATTTCTAGGGGGATGGAGTATAAAAGCAGGGATGTCATTCTGCAACTGTACAGAGTGCTGGTGAGATCACACCTGGAGTACTGTGTACAGTTCTGGTGCCCTTATTTAAGGAAGGATGTACTTGCATTGGAGGCAGTTCAGAGAAAGTTCACTAGGTTGATTCCGGATATGGAAGGGTTGTCTTATGAGGAAAGATTGAACAGGTTGGGTCTATACTCATAGGAGTTTAGAAGACTGACAGGAGATCTTATTGAAACATATAAGATTCTGAGGGGACTCGATAGGGCAGATTCTGAGAGGATGTTACCCCTCATGGGGGAATCTAAAACTAGGGGGCATAGTCTCAAAATAAAGGGTCGCCCGTTTAAGACGGAAATGAGGAGGAATTTCTTCTTCCAGATGGTCGTGAATCTTTGGAATTCTTTATCCCAAAAAGCTGTGGAGGCTGAGTCATTGAATACATTCAAGGCTGAGTTAGATAAATTTTTGATCAGCAAGGGAGTCAAAGGATATGGGGAAAAGGCAGGAAAGTGGAGTTGAGGTAAAAATCAGATCAGCCATGATCTCATTAAATGGCGGAGCAGGCTCGAAGGGCCAAATGGCCTACTCCTGCTCCTATCCCTAATGGTCTTATTGATTGAACCAACGGGATAGCAGATGTTTAGGAGGAGAGGAAAGCAAAATGCAGCAGTGGCTCCAAGGAAGTATTAATTATTCATTCCAAACATAGCTGATGGCACCTCTGCAAAAACCCAAACCCCTGAAGAAAGGACCTATGTAATGCATATTCCCGCAGCAGAAATATAATCGAGCAGACTGAAGATATGTTAAAGCAGTGTTCCAACTGATTTTATTACTTTGGTGGTACCTTATGTTACAAGCCAGATTGAGTTGGCAGAGTAATTGTCGTGTGTTGCATGCTACTCAATGCCAGTCCTCAGTGCAGGCAACTATATTGCCAAATGAGTGGCAGATTCAACAGACCAGCTTGCATTATATTTCGAAGGATGAATACATTGTGACAACTTCCAGCAAATCTTGTGATGATTGTATGTTGCCACATGTAATCTGTACATTCAGGGAGTGAAAGACCTTTCTGTTGAGGAAGTTGAACGGGTTGTCAGTTGGAGTTTACAAAGCAAAGTAAGTGCCATCTATTGCACCCTGGACCTTGGGAAAGCCAGCAACCCCTTAAAAATGAATGGCCCTATGTCACTTCAGCCTTGCTGTGATAGCAAAGTCAATGAAGTTTGCAGCTTCCTGTAAAGTTCATCAGTCACCTGAGAAATAGAAGCCCATTACAAACCCTGACTGATATTACCGATATTCCCCCATGGCTGCCTGAAATCACCCTGTGCTATAAATGTCGAGTGTGGTCATCACCTTCATAGCCACAGATAGATGACCATAGCTGCAGCTCCTTTTGTTGGTAGTTGGCAGAACTCTCCATTGTCTCTTTGGTGAAGTGCAATCTTCTAATACACATCTCTTCTCTAAGGTCCTCTTCGAACCTGTGTTGTCTTTCTATTCTTTGGAAGGGGGGGTGGTAATATCTGTAAGGATACAACATCTTTAATGCTGCCTCATGCTCCATTCTCGAATGCTCCTCCTCTTCCTCCATGATAACAATGATGTGGAGATGCCGGTGATGGACTGGGGTTGACAATTGTAAACAATTTTACAACACCAAGTTATAGTCCAGCAATTTTATTTTAAATTCACAAGCTTTCGGAGGCTTCCTCCTTCCTCAGGTGAACGTTTGTTGGAAATGAAATCCTCGAAATGAAATCGCATTTATAATTCACAGAACAATGCTTGGTGATTACAGACAGTTTTTTCAACTGCCCGTTGCCAAGGCAATCAGTGTGCAGACAGACAGGTGTTACCTGCAAGGTCTCCGAATATACAAATCACCAAAAAAAAACAACAAACAAAAAAAAACAGAGATAGAGAGGTAGAAACATAGAAAAGACAGCAACTGACCCGTTATATTAAAAACAGATAACATTTGTTCGCTGGTGGGGTAACGTGTAGCGTGACATGAACCCAAGATCCCGGTTGAGGCCGTCCTCATGGGTGCGGAACTTGGCTATCAATTTCTGCTCGACGATTTTGCGTTGTCGTGTGTCTCGAAGGCCGCCTTGGAGTACGCTTACCCGAAGGTCGGTGGCTGAATGTCCTTGACTGCTGAAGTGTTCCCCGACTGGGAGGGAACCCTCCTGTCTGGCGATTGTTGCGCGGTGTCCGTTCATCCGTTGTCGCAGCGTCTGCATGGTCTCGCCAATGTACCATGCTCTGGGGCATCCTTTCCTGCAACGTATGAGGTAGACAACGTTGGCCGAGTCACAGGAGTATGAACCATGCACCTGGTGGGTGGTGTCCTCTCGTGTGATGGTGGTATCTGTGTCGATGATCTGGCATGTCTTGCAGAGGTTACCGTGGCAGGGTTGTGTGGTGCCATGGATGCTGTTCTCTTGAAAGCATGATAACAGCATAAAAGGCTATGCCTGTAGGGAATGCCATACATGCTCCTGAGAAGCCCTTGCTGTACGTGGGGAGAATCAAAATCTTCTGGTGGTCTCACACTCCCACAAGCAATCAGAAGCAAGTCCAAAGCTGTGCCAAATGAAAAAAAAAGTCACTCAAAAAAGTAATTCCCAGCTGTAGTAATTGCTCCTCAAATTCTCTTCAATTTTCAGCCTCAAAAACTCCTTACTGTCACCTGTCTCAGCTGATTCTGGCAACAGCTGCACTTCATATTTCTCATTCTAACTTACCTCTAGTGCATTGTAAATACAGGAAAATCATGTGACCTTTTTAGCCAGCCCCCTGAAATGCCTGCTCATGTTGGTGTCAGTGCAATGCAGCCTGCTGAAGAGTCCTTCTGGGACTCGATAGTTCTGAGATGAGGGCAGGTGTATGCTTGACGCACATACTGTTGCAAAATGCAACTCTGAAGTGCGTTGAACATTTGGAGCCTCCAATTCTATTTAAATGAGAAGTTCGCCCCATAATGTAATTGGTTAGATGTGAGCAGTGCCTGATGGGCTGAGTGCTTATGTAATATGAGCACTGCTAGGGACGTCTGCCCCCTTCAATTCAGTACATTGCTGATATTACTATATCTCTTAGCAACTGATTGTTTCTGCACTGCTTTGGCCTTGTTGGACAAAGGAAGTTATTGAAACTTGGAGCCTTCCTGGACTGTATCATTTGTCAGTGACTATACAGTTGGAGCTGTTAGTAAAGTCATTAGCATCCACCTATGGGTATTCCTATGGGCATTTTTGCAGGTTTTGGAGGAGAAAGATCGGAGGATGCATACCTGACAGATGAGATCACATCTCAGATGGTCCATTCAGACACCTTCTTACACTAATAGAGCAAGAAGCTGAAGAAGAGACCAATCAGAAGAGAGAAGAATTGCCTGCTGGACGAACAGACTACTGCAGTCATCAGACAGGGTCCAATCACCAAACCTTTCATTAATAGGTTTTCCCACCAATGCATAACAGCTCTTTCCAAATGTGTCCAATCCCTATGGTGAATAAAGCTTTCCTCAATTGGGACCAGATGTACATCAGCAACCATGAATGCAACCTTATTTCTCCCCACTAACTTGAATCAAATTCATATCAAAAGAAGTGGCAGGACACATTCTAGCATCAGTCTAAGTAACTTTTATTAATCCTTATAGTGTATTGTACGGTTTAGTTCAATGCATTTTTTGCCCTGGTGCTTCCCCTTAGTGAAAGTGTATCTTCTACATCCTAACAGTGTGTACCTTTTAATGTTCCTTAGTGGGAAGAGGAATTAAGGAGGATGGCTGGTGAGTGTCAATACTTGCCTCTAGGGATAAAGATGGACCATTCCCTCCTTCTGCTGGCCAAATAATAATTCTGCAAGTGAAAGTGCTGTTACTAGTGAGGAAGTAGCTACCTGGGCTTGTGCAATCAGTGGTTCTAATTTAGTCATTTGAGTAGAGTTGCAGGAAACTTGCCATGTGGCATTGCCCTGAAAGACATCTCCATCATGTATGCCAACTCCTGCCATTCCTTACTACAGAACACTCCCACAGCATCGCCAGAGATCTGTGTGGGAGCAGAACTCTGGGCAGCAATGAAATAGTTGAAGCCCTGTGTTATGGCTGACTCAGTCTGATTCCCCAATATGCTTAATCCAGAGGGAACGGACTACCTAGTTACTCAAGATTTCCATAGGACCAGTCAAAGTGTTCATGAGAAGAGCTAAGCCTGAGCTTGTACCATCGACCCAGGCGTCCTCCACTGCAGGGGGCTCTGGAGTGGCCACATTATCCATGGTGGTCTGCAGCGCGGTCAGGTGATCGTAGCACTGCACAGATGCAGGCTGTTGATTCATCCTTCGACACCCCCAAGCTGCTGAGGTTGTATGGCACAATTTCAACTGACTCCATGAAGTGCTGATGTTGAGTTACCAAAGAACAGGTCTGAATCCTCAGGTCACAGCATCTGAACAAGACCTCAAGTATCAGGAAATCCAAAGGCTGACTGCTGAATGGGACTGTACTGCCCCCAAACATTTTGCAACCTAAAAAGATGTGCAGTTTTATGGGCAGCCAGAAGCCCTTTAAGAGTGTTATTGCAGGAAATCCTCCCCCCTCCTAACCTTGTCGCACTGTTACCACTTCATGTGCTATGTGCTGGGATCAGCAAATTACGCTATGAGCTGACTGTACACTATCAGTTGAGGTCAACCTTTTGAGGTACAATTGAGGCCAGCGCTTGTTATCCTGCAGTCCCAGTGCTACTGAAGTGGGACTGCATTATTGGCCCCTAAATTTCTAGAGGAAATTCTAATATTGAATACTAATGACTAAGATAGAACTGAATCCCTTGTTTCTGTAAAGTGGGGTAGGAGAAAATGTTGTGTTACTAAGTGTGTAAAAATAGAAGCAAGATATTTGGGATCAAACAATATTCCTCCATCCCACCTTCATCTATTCGGAACTTCTCTGCAGCTTTAAGTTCTTATTTCTTTTCTGATGCATCATTTTCCACTGCACATCACTGCAGGAAGCCGCAGGAAAAGAATACTGTGAACATCTTAATGACATTATTATAAGGTCAGCTGAAGAAAAGCTGATGTTCAAACAGCAGGTCAGAAATGTCACAGGAAGACCTCCTAGAGTTTTAATGCCTATAGAGGGAAGGTGGCTGAACCTTGCTGTAAGGGAATCATTAACAGTATCAAAGGAGCAGAGACAGAGCAGCCTGGAATGTGTTGAAAAAGTACAGATGTAACTTTATTGAGGACTACAGACATGAGAGCCAATAGTAAATTAATTTAATGGACATTTATTTTAAATTTAGAAACCTAGCTGAAAGACCAAGACCTTAGTGAAAGTGTACATGATACCATCAATGCTGAAAAAAGTATGGGAGAAGATGAAGTAAAATCAAATATTGAGTCGGTGATGCCAGGCTTGGGTTTTAAAAATTATAATGATAAGAGGAAGAAAAGACAGAGAGGTAAAAAACTATAGTTTTGAGGGTTGGGAAAATAATGACAAACGGACTGAGGAGATTTGTGACGCATTTGAAATCATTATGACAAAATCACTGGAGACTGACATGGAACTGGTAGAATGGAATCAGGATAATATGATATTCATATTGAAAAAGGATGAAAAACACAGTCAATTACAGACCGATTAGTCTTGCTTCAATTCCATATTAAATGATGGAATTGATTATCAGGAGTAAACTTAGAACATAAGAACATAAGAAATAGGAGCAGGAGTAGGCCAATCGGCCCCTCGAGCCTGCTCTGCCATTCAATAAGATCATGGCTGATCTGATTCTAACCTCAAATCTAAAGAACACAAGAAGTAGGAGCAGGACCCGGCCACTCAGCCCCTGGGCCCGCTCCGCCACCCACAGGGCCTTGACCGATCCGAACTCAGCTTCATGTCCAATTTCCTGCCCGCTCCCCGTAACCCCTAATTCCCTTTACTTCGAGGAAACTGTCTATTTCTGTTTTAAATTTATTTAATGATGTAGCTTCCACAGCTTCCTGGGGCAGCAAATTCCACAGACCTACTACCCTCTGAGTGTAGAAGTTTCTCCTCATCTCAGTTTTGAAAGAGCAGCCCCTTATTCTAAGATTATGCCCCCTAGTTCTAGTTTCACCCATCCTTGGGAACATCCTTACCGCATCCACCCGATCAAGCTCCTTCACAATCTTATATGTTTCAATAAGATCGCCTCTCATTCTTCTGAACTCCAATGAGTAGAGTCCCAATCTACTCAACCTCTCCTCATATGTCCACCCACTCATCCCCGGGATTAACCGAGTGAACCTTCTTTGTACTGCCTCGAGAGCAAGTATGTCTTTTCTTAAGTATGGAGACCAAAACTGTATGCAGTATTCCAGGTGCGGTCTCACCAATACCTTATAAAACTGCAGCAATACCTCCCTGTTTTAATATTCTATCCCCCTAGCAATAAAAGCCAACATTCCGTTGGCCTTCTTGATCACCTGCTGCACCTGCATACTAACTTTTTGATTTTCTTGAGGATTATCTGCACAACCACCTAGTAAACATCCGTCAACATAGCATTAGAAGAAGGAGATTGTGTCCAGCTAAACTCCTTGCTTACTTTGAGGAAGTGACAACCCAAGTCAACCATGAGTTATGTACTTAGATCCAAAAGACATCTGATAAAAAAGCACATGAAAGGCTAATATTTAAACTCAAAGCCGTGGGGATTCAAGATAAATCTTTGGAATGGATGAAAAATGATCTCCCGGGTAGATAACAATGGGTACTTGTTGGAGGAGCCATGTTGGGGTGGAGGAAGTACTGAATGGGGTGCCCCAGGGACCACTACTGTTTCTAATTTACATCAGTGGCTTTGATTCAGAAACTCAATGCACATTGGTCAAATTTTCAGATGATACCAAGCTAGATGGGGAATTGGAATTGAAGAAGATAGCTCAGAAATTACAGAATGAGTTAAATAAAATGAGTGGTCAGAACAATGGCAGGTGAAATTTAATACAAACAATTGTAAAGTACTGCACATAAGACGAAAACAGGTGTTACATACGTACTCCATGAATGGTATTGAAATAGGTAAGGATGAAGTTGAAGGTGAAAGAGACCTGGGAGTCGTAGCAGACTCAATGCTTAATATGTCCAACTATTGCAGAGCAGCAGTCAACAAAATCCAATAGAATAGAACGTTTCTCTGGTCAGATCAATCTTAGGTACTGCATCCAGTTCTAGTTATCGAGCATAAAGAGAAAAATTCAAGCAGTGGAGGCAGTGCAGAGAAGAGCACTGGGCTGATTCCTAAAGAAAGAAAGACTTGCATTTATATAGTGCCTTTCGTAACATCTGGATGTCCCAAAGCACTTTACAAACAATGAAGTACTTTTGAAGTGTAGTCACTATTGTAATGTAGGAAACGCTGCAGCCAATTTGGGCACAGTAAGATCCCACAAACGGCAATGTGATAATGATCAAGTAATCTGCTTCTAGTGATGTTGGTTGAAGGATAAGTATTAGCCAGGACACAGGGGAGAACTCCTCTGCTCTTCTTCAAAGTAGTGCCATGGGACCTTTTACATCCACTTGAGAGGGCAAACGGGCCTCGGTTTAACGTCTCATCCAAAAGGCAGCACCTCCAACAGTTCAGCACTCCCTCAGTACTGCACTAGAGTGTCAGCCTAGATTTTGTGCTGATGTCTCTGGAGTGAAATTTGAACCTACAACTTTCTGATTCAGAGGCAAGAGTGCTACCACTAAGCCACGATCTATTGTAGGAACAGTGCCCGGTAAAATTGTCCGAAGGGTTGCCATCCAGATTTGTAAACGAAATACCCTGTAAACTGCCTGAGGATGCCCATACAGCATGGAGTTCAATTGTTGAACTGAGTGCTGGGAAGTAAAATAGTTAATACAGGCTTTTAAACAACTAAGTCGTAAAGTTATTGGGGGTAATTTTGACTTTGTGTGATAGTGTAAAATAGGAGATAGCAAATCGGCAACCTGTTTTATATCTCTCCCAGTTTTTATTTCCTTTGACCTCGTAGGAGCACTGGGATAGGGAATCAAGCACACAAGACAGAGACGAAGGAGTTGCACAAAGCTGAGTCTTAATTCAGCAAGTTAAGTGTTATACAAAAAGGACAATGCAGACATTGTAGTTAAGGAGGAGGAGTGTGAAATACTGGATGGGATAAACATAATGAGAGAGAAAATATTAGGGAGGGTTAGCATCTTTGAAAGCAGATAAATCACCAGGCCCGGATGAAATGTATCCCAGACTGTTAAGAGAATCAAGGGAGGGACAGTATTAATTGTCATTTAGAAAGGCACAGATTAATCAAGGACAGTCAGCATGGATTTGTTAAGGGAATGACTAACATGATTGAATTTTTTGATGAGGTAACAAGGAGGGTCGATGAGGGTAGCGCGTTTGATGTAGTCTACATGGATTTTAGCAAGGCTTTTGACAAGGTCCCTCATGACAGACTGGTCAGAAAAGTAAAAGCCCGTGGTCCAAGGGAAAGTGGGAAGTTGAATCCAAAATTGACTCAGTGGCAGGAAGCAAAGGGTAACGATCGACGGGTATTTTTGTGACTGGAATGCTATTTCCAGTGGGGTTCCTCAGGGCTCAGTACTAGGTCCCTTGCTTTTTGTGGTATACATCAATGATTTAGACTTAAATATACAGGGCATGATTAAGAAATTTGCAGATGATACAAAAATTGACCATTTGGTTGATAGTGAGGAGAAAAGCTGCAGACTGCAGGAAAACATCAATGGACTAGTTAGGTGGGCAGAAAAGTGGCAAATGGAATTCAATCCAGAGAAGTGTGACGTATTGCATTTTGGGGAGGGCAAACAAGGCAAGGGCATACACAATAAAATGGAGGCTATTGAGAGGTGTAGAGGAACAGAGAGACCTTGGAGTGTGTATCCACAGATCCCTGAAGGTAGCGGGACAGGCAGATAAGGTGGTTAAGAACATAAGAAAAAAGAGCAGGAGTATGCCATCTGGCCCCTCGAGCCTGCTCCACCATTCAACAAGATCATGGCTGATCTTCTACCTCAACGCCATTTTCCTGCACCATCCTCAAATCTAACTATCTCTGTTTTGAATGTACTCAATGACTGAGCCTCCACAGCCCTCTGGGGTAGAGAATTCCAAAGATTCACCACCCTCTGAGTGAAGAAATTTCTCCTCGTCTCAGTCCTAAATGGCCTACCCCTAATTCTGAGACTGTGACTCCTGGGTCTAGACTCCCCAACCAGGGGAAACATCCTCCTTGCATCTACCCTGTCGAGCCCTGTAAGAATTTTATACATTCCAATGAGATCACCTCTCATTCTTCTAAACTCTAGAGAATACAGGCCTAGTCTACTCAATCTCTCCTCATACGACCATCCCACCATCACAGGAATCAGCGTGGTAGAAACCCTCAACACATTTAAAAAAAGAACTTGGATATGCACTTGGATAACCTACAAAGGTACAAATCAAGAGCTGGAATGTGGGATTAGGCTGGATAGCTCTTTTTTGGCTGGCACAGACATGATGGGCTGAATGACCACCTTCTGTGCCATAAATTTCTATGATTCAATAATTATGAATTGAGCTGTTGGAGTAAAATGTTTCCCTGCATTTGATGTTGGCGTTAATATTTGTAGTCAAGTGAGGGCAGTTCTGTCCATGCTTTGGTTTAGGGCTCAGATTGTGGCTGCAATAGGTGACATAGCTCGGTGACAGCCTCCTTGTTGAAGCAAAGACGCGTCACACATTGCTCATCGGTGAAGTTGAGGTATGAGAAGTGTTCCCTGAAGACCTGCTGTGGGTATGGCCTCCTGCACAGTGCCGTCCTGCTCCCTCTTCACCCAGTTGCTCCTGCTCTCTCCTGTCTTCTTCGTTGCTCCCTCTCTTCCTCCAGTCCCAAAGGCAAACCTACCAGACCACCCATGACTGGGATTAACACTGCAAAGCAGACAGATGCAGTCCAGTATCACCACCATGTTGTTCCTGGAAGTTACTTGCGGAATGGAGAAAACAGTCTAAAAAGGCCCAGAAGTTAACCAGAAGCCTAAAAGGACAAACCAGCAACTAACTTGTATGGAGTGGATGAGCCCTTTTAAATAGCACTTCTGCAGAGTCCATGCTGCCTCTTAGCACCATGATTGCTGGGCGAGTTTATCACGTGGCGATTCAGGTACTGGGACTGGAATCAATGTTTAAATCTCCCAAATATGGGCATTCAGTCTCCCCTTGAGGCATTTGATGTTGTACGCATCAGAGCCTTTGGTACTCAAACTAAATATTAATCTTTTATTTCTAGTTTAAAATGGCTGTGGGAGGCAGCGGTGAAACAAGCCACCATTAGGTTAAGAGTTAAGAGTTAAGAGCCCTAATATTGGGGAAGTAGAATGTTTGTTTTTTCTGACTTATTTATCTTGATACTGAAGCTTTAGAATTTTGAAGGAAAGATCCATCATAGAGACACCTAAAGGAGACCTCCACTCATCATTCACAGAGCCCAGCACTTGCATTTAGCTGGCATATCAGTTTTTAGAGAAAGATTAGACCCCAAAAGTGTATTAACTATTTTATTGTCCACTTTGGGGCTCTTTATATTGTCATCCAACCGGTCTAGCTTTTCTTTTCTAGGTGTAAAACAGTTCCAAATTTATGGTAAAACCATTATGATCCACAATTATCCACAAAATCAAGACATTTCTGTAAATGCACATCTGAAAATAAGATCCAGTTAAAACGAAACTCCAAATATCGAATTGTGATGTCACAAATGCCCTTATGAAATCACGTCTCATTCAAAAATCAGACCTATTTTTACAACAACAACTTGCATTTATATAGCACCCTTTAACGTAGTAAAACGTCCCGAGGCGCTTCGCAGGAGCGTAATCAGATTAAGGATTGCGCAGTCTTTAAATCAATGCACAGTTTTCTCAGTTTTGATAAACTTCAAATGCTGTGGAACTGGTGCATTCCTACAATTATGCACAACAGCCCATTCTTCTGCATGCCTTATGACTGGCTGATTTATATTCATTGTAACAGCTATTCCTTAAATCAAGTTGACAGCAATTTGACTGATTCTTGCAAAAAAGCACCAATTTATTCAGATGTTGTCAGATCAAACCCATTTAACTCCGTGCGTTTGTCACTGTGAATAACTGTATTTGTTTTATATGGCTATGATTTAATTTACAGAACGTGCACCTTACAAAATATGACTGCAACTTGTAAAAGAAACTTGGGGATGGATTTTAACTCAGAGCGGGATTCCGCCAGTAAACCACCTCCAGCCAGTTAATTTCCCGCCCGGAAGAGCTAGCAGGAGGTCACGGGGACTTTAACTTCCAGGACTCATTTAAATGCCGCCATTCCACTTTCCACCTGCCAGCTTCCAGGTAACTGGTGGGAGAGGGGTTTTGGGAGAGTCTCACGGGCGGGAAGGGGAGGAAATCCAGGGTAGCGGCGGCTGCGACTTACCTTGTGGGGCCCGGAGGAACACACCAGCTCTTCCTGGCCCAAAGAGGAAGGTTTTATTCTTACCAAAAGAGCCCCTTCTGTCTTCAGACCAGTTGCAGACCTGCTTGTGCCTGGTGAGGAAAACGGCTTCTCCGCTTAGGCCCCGGGTAAAACTGCACCGAGGTCCTATTGACGTAATAGGACTCCGATTTGCATAAATTTATGAGCCTTTAGCCTGCTTTTCCTGGGCACCTCATTCACCTGCAAAACCCTGTAGGTTAATATCCGAAATGTTGGAAATGGTCTGGATCTGAGCAGATAAGTAGCCTGCTCGTTTTTAATTGCCTGCCCACTTGATTTGCGCCGGAAAGGTAGAGTTAAAATCAACAGCACAAATTCTAATTCATCCAGCCAAGAGTGGAATATTTTTCACATATCTTCTGGTACCTCTAGCACCCCTAGTGTAAGGATACTAGAAAAAGCTTGACGCATGGAAGATGATCCTTCTATCATCTCCAGCCTCCAACATTTCTTTCCTTTTGTTGCACTGTTTTTATCTTTTTTAATCAATACTGATATGATCATTACTATTCTGAACTATCTTCTGTTGTTCCTCCTAAACTATAAACACAATATCCTACAGGGCAGATTTAGTGATCTGGCATTCCCCGCAGTGAAATCAATGGGCAGAAAATCGTGTGCTGTTTTTTCTTAATTTCTTAAGATGTGCCCCCTGCAAGCACTGCTCCTCACTGGGAGCATTGTATTGTGGAATCATCCTTTGCATACTCTTTCTCTTCTCTACTCACTATGTTGAAATCAAGACTAATCCCACAGTTTCTACTCAACCGTTCTTCCCATAACCTTAAAAATGTGGAGTATTTTGTCTGCCTCAGTCTTTCCTTTCCCCAACCAGGCTTTTAAAACCCAAACTTGTTCACTGTTTCTTGATTCACCTCATCTTTTTTCTACTCTTTTAAACATTAATGGTGTCCAGCACCTTTTCCCTGGCCCTTCACATAGGTTTATCAAAAAAGCACTTCAGTGAAGTATTTAACTTGAAATATCTAATGCATATAACAGATTATAAATGCAGCAAAATGAATACCATAGTGTGTGACAATAATAATATTTAAATTTAAGGATCCTGTTATTTCTGAAAATATATTATTCTAAAAATATGTTACATATATGTTACATAAAAATAAAATATGCAATTCCTCATTTGAACATATTACTGATTTAAATGCTAACTGGTGCATTGGAATGATGATCCTTTGGTAAATGCAAACATATTGGCCAGGAATTCCTTGGAGTTGCTTCTGTTCTGCTGCCGAGACTTCGCCAGAGGTGTGGCAGAAATCCAGTTTATACACGTAAACGTGGTTTCCGCCGCATTTCTGGCAAAGTTATAAGACCATAAGAGTTAGGAGCAGGAGTAGGCCATTCGGCCCCTTGAGCCTGCTCCGCCATTCAATGAGATTGTGGCTGATCTGATTTTTACCTCAATTCCACTTTCCTGCCTTTTCCCCATATCTTTTGACTCCCTTGCTGATCAAAAAATTGTCGAACTCAGCCTTGAATGTATTCAATGACTCAGCCTCCACAGCTTTTTGGGTAAAGAATTCCAAAGATTCATGACCCTCTGGGAGAAGAAATTCCGGCTCATTTCCGTCTTAAACGGGCAACCCCTTATTCTGAGACTATTTCCCCTGGTTTTAGATTCCCCCATGAGGGGTAACATCCTCTCAGCATCTACCCTATCGAGTCCCCTCAGAATCTTGTATGTTTCAATAAGATCTCCTCTCATTCTTCTAAACTCCAATGAGTATAGACCCAACCTGTTCAATCTTTCCTCATTAGACAACCCTTCCATACCTGGAATCAACCCAGTGAACCGTCTCTGAACTGCATCCAATGTAAGTATATCCTTCCTTAAATAAGGGCACCACAACTGTACACAGTACTCCAGGTGTGGTCTCACCAGCACCCTGAACAGTTGTAACATGACTTCCCTGCTTTTATACTCCATCCCCCTAGAAATAAAGGCCAATATTCCGTTCGCGTTCCGGATTACCTGCTGCACCTGTGTGTTGACTTTTTGTTTTTCATGTACGAGGACACCCAGATCCCTCTGTACCGCAGCATTTTGTAGTATTTCTCCATTCAAATAATATTTTGCTTTTTTATTTTTCCTCCCAAAGTGGATGACTTCACATTTTCCCACATTATATTCCATCTGCCAAATTTTTGCCCATTCACTTAATCTGTCAATATCCCTTTGCAGACATTTTGTGTCCTCCTTGCAACTTGCTTTTCCACCTATCTTTGTATCATCAGCAAATTTGGCCACAATACACTCTGTTCCTTCATCCACGTCATATTGTAATAGTTGAGGCCCCAGCACTGATCCCTGCGGCATCCCACTAGTTACAGATTGCCATTTTGAAAATGACCCTTTCATCCCGACTCTTTGTTTTCTGTTAGTTAGCCAATCCTCTAACCATGCCAGTATATTACCCCCAACACCATGAGCTCTTATCTTGTGCAGTAACCTTTTATGTGGCACCTTATCGAATGCCTTTTGGAAATCTAAATATACTGCATCCATTGGTCCCCTTTATCCACCCTGCCTGTTACTTCCTCAAAGAACTCTAATAAATTTGTCAGACCCGATTTCCCCTTCATAAAATCATGTTTACTCTCCTTGATTGTATTATGAGTCTCCAAATGTCCTGCTACTACTTCCGTAATAATGGATTCTAGCATTTTCCCAATGATAGATGTTAGACTAACTGGTCTATAGTTATCTACTTTCTGACTCACTCCCTTCTTGAATAGGGGTGTTACGTTTGTGCTTTTCCAATCCGCTGGGACCTTTCCAGAATCCAGTGAATTCTGGAAGATTACAACCAAGCATCCACTATCTCCACCAAATGTGGGCAGAGCAGGAGCAGCTCCAAGGAAACATAGAAACATAGAAAATAGGAGCAGAAGTAGGCCATTCGGCCCTTCGAGCCTGCTCTGCCATTCAATATGATCATGGCTGATCCTCCATCTCAATACCACATTCCCGCTCTCTCCCCATACCCCTTGATGCCATTTGCATCTAGAAATCTATCTATCTCCTTCTTAAATATATTCAGTGACTTGGCCTCCACAGACTTCCGTGGTGGAGAATTCCACAGGTTCACCACCCTCTGAGCGAAGAAATTTCTCCTCATCTCAGTCCTAAATGTCATTCACCGTATCCTGAGACTGTGACCCCTCGTTCTAGACCCCCTCCCCCCAGCTAGGGGAAACATCCTCCCTGCATCCAGTCTGTCTAGCCCTGTCAGAATTTTATATGTTTCAATGAGATCCTCTCTCATTCTTCTAAACTCTGGAGAACACAGGCCTAGTCGACCCAATCTCTCCTCATACAACAGTCCAGCCATCTCAGGGTTCAGTTTGGTGAACCTTCGCTGCACTCCCTCTATGGCAAGTATATCCTTTCTTAGGTAAGGAGACCAAAACTGCACACAATACTCCAGGTGTGATCTCACCAAGGCCCTATATAACTGCAGTAAGACATCCTTGCTCCTGTACTCAAATCCTCTTGCAATGAAGGCCAGCATACCATTTGCCTTCCTAACTGCTTGCTGCACCTGCATGTTTGCTTTCAGTGACTGGTGTACAAGGACACCCGGGTCCCTTTGTACATCAACATTCCCCAATCTATCACCATTTAAATGATCTAAGGAGTCGCACAACACCAGGTTATAGACCAACAGCTTTATTTGAAATCACAAGCTTTCGGAGCTTTGCTCCTTCGTCAGGTGAAGTGAAGAGTTACATAAAGGCACAGCATATATAGTCAGAGAACAATGCCTGATGATTACAGATAATCTTTCTAACTGCCCTTTATCACACCTCGGCAGAGAGATAATCACAGCAATCAAAGGAGTAAATGGTATGTCAAACAGGTTAGTCAGGGAAACATTACATCCAAGAATACTGAGGTGGGGTCACCAGGGGTCAAATGTAGCAGCTGCTGGGGTTTGTATTAAAAACAGATAACTTTTTTTTGTTGGAAATTGCAGCAGGTCCGGCCGCATCTGTGTATGGAGAACAAGCCAACTACGACTTGAGTCTGGATGATTCTACGTCAGGTGGGGTTACATGTAGCATGACATGAACCCAAGATCCCGGTTAAGGATAATACTCTGCCTTTCAGAAAGTCACAGTCACTGTGCACATACAGTAGCTTTCTGCTCCTAGTTCTACATTTAAGCTTCCAAGTCAAATACAGGGACAACATACAGCTTAGATTTTGTTGCAAACAATTCAGATAATGTCGCAAACCACAGGATTGCAACTCACGGTTTATCGGTTAGCTGAATCCTAAGCTTGCATTACTGCCTTGAAACACAGTCACCTGTTTTTTTTTATACTTCTATTATTCTGCTTATCAATTTTATGGATGCTAGTGCTCGGATATAGACCACGTTTATCACTTCTCTCAACCTGGGGAATATTTTCCGGTTTACTACTTTTAGCAAAAAGTAAACACGAATATAAAGCTGTCTTCCCTCTTCTACTCATGTCTACTTAATCACTAAAAATAGCGAGCAGAGGAAAATATATCTGCTTGTATCAGCATTCCAGGATGGCATGTAAAATGAGCCCAGAGATATGCCTTGGCAACAATATCAAAGTAACTCCATGTAATTATATACCAGCTAACCTCATAGTTTCTCTTAGATTCCCAATTTGTGTCAAATTCCTGGCAGTTTTGTACACTGGACATTGGTTTAAGATGGTCCAAACTGACTTCATGTAGGTCCCTTACAGGTGGCAGAATGAGAAGAAAATGTGGCTCTTAAACTCCATGGGGATTCTGCTGTTTTCCTACCATAACTCCGGTAAGAGAAAGACAATCCCCAGGGAAACAACCTAAACCTGATTACGCTGAGTCTCTGACAATTCCCCATTGACGTAAGGGGTTGAAGTCAATGGAAATGAAAACCGTGAGAGATGTAAAACCTGCCTCCAACTCGCTATCACCTGTTTTACACAGTTGCACAAAGACAAGATCTACCCCCATAAGTTAAGGGTTCCCTTCCTTTTTTTTTATTCGTTCACGGGATGTGGGCGTCGCTGGCAAGGCCGGCATTTATTGCCCATCCCTAATTGCCCTCGAGAAGGTGGTGGTGAGCCGCCTTCTTGAACCGCTGCAGTCCGTGTGGTGACGGTTCTCCCACAATGCTGTTAGGAAGGGAGTTCCAGGATTTTGACCCAGCGACAATGAAGGAACGGCGATATATTTCCAAGTCGGGATGGTGTGTGACTTGGAGGGGAACGTGCAGGTGGTGTTGTTCCCATGCGCCTGCTGCCCTTGTCCTTCTAGGTGGTAGAGGTCGCGGGTTTGGGAGGTGCTGTCGAAGAAGCCTTGGTGAGTTGCTGCAGTGCATCCTGTGGATGGTGCACACTGCAGCCACAGTGCGCCAGTGGTGAAGGGAGTGAATGTTTAGGGTGGTGGATGGGGTGCCAATCAAGCGGGCTGCTTTATCTTGGATGGTGTCGAGCTTCTTGAGTGTTGTTGGAGCTGCACTCATCCAGGCAAGTGGAGAGTATTCCATCACACTCCTGACTTGTGCCTTGTAGATAGTGGAAAGGCTTTGGGGAGTCAGGAGGTGAGTCACTCGCCGCAGAATACCCAGCCTCTGACCTGCTCTCGTAGCCACAGTATTTATATGGCTGGTCCAGTTAAGTTTCTGGTCAATGGTGACCCCCAGGATGTTGATGGTGGGGGATTCGGCGATGGTAATGCCATTGAATGTCAAGGGGAGGTGGTTAGACTCTCTCTTGTTGGAGATGGTCATTGCCTGGCACTTATCTGGCGCGAATGTTACTTGCCACTTATGAGCCCAAGCCTGAATGTTGTCCAGGTCTTGCTGCATGCAGGCTCGGACTGCTTCATTATCTGAGGGGTTGCGAATGGAACTGAACACTGTGCAGTCATCAGCGAACATCCTCATTTCTGACCTTATGATCCACAGGCAGCCTTCACTCACTCAGCGTATCGGCCTCCGCAAAGGCAGGCGGGCAACCTGGACCTCTGAAGACCTCCAATTTTTTTTGGCTATCAGCTCCCTTACTCAAGATATAATAGATGATATAATGATCAGTGTCAGGGGTGGACTGGACCCCACCCCTCCCCTCCCCCGACACCACCCACACACATGGGCATTGGCGTTTCATGGGCAAGTGGATGCTATCAATGTGCTTTGGCCCCAGCCTCAGAAGAGCATCCTTCAGCTTACTGATTGTGAGATTCCACTCTAGCCATTCTGCGGCCTCTCCGAATGATATTGCCAATTAGGAAGAGTGTTGCTTCAAGAGGGTGAAAAGCATGCTGATGCCCAGAGTAGGCAAAGAAGAAAAGGAGGAGGTGAGCAGTGTGTTACCTTGCCTGTTCTGTTGAGGATGTGTAACTGTTTGTGGCAGTGTTCAGCAGCCCCAAGGGTGAGGGAGTTGGCTGTCATGCCAGTCCCACATCTCTCCAGGTGGCAAGAGTGGTAATTCTGAATAACTTCTTGTGGCACCCACACCCAGGAGTGTGATCGCCCTGCCTGCAATGCCCTCCAGGAGACCGTGGACACCTGAATGAGTGTCGTTGTGCATCCTCCTTCTCTGGCTTGGTGCCATGTCCTGCTGCCCTCTGGGTTCAAATGGTGCTTGAGTAGTCAGAATTCTGTAAAAGGATAACAAAAATATTGCCAAGGCATGCACTGAAGTTATTCGAGAGTGAAATGAAAGAGCCAAGCACTGTTCCTCCCTTCTCTGGTTGTCCCCCAGTCTGCTGCTAAAGAGTGCAGGTTGAACTGTCATTTTAAAGGCTGCATAGAAGTTTCCAGGCAGTTCAGTTGCATACACAGTTTTATATGGGTTTCACATCCACGCCTACACCAATGGTAATTTAAATGAGCAGACCAAGGAAACTGGTGTGTATTTCCCTCTGGACACCACTGGTGCACACAACAATTTTTAAAGGTGCAAGTTATTCCAAGGAAATTCTCGGCCATTCTTACAGTCGGCAGACAAAGCATATTTTCAGCATATTGGAGCTGCATTCAAACTCCACAGCCGGTTTGATGAACTGAACATTTTTATATCACTTATAATGTGCCTATTAAAATGATTAATGAATGATTCAACAACAATTATTGTAGGGTTTTTGATTGGCTATTCAATTGTGGTTTAGTTATAACACTTCTGAGTTCCAAGAATGTAATATAAGTAAACAAATATGTTTCTGCAGATGTGCTAACATAAACAAAAGAAAAATCAATTCTCATTTAACAACCAATCACTAAGAACAAATGGAACCCCTGGGAAGTCACTAATCGCATAACCCATTTCTGAAAAGTCCAATTCAGTGGGCCATAAAGGAGTTTGTAGAATCATAGATAACACAACACAGAAGGAGGCCATTCAGCCCATCGTGTTTGTGTTGGTGCTAACTTTTCAACTGGAGCTATCTATTCTAATCCCATTTTTCTTCTCTTTTTTCGTTTTTACTTTCTTCTTTTCCAAATACTTATTCAAATTTGTTTTAAATGATGTTATTGGCTCTGTCTCATTAGTTTTAGCACTCCCACCTGCCATAGTGACCCTGCCATGACCCCATCAAAGTTTCCTGCTCCACCTCTTTGCAAAATTGTGAGTGGGCTCCCAGTCCTATGTACACCCTTTTTCAGGGCAGCCTAATTTCCCAGAGTGTCCTAAAACAGGCGTTATGCCACTCATTAGCATATGTAAGGGGCCTAACGCCTGTTTTGGACAGCCGCCTTGAACACCTGGTAATGGCTCAACCCAATTTCGGGTCAGGCGTTTTTCAGACATCCTGGGGGCATAGGACATCAGTCCTGTATGTTGATCTTTACAGAAACCTTAGAAAGATTATATTCAAGATTATTTAAAAGCCATTCCTCCTGCTCCCATCGTAACCCTATGGAAAATGGTGGTGCCTCCCCCATTTCCAAGAGATTCCAATTTGCCTTGTGAAGGCCGGAACCTCCCCTTACAAGAGAAATGAGGCTGAGGGGGTGGAGTCTGGGACTTAGACTCCCTATACCAGAGTTCTTGCTCACTAGGCTTAGTTGGGAGCCAGTGTATCCACACAGGTGGCTGTGGGCCCCATGGGTGGGGTCCTGACTAGCAAAGGAACTTGTAATTTAAAAATAAAATTTCTAGATCGGCTGCCTTACTCAGGGGAGTGAGTGGGGTTGTGGGGGGCTGGGGGGTGGTCTGGGCATCCCTCCCACAGTGATGTGCCACATGGAGCAGGCAGACTCCAGAGATGTGCCCATAGTGCTACTTGTGCTCACTTGCCCCATGCTAATTGTGTACCTTCCCACTGATCCTGCAAACTCCAGTCGGGTCAGGGCCGGAGGTCACCGGTGGGCACAACCCTAATATAACTCCAGCAGTTTTGGCCCCAAATTTTACAATTGGTTATTTATCTGGTTGCTTAAAAAAAATTGAGAAAATCAACTATTTAAATCTACTGTTACCTTAAACTGATTTGAGTTTTATGAAAATAGGAGGCAATTCCTGGAAATAAAAATTCTTAAAATATTTATTATGAACAAATGAATAGTGCATGTTTTTACATCGTTATCACAGTTACTTGTTTTACATATTTGTGAAATCCTTAAATAAAACATTAAATAACAAACAAACTGTTGCATGGCAATTGTTTAAGTTAATTCATCAAATAATCTAGGCCCAGAAATGCCATCAATATAATGTGTTGAGTTTTTAATTAAAAGGGAAGTATATTCTATAACGTGTGTGTATATATATGTATGATGTGGCGATGCCGGTGATGGACTGGGGTTGACAATTGTAAACAATTTTACAACACCAAGTTATAGTCCAGCAATTTTATTTTAAATTCACAAGCTTTCGGAGGCTACCTCCTTCCTCAGGTGAACGATGTGGAAATGAAATCCTCGAAATGAAGTCGCATTTATAATTCACAGAACAATGCTTGGTGAGTACAGACAGTTTTTTCAACTGCCCGTTGCCAAGGCAATCAGTGTGCAGACAGACAGGTGTTACCTGCCAGGTCTCACAGAATATACAAATCACCAAAAAAAACAACAAACAAAAAAAAACAGAGATAGAGAGGTAGAAACATAGAAAAGACAGCAACTGACCCGTTATATTAAAAACAGATAACATTTGTTCGCTGGTGGGGTAACGTGTAGCGTGACATGAACCCAAGATCCCGGTTGAGGCCGTCCTCATGGGTGCGGAACTTGGCAATCAATTTCTGCTCGACGATTTTGCGTTGTCGTGTGTCTCGAAGGCCGCCTTGGAGTATGCTTACCCGAAGGTCGGTGGCTGAATGTCCATGACTGCTGAAGTGTTCCCCGACTGGGAGGGAACCCTCCTGTTTGGCGATTGTTGCGCGGTGTCCGTTCATCCGTTGTCGCAGTGTCTGCATGGTCTCGCCAATGTACCATGTATATGTATACATACATGTATAAAATGACTTCAAAGTCGACCAAATTTTTCTGGTCTTCCAGTTGCTCATTCTCTGGGCAAGTTGCTCTCCATCCTTGACAGTCCCCTAATATTAATATCATATATGAATAAGAATCATTGCTATCCTAGTTGCCTCAACCAGTTTGTTTTTATTTACCATTCATGTTATTATACATTTTTTTATTTGAATTGTGCTGTTCTGACATCAGGTATTCATTACACAACCAATTTAGAATTATTGATTTAGTTAATCTATAAGAAGCAAAAAAACTGAAAGTAAATTCTCCACAAGAAATTCAGCAAACTTTGCACCTTCCATAATAAAGGACAAGATTGCAAATGCTGAAAATCTGAAATAAAAACAGAAAGTGATAAAAATATACAGCAGGTCAATAGACTAAATGTGAATAAATATAAGGCATTGTATCTTAATAAAGCAATCATGAAATGTTTGTACTCAACATGGATTTTTTTTGATTATGCCTCTGTGAAACCCCTTGGGACAATTTTCTATGTTAAGTTGTTGTTGATGTTGTGTATACATTAACAAAGGTGCAAAAAGAAAAGGTAAAGAGATATGGGACATAATTTTTGGTAACCTTACTTTTAGATGGAAATCAATATGTTGGAGAGGATTCAGAGAAGAGCAAAAGGACACTAGAACATCCTTGAACTGGAATTAAAGACTTTTTAAGTTATGAGATGAGACATATAGATATGAACTTGTTTACAATGGAAAGAAAGAAGGTGGTGAGGGGGCATAATCCAGGTCTTTAAGTGCTGAGTGCCGTTAAATCAAATGTCTCCCAAAATCTGAGGAACGGAGCCTCATTTAAATATTATAATCACGGACCTGCCTCTCCAGATTGGGTTATTCAGAAGCCCCCGATCCCACTGCGGTTAAATTGGAAGTGGGCACTTTCGTGGCAGGTTGGAGTTGTGTTTCACAATTTTACCGATTTAATCTCCCCCTCCTACAATCTCTCCCACCAGGCATGGGAGTGTTAAAATTCTCCCCTTGATGTCAGAGAGCCTATCAGATTGTACAGCAACCACCCTGGACTTACTGGCGGTGGCAGGGAGGTCGAGTTGGGCTTTGATGGGTCAAATAGCCTTTCCGTGTTTGATACTTTCTTATGTCCTAAATTGATATTTTTGATACTTTATCCTGGGGCTATCTACAGGTTTGAGGGTGAAACATTGGTTTTTAAATTGAACATAATTTCTTCTCAGGTTTTAAATCTGCTTTATTAATTTTCACTGTATGCTTTGTAAAAGATAGGTTTCAAGGATTAGACTTATTCTATAAGTAAAGTATGCCAAGGCTGAGTTGGCCTGAGATAACTTTGTGCTTTCATACCATGAGCTAGTACATGAGGGAACTGCTCTGACATACATAATGTCAGACACAATTATCGGTGAAGTGATTATCTAGAGCCATCTGGCAAGATGATGTGTCAAATCTTTTTAAATGGAATGAAAGGTTTGAGGGAAAAATGGAAAACAGACCTTCAGAGAGCTGAACACAGATTAAAATGAGTGACATGGGGCAAGATAAAGCTTGAAAACAGAAAAACAGGCATATTTATATTTTGTACGCTGAAAGAAGCTCATCCCCTGGTGGAAATGAGAAAGTGAAGAGCGACTGTAGATGAAACCAGTATAATTGCTGCAGAAAAATTCTGTCAAGAATTAAGATCTCATGAATTTTAATTAGACACTCCGTTCAATACAAATGCTGTGGCTAGTAAAAAGCCTGACAGTAATTTACAATCGAACAAAAACTTTTTGTCTGCATTTTTGATACTTTCAGCTGAAATGTCATCTGCATTTGTTTCAAAGCCGAAATGGCACAGGTTTTGTGTCTGAGATGAAGATGTCTTCTTCAGGGCAAGTCAATATCAGCCTGCTATTTTTTCGCCATTCCCTCATTGTATGCAACTCGTCACATCAAGGAATCGCTTCTCATTCTGAAATAAACAGCTCTGCTTGAAATGCAAATTGTTTCACTTACAGTAACAAAAAAAGTGACAAAAATCTCTTAAACAAGCAGTATAATTAATGATATTCAGTAGCTGCAAAAAAAAGCAAGTAGATATAGTAAAGAAAAGGTTTTAAATGAACAACATTACAACAAATGTCTAGCTGCTCGAAAAGCCTTTTCTTGAACATCAAAGCAGGATATTCTGACTATCGCTAATTTTAATGCTGATTTACCGTCATGGGGAAATGGAGTCCTGGGCATTAAACAACATTTGGCAGTGTCTACACCAGTTGCAAATTCTGACATAGGTTTAAGACATCGTTAAATCTTTCATGCAAATACACTAAAAGCCTCAGTATAGCCAATAATTTAGTCTCACTGCAAATTCTGAATAATTACATGGTGTACTCTTCTGCCTTTATTATTTATATAGTTAGACCAGACCATAATCTATGCCGACTGACGGATGTCAGTGCAATTGAAGATGCGTCAGTTAAAATGACTGTACATATCATCCTGGCGTATGTAAAGATATTGGCCCTGAAATTCCACAGGCTGTGATCCCAGAACTTACGCCCTTGTGCCCTGCAGCACTGATCCTACTAGATTAGGTCAGAGTCGGAGGGAGAGCACCTAATTAGCATGGGATCGGTGGGCATTCGCCTGCCACAAGCTGCTGGGAAATCGGGCCTCTGGCTGCTAGGTGCGTATTACGACCCACTGGAAATGTTGGCCCCAGGCCATCGCCTTTGTATGGGGGCCATATTAATCTTAAAAACAATCTTCTTTTGGAAGTGTTTTGGAGGTTCAAGCCATTTCCCTGGCCTGGATTCCATCCTGGTGGGGCCCACTTCCACACTTCAAGAGGCCAATACACCTCTTCTCACTCGGTATACCAGCCTCCAAAGTTAAGTTAAGGCATTGCCTGCCCCCTCAGTCCCACATCCCCTTATACCGATGGCCTTGTAGCAGCAGGCGGAGATTCTGCCCCCGGAAACTAGGGCCTACAGCCTTGGCCTGGTGTATCTGGGTTCCAGCGGAGTTTGTGACTGTCCCAACAGGCTCACGCTCAATTTACAGCAGGGATTTACCAGAATGACCAAGGACTTTCGACCCCATAATGCACTTAAGTCCCCTTTATGGAAGTGATGTTGATAGCAGCCCCAGTTTTAGTGATATAATTGTAAAGTAAATGATGTAGCACTGATGCATATGGTGGTAATAAGACCCACCAGAAGACACCTCCTGAAGCAGCAGCGTCCAGGCAGTAAATCTAAATATTGTTTCTTGAGGCTATTCTCTTTACTGGCTTATGATAGACCAAGTGGTGCAGCTCACCCATACCACCCAATGATCAGATTTTCCATCATTGTCCTTTGTTACATTTTTGGATCTTTACACTAAATATTCTCCTTGGGCTTAATGTCATCACCAGTCCCATAAATTGGCCTCACATCCCCTGTGCACCAGAATATGCGTCTACCTATCCACTATCTAAATAAATGTACCAAGATTCAGGATTATACAGAGAAAACTTGCTACTGTGCTCCGTCACATGATGCTTGACCTTGGGCTCAAGTTCAGGCTATGAGCCAGCTGACAAATATATTTAAAGTAGGCTGGTAAATGAACAGTATTCACTACAAATAGTGGGGCCAAAAATTATGCTATGCTGGAAAAGCAGTGGCAAACATTTAAAAAGATATTTTATGACTCGCAACAAAAATATATCCCTGTGAGGAAGAAAGACTCCACAAAAAGGGTGAACCAACCATGGCTAACTAAGGAAGTCAAGGATGGTATCAGGTTAAAAGAAAAAGCATACAATGTGGCAAAGATTACTGGTAAGCCCAAAGATTGGGAAAACTTTAAAAATCAGCTAAGGATGACTGAAAGAATAATAAAGAGGGAGAAAATAAATTATGAGAAATATAAAAACTGACAGTAAAAGCTTCTACAAGTATATAAAAAGGAAGAGGGTAGCCAAAGTAAACATTAGTCCCTTAGAGGATGAGACTGGAATAATGGAAAATGAGGAAATGGCAGAGGAATTGAACAGATATTTTGTATCTGTCTTCACGGTAGAAGACACTAATAACATACCAATAATAGTAGATAATCAAGGGACAAAGGTGAGCGAGGAACTAAAAACAATCACTATCACTAAAGAAAAAATACTAGGTAAACCAAGGGTCTAAAGGCTGACAAGTCCTCTGGACCTGATGGTTTGCATCCAAGGGTCTTAAAGGAAATGGCTACAGAGATAGTGGATGCATTGGTTGTAATCTTCCAGAATTCACTAGATTCTGGAAAGGTCCCAGCGGATTGGAAAACCGTAAATGTAACACCCCTATTCAAGAAGGGAGTGAGACAGAAAGCAGGTAACCATAGTCCAGTTAGCCTAACATCTGTCATTGGGAAAATGCTAGAATCCATTATCAAGGAAGTAGTAGCAGGACATTTGGAGACTCATAATACAATCAAGGAGAGTCAGCATGGTTTTATGAAGGGGAAATCGTGTCTGACAAATTTATTAGAGTTCTTTGAGGAAGTAACGGGCAGGGTGGATAAAGGGGACCAATGGATGCAGTATATTTGGATTTCCAAAAGGCATTCGATAAGATGCCACATAAAAGGTTACTGCAAAAGATAAGAGCTCATGGTGTTGGGAGTAATATACTGACACGGATAGAGGATTGGCTAACTAACAGAAAACAAAGAGTCGGGATGAAAGGGTCATTTTCAAAATGGCAATCTGTAAATAGTGGGGTGCCGCAGGGATCAGTGCTGAGGCCTCAACTATTTACAATATATATCAATGACATGGATGAAGGAACAGAGTGTATTGTGGCCAAATTTGCTGATGATACAAAGATAGGTGGAAAAGCAAGTTGCGAGGAGGACACAAAGGCCCCGATATTACCAGGTGAGGCGGGTTGGCAGCGGAGGGTCGACTGAGCGCGTGGGTAACGTGCCCAGTAAAATCGGTGAGTTCTCCACGCAATCGCGGGTGAATTGAAGCCACTTCTCTTGGCTTCCGGGTTTCGTTGGAAACCTGCGCAGCGGGTGGACAGCTCACCCGCATCACAGGCTGTCAGCTGGAGGAGCCCTATTTAAAGGGGCAGTCCTCCAATGCTGCTCCTGCAGAAAAGAACCAAAACAGCAGCATGGAGCAGCCCAAGGGAAAGGCTGCTCCCAGGTTTAGTGATGCCTCACTCCAGGTCTTACTGCATGGGGTGAGGAGGAGGAAGGACATATTCTATCCGACCGACGAGAGGAAGTGGCCTCCCTCTGCCACCAAGAAGGCCTGGCTCGAGGTGGCAGAGGAGGTCAGTAGCAGCAGCAACATCCCGCGCACCTGGATACAGTGCAGGAAACGCTTCAATGACCTAACTAGGTCAGCTAAAGTGAGTACACTTACTCATTCTCCTACACTCCGTCTTCTACATCATTGCCCCCACCCCACAACTCCTTCTGCACTGCCAACACTACTCTATCACATTGCTCCTCACACCCACTCAAACCTCATCCTCAACTTACCTGCACTTACTCACTTCCCCAGTACTCATCCCATCACTACCATTCAACCCAATCCTCATACAATCTCATGGCTCTGTCTCATACTCACCCTCTGATGCATCTTTTTCACGGTCACCCTCACCCAAACCAATGCGTTCAATGGTTGGCCACGTCACCATCCCTCACTCATGCCTCTATACTTTCTCCCCTTATAGGAGAAGAGAGCCAAGAATGCACGGGAGAGGGCGAAGACTGGAGGGGGGCCGCAACATCTGTTGGTCCTCATGGACACGGAGCTCTCTAATTGAGCTGCACCCTCGAGTGCCTGTCCGTGGGGGACGCCGAGACTGGCAACCGACAAACGGCTGGTGACAGAACTTTAACATTCAGCACTCACAATAGCAAATGATGTTAACATGCCTTGCCATCTTCAGCACCTCAACATCTGTCGTCATGCTTAATATTGCCTTATATTCTCTTGCAGGGCCTTCAGCGACTGCCATTACGGCGGAGGACGATTCCTCAGAGGACCTGCCGGCCCCTGAGGGGGCACCGTCACATCTGAGCGAGCCATCCACCAGTGCAGATATACACACCTCGGTGGGTTCCTGTCCTCAGTTAGTTGGGGTTTCACATGGTGAGCCACCACACACATGTGAGCACAAGCAGACACTGGTGGCAGGAGCAGCTGTGGAGATTCCGCCTATGTGGGAGCACTCTTCTCCAGGCTCTGCTCAGCTGGACACAGATGCTGAACCCTGGGGGACATTCTTTAAAAGGAGAATGATCGAGGGGCAGCAGCACATTTGCAAGGTGCTGGAACAGGTGCCACGCGCACTCTCCACAATCGCACAGAGGATGGAGGTGTCCAACTCCTGCATGATTGGAATGGTGGCACAGGTACAGGAGGGAATCTCTGAGATAGTGTCACAGGGACGTGAAGGCATCGCTGAGATAGAGTCGCGGGTAAGGGCGGGAATGTCTGCAATGGAGGGAAGGCTAGCCTCCATCAAGCTTCAAGCACGGTTCAACAATAAGGCCATTGAGGCCCTGACAACGGCCGTTCGGACTCAGGGTGAGCAACTTTCTGCCACCTTAAACAGGCAGGCAGATACACTAGCACTGGCCTTACAAGGCATCACCCATGTCCTCCAAACTGTCGTCCAGCAGAGTGGTAGGTGTGATGTGGGCCTTGCCCAGGAGAGGGATGATGGCAAAAGGGGACATGGAAGTGGGGACGCCACTCAAAGCGCTCCCACGTCTCACCTGTTGCCCCCCTCTCAACCAGTACCCGCAATACTGCCTCCTCTCCAGGTGGCCGAGTCTGCCCCTGCACAGGTGCAGGTGCATCAGTCTTTGGAGGGGCCCTCACGGGCACCAAAACCCAGAGGGCGTCGGCTCAAAGCATCTAATCGGTCAGGGCATGGACAAGAGCAACCTGCCACTACCTCTGCTGCAACCACAGGGGAAGCACCAAGTAGAAGCAGTCGGAAGCATGAGGCAATGGTTTTGTGAGAACAAAGGGGATGCACAAGGGTGTTTGACGGTTTGTCATGTTTTTTATTTGTATTTGTTTTTGTTTTCCATTCACAATAAATCTCATTATTATCACCACTTCTGCCACGTCTTGCCCATTCTTGACTGGCTTGTGCAATAACTCCCTTTCATGAGGTTCACCATGAACACCCACACTTGATGCCACCCATTGGGTCAGTCTGCAGTGGGTGTAGGTGTAGTTGCACGACTATATTGTGCAGGGGGCGGGGGAGCGGGCTGGTGTGGCCGCTCCTCTGTCCAGGTGGTGGGTACTGGACTCTTCACACTGTCTGATGTTAGGAGAACCGTTCACATATCAGTGACTCCCTGGCCTCAGGAGCAGCCAGGTGAGCTGCTGTTCTGCCCATGGGTTGCTCCTCCTCTTCGGCCTCCTCCACCTCTGCCTCCTCCTCCGCCTCCTTGTCCTCCTCCTCCTCAGTATGAGTTTGGAAGGGGCCTCCTCCAGCGGCAGTCCTCTCTATTGTGCCATGTTGTGCAGGGCACAACAGACGACTATAATGCGTCCCACTCTGTCTCGCGCGTATTGAAATGCTCCCCCAGAACGATCAAGGCACTTGAAGCGCATCTTGAGCAGCCCTATAGCATGCTCAATTGTAGACCTGGTAACAAAGTGGCTGTCGTTATATTGACGCTGTTGCTCAGTGGTGGGGTTCCTTAGAGGTGTCATGAGCCACGTGTGCAGGGGGTATCCCTTGTCCCCGAGGAGCCAGCCCTTACGGGTGTTGGGTGCGTGGAAGAGGGGCGGGACGTTGGGACTCCTGGAGGATGAAGGAATCGTGGCAGCTGCCAGGGTATCTGGCTCACACATGAAGGAATCTCTTGCGGTGTTCACAGATGAGCTGAGTGTTGATGGAGTGATAGCCCTTCCTGTTGATGAACAGTCCTGGCTTGTGTGGAGGTGCTCATATTGCTATATGCATGCAATTGATTACACCCTGCACCCGTGGGAAGCCAGCCACAGCGTGGAATCCCACTGCCCTCTCCATCTGGCTGAGGTGGTCCATGGGGAAGTTGATATAGTGCGAGGCCCTGCGAAACAAGCCATCAGTGACCTGCCCTATGCACTTGTGTACAGACGACTGAGAGACCCCGGCGATGTCCCCGGTGACACCTTGGAAGGATCCGGAGCAGCTCGGCATGAAGGAGGCTGCAGATGTCCGCGACTACCTGGCGACTAACTCTGAGCGTCCATATGCACTGCTCCTCAGAGAGGTCGAGGAAGCTGAGCCTCGGTCTGTAGACCCTGTGGCGAGGGTAGTGCCTCCTGCGATGCCGCTTTCTCTGTTGTTGCCCTTTCTGCTGTTGTGCAGATGCCTGTGGCGCAGCACTGCATTGTGGAGCTCCACGTGGCAGAGGTGGACGACGTGCCTGGCAAGCCTGGTGATGTTGCTCGTCCTCGGAAGAAGTGATGAATGCAGCCATGGCGCCCCCCCAACCTGACGGTGTGAGTTTGTGGGGGTCCGTGAAGTAGGTAAGTGTGTTTGCACAGCAGAGTTTAGGGTATAAATTAATAATTTTGAGTGTAAAGACAAAGGTGTTGCAGCCAAAACTTTGTCTGAAGTGACAGAGTGCCCTGCTTCAATAAATGAGGTTTTCCCCCCACCTGTCAAATAATCCTTTGCATCTCCCACTGGTTGCTGGCTGAAACACGTCTGCTCCAACAGGGAGTGTTTCCCACAGCACAGGAAACACACTGAGAATACTTGAAAATTCCACCCCTCCCAAAATCTCCTGTCAATGAGATCTGTCAAAGACCTCAACTACCTAAATAAGTATCTGAATTCTCATCCCACCGGCTTTAATTGCCGGTGGGAGTCCCGCATGCGGGAGCTGCGTGCGCACCCGAACGCGTCACTGGAGAACCCAGAAGTGGGTGGGTTGGAGCCGGGCTCTGGACCTGCTCTGGGATTCCCCGATTTTACGACACCCCCCCCCCCGCCCCCAACGCGGCCATTCAAAAATCGACCCCAAAGTGTCTGCAAAGGGATATTAACAGGTTAAGCAAATGGGCAAAAATTTGGCAGATGGAATATAATGTGGGAAAATGTGAAGTCATCCACTTTGGGAGGAAAAATAAAGCAAAATATTATTTGAATGGAGAAATACTACAAAATGCTGCGGTACAGAGGGATCTGGGTGTCCTCATAGATGAAACACAAAGGGCTCGAATTTAGCAGGCCTGCGGGTTCCCAGCGGGTGGTCCTCCGGGAGCGTCGAAAACGCGGACGGGTAATTGTTCGCGTCCCCCACGCGATCGCGGGATAATTGGACCCATTAAGGCCTGCTTCCGGGTTCTGCGCTCCCCAGCTGCGTGCCGGCCGGCTGCGCATGCGCAGTACCGTCGACGCGATGTAGGAGCTCCAGTTAAAGGGGCAGTCTCCCAAAGCCCCTCCTGCTGCAAGCAAGAGGTCTGGGAGAATGGCTCAACCAAGGGGAAAGGCTGCGCCCCGTTTTTCAGATCTGGCACTGCAGCTGATGCTGGAGGGCGTGAGGAGGAGGAGGGAAACACTCTTCCCTGAGGATGGGCGCAAGTTCCCTGCCGCCGCAACCAGGAAGGCATGGGCAGAGGTGGCGGCGGAGGTGAGCAGCAGGGGCAACACCCCAAGGACTTGGGAGCAGTGCCGCAAGCGCTTCAATGACCTGACTAGGTCTGGCAAGGTGAGTACACCAACGCACCCTCCCACATCCCGTCCCCACCATCACGCCAAGCCCTCCTGCACAGCCACCACTGCGCTCCATCAGCAATCCTCACAGCCACTCATTCACCATCCTCGCCGTGCACGCAAGTACCCACCGTCCCTGACCCCACCCGAACACTACCACACACCCCAATCCCCATGCAATGGGATGGGCACGTGGCCCACACTTCCTCCC